>NC_051155.1:8500361-8800360 GCF_013339745.2 Dermacentor silvarum | reverse complement strand
GTGGAGAATGGATTTATTTGCCTATATTAAAAATTTTGCGTGACATTATATGGTTGTCGAGTCCTTTCAGCACGTAAACGACATCGCTATGTCAAATTTTCTTCACTGAAGATTCGTTTTAGCTGCATTGTTACGTTTCCGTTGCACGCCGGCGTGATTTTCTAGCAGACACCGAAAGCTAAGTAAGAAGAAGCACGGCAAACGCAGACGCCGGCAACACCCTCCTGATCAGGTTATCTACTTTCACTGCGCTAGCCCGGCCTCACCTTACCGCCTCCACTTCTGCGTGCTCCTCGCCCTTGGTCAGCCAATCAGGTAAGAAATATATGTCAAGCTAGGCAATGCTATTCCTTTTGAAAGCAATTAACAGTGACCTCCTATAAAATAGGAGAGCGTTTCAATAGCCTTCTCAAACAACGCTGCGAGTCACCGCCCGATGCTTGCGCTGGCGGTTACGTAAATTGGACATCAGGAGATTGGAAGGAAAACAGATTGGAAGAGTTTTACGTTATAGGGTCCCAGCCATCGGCCCGCCTAGACTTTGTACCCATGCAGCGCAGATCGCTTTCTAGATCGGGGCCGCGCGGCCGCGCTCAGCCGCGTCATACGTAGCAGCCACGGGAGTAAAACGTCCACGACTTTCCCTGCGGCCTTGTGCGCGATGGAAGACGGAGCGCTTTTTCCCCGCCTTCCTCCCTTGCGCACGCGAGACTGAGCAACCATTCTTTGCTCACCCTCTCATACTTTCACTTTACCCACACCATACGGCGCGCGCCCGCAATGTTATCGCACTTGGACATTATAAGAAACATCACGTCGACGACGACGGCGGAAATGTGCCTGGAGTGTCCATATATTTGCAATCGCAATAAAATTATGTGGATCCGACTCAGTGTGGGAACCAGAGTAAGCAAGCTTTCTCGGCTGTTTGCTTTGACTGACGATAGTACGCGGTGATCTTAACAGTGAATGTTTAATTTCTTCAGCATTTAGTGCAACGCGAGAGTGGTGAGTTGATGTTCTGCGTGCACCTGTTTGTCCGTGTAATACACACAATACACAGCGAGACGTGCTTGCTTGAGGCATTGTTGTGCGCCATTTTTCATAACCTTCGAGATTGAGCCACCAGGCTTCTCAGATGAACCTGGCACGCTTCCACTCGCACCGGCAAGAGTGCAGGTGAGTGCGATTGCGAGTGAGTGCCAGTGAGTGAGTGCAAGTGAGTGCGAGTGCGAGTAAGTGCCAGTGAGTGTGAGTGTGAGTGCAGGTGAGTGCGAGTGAGTGCCAGTGAGTGTGAGTGCAGGTGAGTGCGAGTGAGTGTGAGTGAGTGCTAGTGAGTGTGAGTGCAGGTGAGTGCCAGTGAGTGTGAGTGCAGGTGAGTGCGAGTGCGAGTGAGTGCCAGTGAGTGTGAGTGCAGGTGAGTGCGAGTGCGAGTGCGAGTGCGAGTGAGTGCCTGTGAGTGTGAGTGCAGTTGAGTGCGAGTGCGAGTGAGTGCCAGTGAGTGCCTGTGAGTGTGAGTGCAGTTGAGTGCGAGTGCGAGTGAGTGCCAGTGAGTGTGAGTGCAGGTGAGTGCGAGTGCGAGTGAGTGCCAGTGAGTGTGAGTGCAGGTGAGTGCGAGTGCGAGTGCGAGTGCGAGTGAGTGCCTGTGAGTGTGAGTGCAGATGAGTGCGAGTGCGAGTGAGTGCCAGTGAGTGTGAGTGCAGGTGAGTGCGAGTGCGAGTGAGTGCCTGTGAGTGTGAGTGCAGGTGAGTGCGAGTGCGAGTGAGTGCCTGTGAGTGTGAGTGCAGGTGAGTGCGAGTGCGAGTGAGTGCCAGTGAGTGTGAGAGCAGGTGAGTGCGAGTGCGAGTGAGTGCCAGTGAGTGTGAGTGCAGGTGAGTGCGAGTGCGAGTGAGTGCCAGTGAGTGTGAGTGCAGGTGAGTGCGAGTGCGAGTGAGTGCCAGTGAGTGTGAGTGCAGGTGAGTGCGAGTGAGTGTGAGTGAGTGCTAGTGAGTGTGAGTGCAGGTGAGTGCCAGTGAGTGTGAGTGCAGGTGAGTGCGAGTGCGAGTGAGTGCCAGTGAGTGTGAGTGCAGGTGAGTGCGAGTGCGAGTGAGTGCCCGAGTGAGTGCGTGAGTGTGAGTGCGAGTGCGAGTGAGTGCGTGAGTGTGAGTGCAGGTGAGTGAGTGCGAGTGCGAGTGAGTGAGTGTGAGTGCAGGTGAGGTGAGTGCGAGTGAGTGCCAGTGAGTGAGTGTGAGTGCCAGTGAGTGTGAGTGTGAGTGCGAGTGCGAGTGAGTGCCAGTGAGTGTGAGTGCAGGTGAGTGCGAGTGCGAGTGAGTGCCAGTGAGTGTGAGTGCAGTGAGTGAGTGCGAGTGCGAGTGAGTGCCAGTGAGTGTGAGTGCAGGTGAGTGCGAGTGCGAGTGCGAGTGAGTGCCAGTGAGTGTGAGTGCAGGTGAGTGCGAGTGCGAGTGCGAGTGAGTGCCAGTGAGTGTGAGTGCAGGTGAGTGCGAGTGCGAGTGAGTGCCAGTGAGTGTGAGTGCAGGTGAGTGCGAGTGCGAGTGAGTGCGAGTGAGTGCCAGTGAGTGTGAGTGCAGATGAGTGCGAGTGCGAGTGAGTGCCAGTGAGTGTGAGTGCAGATGAGTGCGAGTGCGACGTGCGAGTGAGTGCCTGTGAGTGTGAGTGCAGATGAGTGCGAGTGCGAGTGAGTGCCAGTGAGTGCGAGTGCGAGTGAGTGCCAGTGAGTGTGAGTGCAGGGTGAGTGCGAAGTGCGAGTGCGGAGTGCGGTGAGTGCCTGTGAGTGTGAGTGCAGATGAGTGCGGTGCGAGTGAGTGCCGTGAGTGTGAGTGCAGGTGAGTGCGAGTGCGAGTGAGTGCCTGTGAGTGTGAGTGCAGGTGAGTGCGAGTGCGAGTGAGTGCCAGTGAGTGTGAGTGCAGGTGAGTGCGAGTGCGAGTGCGAGTGTGCCAGTGAGTGTGAGTGCAGGTGAGTGCGAGTGCAGGTGAGGTGCGAAGTGCGAGTGAGTGCCTGTGAGTGGAGTGCAGATGAGTGCGAGTGCGAGTGAGTGCCATGTGAGTGTGAGTGCAGGTGAGTGCGAGTGCGAGTGAGTGCCAGTGAGTGTGAGTGCAGGTGAGTGCGAGTGCGAGTGCGAGTGCGAGTGAGTGCCTGTGAGTGTGAGTGCAGTGAGTGCGAGTGCGATGAGTGCCGTGAGTAGTGCAGTGAAGTGCGGTGCGAGTGAGTGCCTGTGAGTGTGAGTGCAGGTGAGTGCGAGTGCGAGTGAGTGCCAGTGAGTGTGAGAGCAGGTGAGTGCGAGTGCGAGTGAGTGCCAGTTGAGTGTGAGTGCAGGAGTGCGAGTGCGAGTGAGTGCCAGTGAGTGTGAGTGCAGGTGAGTGCGAGTGCGAGTGAGTGCCAGTGAGTGTGAGTGCAGGTGAGTGCGATGAGTGTGAGTGATGCCTGTGAGTGTGATGCAGGTGAGTGCGAGTGCAGTGAGTGCCAGTGATGTGAGAGCAGGTCGTGCGAGTGCGAGTGAGTGCCAGTAGTGTGGTGCAGGTGAGTGCGAGTGCGAGTGAGTGCCAGTGAGTGGAGTGCAGGTGAGTGCGAGTGCGAGCGAGTGCCAGGAGTGTGTGCAGTGAGTGCGAGTGAGTGTGAGTGAGTGCTAGTGAGTGTGAGTGCATGAGTGCCAGTGATGTGAGTGCAGGTGAGTGCGAGTGCGAGTGAGTGCCAGTGAGTGTGAGTGCAGGTGAGTGCGAGTGCGAGTGCGAGTGAGTGCCTGTGAGTGAGTGCAGATGAGTGCGAGTGCGAGTGAGTGCCAGTGAGTGTGAGTGCAGTGAGTGCGAGTGCGAGTGAGTGCCATGAGTGTGAGTGCAGGTAGTGCGAGTGCGAGTGCGAGTGCGAGTGGTGCCTGAGTGTGAGTGCGATGAGTGCGAGTGCGAGTGAGTGCCAGTGAGTGTGAGTGCAGGATGCGAGTGCGATGAGTGCCTGTGAGTGAGTGCAGGTGAGTGCGAGTGCGAGTGAGTGCCTGTGAGTGTGAGTGCAGGTGAGTGCGAGTGAGTACCAGTGAGTGTGAGTGCAGGTGAGTGCGAGTGAGTGCCTGTGAGTGTGAGTGCAGGTGAGTGCGAGTGCGAGTGAGTGCCAGTGAGTGTGAGTGCAGGTGAGTGCGAGTGAGTGCCAGTGAGTGTGAGTGCAGGTGAGTGCGAGTGAGTGCCTGTGAGTGTGAGTGCAGGTGAGTGCGAGTGCGAGTGAGTGCCAGTGAGTGAGAGTGCAGGTGAGTACGAGTGCGAGTGAGTGCCTGTGAGTGTGAGTGCAGGTGAGTGCGAGTGCGAGTGAGTGCCAGTGAGTGCGAGTGCGAGTGAGTGCCAGTGAGTGTGAGTGCAGGTGAGTGCGAGTGCGAGTGAGTGCCAGTGAGTGTGAGTGCAGGTGAGTACGAGTGCGAGTGAGTGCCTGTGAGTGTGTGTGCAGGTGAGTGCAGGTGAGTGCGAGTGAGTGCCAGTGAGTGTGAGTGCAGGTGAGTGCGAGTGAGTGCCAGTGAGTGTGAGTGCAGGTGAGTGCGAGTGAGTGCCTTTGAGTGTGAGTGCAGGTGAGTGCGAGTGCGAGTGAGTGCCAGTGAGTGTGAGTGCAGGTGAGTACGAGTGCGAGTGAGTGCCTGTGAGTGTGAGTGCAGGTGAGTGCGAGTGCGAGTGAGTTTGAGTGCAGGTGAGTACGAGTGCGAGTGAGTGCCTGTGAGTGTGTGTGCAGGTGAGTGCGAGTGCGAGTGAGTGCCAGTGAGTGTGAGTGCAGGTGAGTGCGAGTGAGTGCCAGTGAGTGTGAGTGCAGGTGAGTGCGAGTGAGTGCCTGTGAGTGTGAGTGCAGGTGAGTGCGAGTGCGAGTGAGTGCCAGTGAGTGTGAGTGCAGGTGAGTACGAGTGCGAGTGAGTGCCTGTGAGTGTGAGTGCAGGTGAGTGCGAGTGCGAGTGAGTGCCAGTGAGTGCGAGTGAGTGCCAGTGAGTGTGAGTGCAGGTGAGTGCGAGTGCGAGTGAGTGCCTGTGAGTGTGAGTGCGAGTGCGAGTGAGTGCCAGTGAGTGTGAGTGCAGGTGAGTGCGAGTGAGTGCCAGTGAGTGTGAGTGCAGGTGAGTGCCAGTGAGTGTGAGTGGAGGTGAGAGCGAGTACGAGTGAGTGCCAGTGAGTGTGAGTGCAGGTGAGTGTGAGTGCGAGTGAGTGCCAGTGAGTGCCAGTGAGTGTGAGTGCAGGTGAGTGCGAGTGCGAGTGAGTGCCAGTGAGTGTGAGTGCAGGTGAGTGCGAGTGAGTGCCAGTGAGTGTGAGTGCAGGTGAGTGCGAGTGCGAGTGAGTGCCTGTGAGTGTGAGTGCAGGTGAGTGCGAGTGAGTGCCAGTGAGTGTGAGTGCAGGTGAGTGCGAGTGCGAGTGAGTGCCAGTGAGTGTGAGTGCAGGTAGTGCGAGTGCGAGTGAGTGCCAGTGAGTGTGAGTGCAGGTGAGTGCGAGTGGTTGCCAGTGAGTGTGAGTGCAGGTGAGTGCGAGTGCGATTGAGTGCCTGTGAGTGTGAGTGCAGGTGAGTGCGAGTGCGAGTGAGTGCCAGTGAGTGTGAGTGCAGGTGAGTGCGAGTGCGAGTGCGAGTGAGTGCCTGTGAGTGTGAGTGCAGATGAGTGCGAGTGCGAGTGAGTGCCAGTGAGTGTGAGTGCAGGTGAGTACGAGTGCGAGTGAGTGCCAGTGAGTGTGAGTGCAGGTGAGTGCGAGTGCGAGTGCGAGTGAGTGCCTGTGAGTGTGAGTGCAGATGAGTGCGAGTGCGAGTGAGTGCCAGTGAGTGTGAGTGCAGATGAGTGCGAGTGCGAGTGCGAGTGAGTGCCTGTGAGTGTGAGTGCAGATGAGTGCGAGTGCGAGTGAGTGCCAGTGAGTGCGAGTGCGAGTGAGTGCCAGTGAGTGTGAGTGCAGGTGAGTGCGAGTGCGAGTGCGAGTGCGAGTGAGTGCCTGTGAGTGTGAGTGCAGATGAGTGCGAGTGCGAGTGAGTGCCAGTGAGTGTGAGTGCAGGTGAGTGCGAGTGCGAGTGAGTGCCTGTGAGTGTGAGTGCAGGTGAGTGCGAGTGCGAGTGAGTGCCTGTGAGTGTGAGTGCAGGTGAGTGCGAGTGCGAGTGAGTGCCAGTGAGTGTGAGTGCAGGTGAGTGCGAGTGCGAGTGCGAGTGAGTGCCAGTGAGTGTGAGTGCAGGTGAGTGCGAGTGCAGGTGAGTGCGAGTGCGAGTGAGTGCCTGTGAGTGTGAGTGCAGATGAGTGCGAGTGCGAGTGAGTGCCAGTGAGTGTGAGTGCAGGTGAGTGCGAGTGCGAGTGAGTGCCAGTGAGTGTGAGTGCAGGTGAGTGCGAGTGCGAGTGCGAGTGAGTGCCTGTGAGTGTGAGTGCAGATGAGTGCGAGTGCGAGTGAGTGCCAGTGAGTGTGAGTGCAGGTGAGTGCGAGTGCGAGTGAGTGCCTGTGAGTGTTAGTGCAGGTGAGTGCGAGTGCGAGTGAGTGCCTGTGAGTGTGAGTGCAGGTGAGTGCGAGTGCGAGTGAGTGCCAGTGAGTGTGAGAGCAGGTGAGTGCGAGTGCGAGTGAGTGCCAGTGAGTGTGAGTGCAGGTGAGTGCGAGTGCGAGTGAGTGCCAGTGAGTGTGAGTGCAGGTGAGTGCGAGTGCGAGCGAGTGCCAGTGAGTGTGAGTGCAGGTGAGTGCGAGTGAGTGTGAGTGAGTGCTAGTGAGTGTGAGTGCAGGTGAGTGCGAGTGCGAGTGCGAGTGAGTGCCTGTGAGTGTGAGTGCAGGTGAGTGCGAGTGCGAGTGAGTGCCTGTGAGTGTGAGTGCAGGTGAGTGCGAGTGCGAGTGAGTGCCTGTGAGTGTGAGTGCAGGTGAGTGCGAGTGAGTACCAGTGAGTGTGAGTGCAGGTGAGTGCGAGTGAGTGCCTGTGAGTGTGAGTGCAGGTGAGTGCGAGTGCGAGTGAGTGCCAGTGAGTGTGAGTGCAGGTGAGTGCGAGTGAGTGCCAGTGAGTGTGAGTGCAGGTGAGTGCGAGTGAGTGCCTGTGAGGTGAGTGCAGGTGAGTGCGAGGGGAGTGCCGTGAGGGAGTGCAGGTGAGTACGAGTGCGAGTGAGTGCCAGTGAGTGTGAGTGCAGGTGAGTACGAGTGCGAGTGAGTGCCTGTGAGTGTGAGTGCAGGTGAGTGCGAGTGCGAGTGAGTGCCAGTGAGTGCGAGTGCGAGTGAGTGCCAGTGAGTGTGAGTGCAGGTGAGTGCGAGTGCGAGTGAGTGCCAGTGAGTGTGAGTGCAGGTGAGTACGAGTGCGAGTGAGTGCCTGTGAGTGTGTGTGCAGGTGAGTGCAGGTGAGTGCGAGTGAGTGCCAGTGAGTGTGAGTGCAGGTGAGTGCCAGTGAGTGTGAGTGCAGGTGAGTGCGAGTGAGTGCCTTTGAGTGTGAGTGCAGGTGAGTGCGAGTGCGAGTGAGTGCCAGTGAGTGTGAGTGCAGGTGAGTACGAGTGCGAGTGAGTGCCTGTGAGTGTGAGTGCAGGTGAGTGCGAGTGCGAGTGAGTGCCAGTGAGTTTGAGTGCAGGTGAGTACGAGTGCGAGTGAGTGCCTGTGAGTGTGTGTGCAGGTGAGTGCGAGTGCGAGTGAGTGCCAGTGAGTGTGAGTGCAGGTGAGTGCGAGTGAGTGCCAGTGAGTGTGAGTGCAGGTGAGTGCGAGTGAGTGCCTGTGAGTGTGAGTGCAGGTGAGTGCGAGTGCGAGTGAGTGCCAGTGAGTGTGAGTGCAGGTGAGTACGAGTGCGAGTGAGTGCCTGTGAGTGTGAGTGCAGGTGAGTGCGAGTGCGAGTGAGTGCCAGTGAGTGCGAGTGAGTGCCAGTGAGTGTGAGTGCAGGTGAGTGCGAGTGCGAGTGAGTGCCTGTGAGTGTGAGTGCGAGTGCGAGTGCGAGTGAGTGCCAGTGAGTGTGAGTGCAGGTGAGTGCGAGTGCGAGTGAGTGCCAGTGAGTGTGAGTGAGTGCCAGTGAGTGTGAGTGCAGGTGAGTGCGAGTGAGTGCCAGTGAGTGTGAGTGCAGGTGAGTGCCAGTGAGTGTGAGTGGAGGTGAGAGCGAGTACGAGTGAGTGCCAGTGAGTGTGAGTGCAGGTGAGTGTGAGTGCGAGTGAGTGCCAGTGAGTGCCAGTGAGTGTGAGTGCAGGTGAGTGCGAGTGCGAGTGAGTGCCAGTGAGTGTGAGTGCAGGTGAGTGCGAGTGAGTGCCAGTGAGTGTGAGTGCAGGTGAGTGCGAGTGCGAGTGAGTGCCTGTGAGTGTGAGTGCAGGTGAGTGCGAGTGAGTGCCAGTGAGTGTGAGTGCAGGTGAGTGCGAGTGCGAGTGAGTGCCAGTGAGTGTGAGTGCAGGTAGTGCGAGTGCGAGTGAGTGCCAGTGAGTGTGAGTGCAGGTGAGTGCGAGTGGTTGCCAGTGAGTGTGAGTGCAGGTGAGTGCGAGTGCGATTGAGTGCCTGTGAGTGTGAGTGCAGGTGAGTGCGAGTGCGAGTGAGTGCCAGTGAGTGTGAGTGCAGGTGAGTGCGAGTGCGAGTGAGTGCCAGTGAGTGTGAGTGCAGGTGAGTGCGAGTGAGTGCCAGTGAGTGTGAGTGGAGATGAGTGCGAGTGCGAGTGAGTGTCTGTGAGTGTGAGTGGAGGTGAGTGCGAGTACGAGTGAGTGCCAGTGAGTGCCAGTGAGTGCCAGTGAGTGTGAGTGCAGGTGAGTGCGAGTGCGAGTGAGTGCCAGTGAGTGTGAGTGCAGGTGAGTGTGAGTGAGTGCCAGTGAATGTGAGTGCAGGTGAGTGCGAGTGCGAGTGAGTGCCTGTGAGTGTGAGTGGAGATGAGTGCGAGTGCGAGTGAGTGTCTGTGAGTGTGAGTGGAGGTGAGTGCGAGTACGAGTGAGTGCCAGTGAGTGTGAGTGCTGGTGAGTGCGAGTGCGAGTGAGTACCAGTGAGTGTGAGTGCAGGTGAGTGCGAGTGCGAGTGAGTGCCTGTGAGTGTGAGTGGAGATGAGTGCGAGTGCGAGTGAGTGCCGTGAGTGTGAGTGGAGATGAGTGTGAACGTGAGTGAGTGCGGGGCCTGGAAAAAAATTATGGTGAGTGAGTGTGAGTGAGTGTTCTCCCACACTGCCGACCTATACCGGCAACATACGGCATCCGGCCGCGATGTTATCGCACTCGGACTTCACACGGAACATCGCGGCGACAGCGAAGGCGACGCGGATTACGTCAGCGTAAATGTGACTGGAGTGTACATATAACTGGTTTCACAATAATAAAAAAGTTGTGTACAGGAAATACCGCTGCCATAAACTAGAAGCTTCTTTTCCTACAGTACGACTGAGTTTGTGGAGAAACAAACGCATTGTATGTTTTCTTTGTATTTCCAAGCGATTTGGTACGACTGCATTTAAAAGCCCGGAATCAGGTTAGTCATGTCCGAACGACCGTCAGACCAGTGTTTTGTTGCGCTACGAGGACATTGTAAGAGTCACCTTACGAGAGGAAAAATTCCCGACAAAGCGGGGCTCCGAGAAGTATTCTGAAGCGATTACCTATTTGCGCAGCTGAGCAATCGTGTGGCTCACAGGAGGCCCTACAACAATTGACCCGGTGTAGTTCAGCGGTTGCGGCTCCACTTTCTCAAACCTTCACAACCTTACCTTCGCGTATAACGTGCGAGATTTGCGTACACTTAACAGGCACACATGGTTTTATAGTTATACTTCCGAACTGAAAAAAGAAACCGCGCAGAAACTCCTATGGGAGTCGTGTAAGTATGCGGAAGCATTGTTCCACTTGTTAATTGCAACGCAGCCCGGTGTCATTATCAATGTTATGAATATTGATTCGACCAGTATAAACCCTTATTAACCCTTATCGATCGTTATTAACCTTATCAAACACGATCCGACCCTTATCAACTGTAATCGGTCCTTATCAACCTGGATGTCTAGCTATACTGTTGCAAAACTACCACTACAATTGCTGATGGGGGCATGCAATGTTTTATTCATGGTTCGGATGCTTGTTTTGAACTTGTTCTTTATTGAAACATGTGCCGTTCTGTGTATTGTATGGGTGACCTCAATGAATGTATGTGCTGTTCGCTTCACTTCGCTGAGCGCTTGGAGCCTCTGCCTTACGTGGTTATGAGCCATTGCATTCGTATTACTTGAAGGACGGACAAATTTCTCATTGGGTAGGCATAGAAATGCTTATGTATTTAAAACTAAAATGGCATCGTTTATTAAACGAGGCGAAGCTGCTGATTCTCTCGTTTCCTCTTTATTTCGTTCCGTCACGCGTTGTATAGATCATACGTTTTCCCTTTCAATTTTTTTACACTGATAATATTCAAGCCTTCGCATTGTCGGCACATTGCTCTGCCAAGTAAACACAACTAACAAGTGCTCTATTTGGCGATGTCCTTTTGTGTCAAAAATTGGCCTAATATAAATCTTTCTAAATACCAAATGAAACACATTACCATGCGCCGAAACTTGAGAAAAAGGGCCACGCGCAGCCGTTCTTAGTGCTTCGATGGCCCTCCATAAAGCCATTTGGCCCGCTAATTCTTGCAGAATCTGACACCATCATCTTTCCTTATACGCGAGGGCGCCAATATGCATCACAGCTGCACATTCGTGTCCATTTTTAGCATGGTCCACAAGCTCTTTCCCAGCAATTCAACGGCGGACGAATTTTTTGCCCCTGTAAATATGCTTTGCCGCATAGTAGCCAAACAAAAGCGCCCCAGGAAAAAACTTCAGCCAGCGGAATAAAACCAAACTGTACCTACACATATAGAGAGACCTACAGTATGTGCCACTAGAGTGCAATTAGCGGATTAGTTTTTACTGTGCTGCAAATGACGTTTTAAAAATCACGCCATGTATTTTAAATGGGTCTAGAAAAGTTCCCCAGGAAAAAAATCCAGCCGGCGGAACTACACTCGACATATAGCTTCAGAACGTTGTCGGAATTGAGCGCCTAAAGTGCAAATCGCGAAAAAGGATCCATTGCTCAGCAATCAATTAAAAAAAATGCTGCCCATAGAGTTACGCTGACCGCATCGCCCCAGGGTCGGCTTCACCGCAGTAGTCGATGTCCCAGATTGCTGGACTTGAAAACAGTTTTTCTAATCTCCCTGGATATCTCCTCCTCTTGGCACCTGGCACGGCGCCATCCATGAAACCTTCGTGGCCGCTCGGACCCTCGGACTTTCGCAACAGTACAAATTGAAATATAATGTCTCTGTGCATGGTGTTCACATTGGAAATTAAAATAACATGTTGAAGGTGAAAAAAATACAGATGAGGGAGCCACCGTTGGTGCTTCTAATATATGCGCTTGTTTTCATATTGTCAGGATTTTCATAAATAAAGCGAAATTATGAATGAAAGCACGTCAACGGTGCACGTCCACGTCAACAATGATGCGGTTAGCTTTTAGCCACAATAACATTTTAAGAGAAAAGGTAGAGGCAATTCTCAAAAGAAACCATAAACGGTTTGGCTAACAGGACTCTGGTAATGACATTTTAGGAGGGGGGGGGGGACTATAGGAGGGGGCTCGAGCCCCGGTGCCCCTCCGTAGTCGGCGCCTATAGTGTGCGTAGTGTGGTTAATCTTATTGTTTAGCTTGGTTCTATCTACGGTTACATCTTTATCGTTTAACTTCGTACGTCTGAGTGTTTAGGTTTGGTTGTTACCTCTCGTTATGGTTACATTAAAGACTAGACATTTTTAAAGTGTAACACATTTATTTTGAAAGTCTTCATCTTGTTGTTTTTCAGTTGCCACAAAGACGGCGCGATGGCCGGTGAGGCGGGAGGATAAGGGGTTGTCGTCCAGTGACTTGAACACGTTTCGGGTGCTATCCTCATCTGAATCCACTCGCCTGGCCGCTTCGTTCTTTCGACGCTTCTCGAGGCGTGCGGCTCGTTCTTCCTCCGTCTCCTCGGCTCACTGCCTCCTCTTATTGGTTTCGTTCCGACGACGAAGGCTGGCTTCTTTCAGTCTCTCCGACTCACTTTCCATATCCGCCGACGAATTCCACCGAGCCGCCTCTTCTATATTGTTACGTGCAAAGGGGACCGTTTGTAAACCTTACAGATGAAGGGGGCCGTTTATTTTAGGTCGCGAAGGTGAGCGCAAGAGCGGCTGGCTGGTTGATGCACTCAGCGTCGTCCTCTTTCTCTTTTCCAACCCGGGACCGCAAGCACGTTCACCGGTCCTCGTTTTCCTCACGCGTAACATTCCTCCCGTCGCAGACGAAGCCCGCCGGGCGAGTCAATCCATTTGTCTTGAAGTGAAGAGTTTCAAGCGGGTGACATGGACCACTTGGGTCTTGGCAGCTCTTCTACCACTCGCCATGAGGCGAGCTATGTTATAGGTGATTTCCGTGAGTCTGTTAATAATCACAAACGGGCCATCGTAGATGGCCAAAAGCTTTTGGCATAACCCGCGTTTCCGTACTGGAGTCCACAGCCAGACTAAATCACCCGGGCGATAGATTACCGGACTGTGGCGAACGTCGTAGCGTGCTTTTGATCTGTCCTGCGATGCCAAAGTGCGCAAACGAGCAATACGACGAGCTTCTTCGGCAAGGCAGAGAGTCTCGGCGACAGTGGGATTTTCGTGACTGTAGAAAGGGAAAACAGTGTCGATTGTATACCGGGGTGGCCGTGCGTACAGCAGGAAGAAAGGGCTATACCCGGTAGTCTCATGCTTGGCGGTGTTGAACGCGTACGTGATAAAAGGCAGTACGTCATCCCAGTTCTTCTGGTCGGATGAAACATACATAGACTATCATGTTTACAATTGTTCGGTTGGTGCGCTCCGTAAGCCCATTCGTTTGTGGATGGTACGGTGTCGAGTGACGCAAGTGGGATTCACACAAACGAAGCAGCTCCTCCACGACATCCGCTGTGAATTGTCGTCCACGGTCGCTGATGATCACGCGAGGCGGACCATGTCGCAGGATGACATACTTCAGCAGGAATGTTGAAACGTCATTGGCAGTTGCGGAGGGCATGGCCGCCGTCTCGCAGTAGCGTGTGAGGTAGCCGACGCAAACAACTATCCAACGATTTCCCTTGGCTGATTTCGGAAAAGGGCCCACGAAGTCAATGCCCACTTGTTGGAAAGGCGTGCTTGGAGGCGGGATCGGCTGCAGGAGACCAGCTGGACCAGTAGATGGACGTTTGTGGCGCTGACACTGCATGCAGCTGGCCACATACGTTTCAACAGACTGTCGCATTCCAGGCCAATAAAATCGTTCCTGAATCCGGTAGAGTGTCCTCGCCGAACCTAAATGGCCAGACGTAGGGTCGTCGTGCATAGCACTCAGGATCGCTATGCGAAGGCTCTCCGGCACCACTAGAAGAAAACGTGCGCCCGTGCCGGAAAAGTTCTTCTTGTACAGGAGTCCATCACGCACGCAGAAATCGTGTGCTGTAGTAGAGGTGGTCGTAGCGGTGAATAGCGGTGTTAATTTAGCGTCCTTTCGCTGTTCGGCTTTGAAACAGTCGAAGTCTGGAAAACGCGGTGACAGAGAAGCCACAAGGTGATCGAAGTCGTCGGCGTCACAGCCCGTAGTGCTAAGTGGCATACGCGAGAGGCAGTCCGCGTCAGCGTGTCGTCGACCACTCTTATAGAGACGCTGAAGCTGTATTCTTGGAGTCGGAGCGCCCAGCGCGCAAGGCGGCCACAAGGGTCACGAAGATTTACAAACCAACACAATGAGTGGTGGTCGGTGACAACTGTGAAGGGGCGTCCATACAGGTAAGAGCGACACCGCTGAACCGCAAATATTACCGCGAGGCATTCTTGCTCCGTGACAGTGTAATTCTGCTCAGGCCTACTTAAGGATCGACATGCATATGTGATCACGTGTTCCCGGTCACCATGGCGTTGAACTAGGACGGCACCAATACCTATGCCACTGGCATCCGTATGAAGTTCCGTCGGAGCTGAAGGATTGAAGTGTTGAAGAACAGGCCGTGACGTCAGCATAAACTTCAACTGACGAAAAGAAGAGTCGCACTCCTGAGTCCACTCAAAGGGGATATCCCTTCGTAGCAGACATGTCAGCGGATACGCGACGTCGGCGAATTTAGGAATAAAGCAGCGGAAATAGGAACAAAGCCCCAGAAAACTACGGAGCTCCTTGACAGAGCGTGGTGCACTGAACGCTTCAACGGCTGCTGTCTTCTGGGGATCCGGGCGGATGCCGTCCTTATCGACGAGATGTCCAAGCACAAGGGTTTGGCGGTCTCCGAAGTGGCATTTCTTAGAGTTTAAAACTAGGCCAGCGTTCCTGATGCAGTTCAGGACAATATCCTGACGCGAGTTGTGTTCGCTGAAGGTGCGGCCAAAGATGACGACGTCGTCGAGGTAGCACATGCAGATGTTCCACTTTAAGCCGCGCAGAATAGTGTCCATAAATCTCTCGAATGTGGCCGGAGCGTTGCACAGTCCGAATGGCATCACATTAAATTCGAAGAGCCCGTCAGAGGTTACGAAAGCAGTCTTTTCCTTGTCCTCAGGATGCATCGGAATTTGCCAGTAGCCGGATCGTAAGTCTACTGAGGAAAAGTAAGAGGCGGAATGAAGGCAGTCTATTGCGTCATCAATACGTGGGAGTGGGTACACGTCCTTTTTTGTTACAGCATTCAGCCGGCGATAGTCGACGCAGAATCTCCAAGATCCATCTTTCTTTTTAACAAGAATCACTGGAGCTGCCCACGGACTCGCTGACTCTTGTATGACTCCCTTTTTCATCATTTCGTGCACTTGTTCGTTGATAATCTGGCGCTCTGATGGTGAAACGCAATATGGCTTTTGTCTAATCGGATTTGCCGAACCTGTGTTGATGGTATGGCGTGTTCGAGACGCGGGAATTGCAGGCATTTTGTCCTTCTGCGCAAAGTCGAATACCGAAACGTGCTTCGAAAGCACACCCACTAACGTTCGGCGTTCACTTGTGCTGAGCGATTTATTTACCATCGCCAAAAGGGCCGTTTCCGAACTGTGGCCATCAGGTTCTTCCGGCACTTCTGTAAGTTCAGCCACTGATAAGGACGCGTGTTCCCTGACGAAGGCTAATTTCAAGCCGCTTGGTAGTATAACGGGCTCCTGAGAACAGTTTACGGTCCATAAGCCAGCGCGTCCGCCTTTGATCGACACTACACAAACTGGCACCAACACATTCTTCTTCACACAGTTAATGTGCAGCGGTTCTACGGTAGCATCAAAGCTGTCAGAATTGGCGCCGCAACAGGCAACGGGAACACAAACGGTAGATGATGCAGGTACGACCGTATCACCACAAACACACAATGTAGTTTCGCGATCGACAGGGTTCTCAAGGAGTCCTGACGGAATCTTACCACTTACGAATACCTTCCCTGTGCGGCAGTCGACAGTGGCACACACTTCCGCAAGAAATCCATGCCGAGGATCACATCATGGGTCGACCGAGGAATAATTACAAACTCTGTGGGAATAACATAGCCTCCCAAAGACACGTCAGCGCTACACACACCAATAGGTCGCAAAGGCTCGCCACTCACTCCACAGAACTTTAAATATTCGTCCCATTTAAACAACACCTTTCGCCCTGACACGTCTTTAAAAGAGACACTCATGACCGAAATTGTTGCGCCTGTGTCCACCAGAGCCATCACAGGCACATTATCTACAAAAACGCGCACTTTGTTTTTAAGCATCAACACAGGAGGTATTTCTGTCAGTAGCACATCTCCAGCGACCTCACCTCCATCGGCCGCGCTAGCTAGTTTTCCGGTGACGAAGGGGATGCGTTGCGACGTAGCGGTGAGGGAGAACGGGAAGCACGAGGACGCGGTGGGGGCGTCAGAAGATAGCGCCAACCTTTCCCTTTCCCTCAAGAACCACTTATCATCATCATCAAACTCCTGTCAGACGCTGGGAGCGATTCCGGGAGCTGCGCGGCCAATACTCGTAACCAGACGATGCGTGGGCTGGCCACGAGACACCATGGGGCCGTTCGGAGGGCCGTGAAAACTCTGAAGGCTGGCCATACCACGCGTTCATGCGCTGGTTACAAAACCGCGATATATGACCCGGGACACCGCAAGAGTAACACACCGGGGGAGGTCGAAACATTGGTTGTTCGTCGATGAAGCGAATATTGTCATTTTCTCTGGTGTATTCAGTTGGTTCATGGCGGCTGTCATGACGATACATCGGGGGTCGAGAAGGCGTGCGCTGTGCGCGTCGGTCATAGCGTGGAGTCGGAGAGCGTGTTGTCATCCGAAACTGTGGGGCCGCGCTGTACTCTACGGCCGCTGTGCTAACCATCGGTTGCCAAGGGGCCGAATGTGGTGCAGTCATGCCCTCACGCGACGTGTACATGACATGGTGGTCAGCTGTTGAACGCGACATCTCATCGCGGCGGGAAAGTTCCTCGCGGACAATCTGTCGGATGGTCGAAGGAAGGTCGAGGCAAGGGCTCGTATCCACACTGGCAACCGTCGTAACGTTTGCCAACCGACCAAACTTTGGCGTAATCCGACGCATCTTGAGCGTTTGAAAAGTTCTGCAATGCCGAATGACGTCGGACACAGAACCTAGGCTTTCTTTACCGATTAGAAAATTGTATACGTCCTCAGCCACTCTTTTCAGCAAATGTCCGACTTTATCTTCTTCTGACATGCGAGCACTGACCACTTTGCACAGCTTTAAAACTTCTTCAATATACATGGTGCATGTCTCACCTGGTAGCTGCGCCCGTTGCCACAATGTCTGCTCAGCACGCTTCTTTTTGGCGACTGAGTCCCCAAAACAGGCCTTGAGCTCTTCAACAAAAAGTTCCCACGTCGTAAACGCTTCCTCGTGGTTCTCGTACCATACGAGTGCGGTGTCGGTCAGGGAGAACACCACATTGGTGAGCTGAGCGGTTGAATCCCACCCGTTGGACTTGCTCACTCGTTTATAGTGGACGAGCCACTCGTCGGCGTCTTCTCCCGCTTTTCCTCCGAAGGTGGGTGGAACTCGGTAGTACGGCACTGGACTGCTCGGCGCTGCCCTCGGAGCGGCTCCCTCTTCAGGCATGGCGAAGATGGTCACGGCAGATGGCGGGAGGCCGGCGAGTCGACGGCTTCGACGAAGCTGCAGCAGTGACGGTTCCGTTGTTATGAGCGCTTACCCCGCACCTCCACCACTTTGTTACGTGCAAAGAGGACCGTTTGTAAACCTTACAGATGAAGGGGACCGTTTATTTTAGGTCGCGAAGGTGAGCGCAAGAGCGGCTGGCTGGTTGATGCACTCAGCGTCGTCCTCTTTCTCTTTTCCAACCAGGGACCGCAAGCACGTTCACCGGTCTTCGTTTTCCTCACGCGTCAAAATATATACGATGCAACGCCGGCTCCTGCTCTGTTGTCGCCCCTGTAAAAAAATGCAGTTGACTCCAATTGGAAAATTTCTAATTGGTACCAATCGGAAAATTTCCAATCGTAAATTAGTACATAACTGGACCAACTGAACCAACTGGAACGTGACCGTGGTTTTTGTTGGAATGACCAATTGCACTAATGACCAATGGAACCAATGGGCAATACAAATACATATATATATATATATATATATATATATATATATATATATATATATATATATATATATACCACGCAAAGCAATCCTAAATAGGATTCCAGCTGTCAGAAACAGGTTTGCTTAGCCTTAGTACCAGGGGCGTAGCCAGAAGGGGGGGAGGCTGATGGGGCTTCAGCCCCCCCCCCCCCGAAATTTTTTCGCGCTGGCCTGCACCGCCGATCAAACCTACCACCGACGCCGGGAATCGTTCTGGATTTTGTCTATGTCTTTTTCACGCTCGAAAAGACATTTCGGCACGAACATTGCGAACTCGGGCTGGATTTCTTGGCAACGCCCTTGCACCTGCATGGAGTCACGTAACGCAAGGAGCCCCATCCGAGCACAAAATTTCAAGGGCTTTTCGATAGCGAGAGGGCGCGTTGCGGCATCTCGCAGCGGCCGCGGAATCTACAGAGCGCATGGATTTCAATTACGAAACTTTATGGGTATAAAGTTCTCATAAACTTCTGACGCGATAGGTGCACTGACATTTACAAAGGCGTGCTTTTCAAAGATTTTCAATTCTGGAACTTTATGGGGTTAATGTTCTTATAAACTTGGGCCAACATGCACGCGCTGGAGCCCTCGTGTCCAAGCCGTTCCAGAAATAGAAGCACGCGCTCGCAATCTTCCCCACACACGAAAATACTAAATATCACCGTGACCGTCAGCTAGCAGCTGATAATTTTCTCCAAACATTTTCAGGAAGCGTGCCCAACGTGAGCGGTCAGCTGGACCAGGGCGCGCAAAGTAAAATATGAGAAAACAGAATAAACTAAAGGGCCTATTATTGAGGAAATTCTTTTTGCGGGCGACAAGGTATGGCTCTCTGTCGCCACAAGGACAGTGGCCCTATGAATTAAAGGATAGCCCCCGCTGAAAATACAGGTATTTTCAAAGCGCTTCTTCGCATGCGAGCTGATTGTGGAGATACACATCTGAAGAACCATTTGAAAAGTTGCCCCAGTAATGCCTCGTATTTAAGCCCAGATGCACAAAAACAAATTATAGAAATTTGTGGAGGAATTATCAAAGAAAGCCTAGATGCAAAAGCAGGCTGCTTCTCCATACTTCCTGACGAAACGACAGACATCGCTGGAATTGAACAGCCTACTGTTTGTGCAAGGTACCTAAGCAAGTATGCCAACGACACCGAGGGAGTGTTTAGGTTTTAGCACCGGCATAGATGCCCATCTCTCATTGCGACTGCAGGTTCTATGTAAATGTGTACAAACTGCTGCAGATTCTAGTCACCCTTCCAGTGACCACTGCCAGCGCCGAGAGAATATTTTTTAACAAGAGTTTACTAAAAAACTACTTGCACTCTACAATGTCTGTGGAACGCATGGTTAGGCTGGCGCTTCTATACACCTACAGAGACGTCGGTATCAACGTGTCCGAAGTCATTGACCGCTTCGCTCAACTTCCCCACCGAGAGAAGTTTGTTATTTAGATAGCGAAGCAGCAAAAATCAATGTAAGTAAAAAGTTCTGTTCCTTGAGGTCCATATAAGCTCGTAATTATGAAAACGTATGACTGTTCATTAGATTTTAAAACCGCAGAAATTTTCGCCGTTTATTCTAGCAGTTAGCATCATGATCAAAGCTATCATTCGAATACGAAAACTACGAGGACATCATTAACCAATTTTGACTGACCTTGCTCATTGAAAGCCCGGCCCACGCGGCGTTTGGGAAAAACACAGTCTGATATTGGGTAGTTCAACTTGCCGCATAACCTGTGGCTTTCGTTTGCCCTTTTCTTTCCTTTTTAGCTACGTCCTTTTATTTCTTTTTTGAAACGAAGCAATACCCTCCTTTAATTTTGGGTGCAGAATAATTGTACGTTGGTGCTGTGCAGGGTTTTAAATTTCACATTTTCGTACGGATTTCTGCATTATTCCTCTATTATTCTACCCATATGACGCTGTCGCGACCGCCGCATGGCCCGAGTACATATCACGATTTATGCGATCATAGTTTTGTTCTTGCCTGGATCATCTGTCTTTCTGCAATGCGCAAAGTTTACTATCTGTCACTGCGCAACATGTTTATTTGTCTTGTTTGACGCATTATATACAGTGACGTTTGCTTAAATACGTAGATTTATTGGAGACTTATACGTATATTTAAATATCTTGTTGCGAAGTTTTGTGTATACAAGCAGTGAACTTTGTTTCCAGCGACTCTCTTTTACCCTTTAGCGAGTTGTATCTTCGCATTTGTATATTCCATTCTATCTTCGCATTTCTAATGTATATTTTGCAGAACTCCTGCTTTTTATATGCACTCACTGTTGCGACTATAATCTCAGTGTAATTACAATACACGACCGGTAACAGCTGCTCCTGCGCAATCTATTGCAACGAGGGACAGCGTCATTGAGGTTTTACCCTGGCCGTTGCATATGTACAAACATGTAAACAAGGTTCTTGAATGACAAAGATTTATCAAAATAATTGTCCTCAACTTGTTCCTTTCATGGCCTTTACGTTTTTCATATCAGCCGCATGCACTGCTTAGCTGCTGGGAGCGACTAAATCCCCACCAGAACACACCAGTGTTGCCAGATCTCGTCTTGTGCGGTTCCCTAGATTTGCGAGGCGGAGATGTCCCTGGATGTCCCTAGTGAAGTCACGAGACTGCGTGCCGCGCTCGCCTTCTTATCGCCGCCCCCTCCTCGTACGTGCGTGCGCCAGATTTCAACGTGTGCACGCAGGAGATGAACGTGGGCGCAAGGTTTACACTTGCAGCTTATTCTGAAGAGAAATGAAACTATGTTGCATTTATTTATGAGAAATCTAAGTTAGCACGTGTTACGACAGGGTAGGTGAGCCTCAGCTAGGCGACTGGCCACGGCCCTCTGGTGTTGAGCGATCCGGCAGTGACGAGACGCTCTCGCGACTCGTTCTTGACGCCTTTTATACGGTACCCCCCCCCCCCCCCCGCCCCATTCTAAAAAAAAAAAAAACCGCATATCCACGGGGTGAATGATGATGAGTGGGCGAAGCTCCGGAGGGAATCATCGGTAAACCGTGAATCTTCCGTGTAATTCGCCCAGTCTCGCCGCACTAAATCGAACGATTGACTTCCACCAATGACACGCTCCATAGGTGACGTCATTCCTATTTTATAACAGCGCCCTTCATTATAATTGCACCATCTGCCGCTTAAGGGGACGCTAGCACAAACGCGTTAGAAACGTGCAGTACTCTCTAGTAAGGGGGAGAGGCCACAGCGTCTTACGCAGCCGTTTACACATGCCGGAACGTGCACCGCGATTGCCGACGCCATCACATGACTGCTGAGAGAGTAGAACCCCCGTATTCATAAACGCTCCTCGACTTGAACTTGACTTGCCACCGCCTTCAACGCGTTTCGAACGCGCTGCCGAAGGCGGTGGCAAGTGAAGTTCAAGTCGAGGAGCGTTTATGAATACGGGGGGGAGGGGGGGGGGGTAAGGCGAAGAGGCCACAGCGTCTTACACCAGCTTCTTGCACGGGCCGTAACGCGCTAGCACAAACGCGTTAGAAACGCGCAGTCTTTCGTTAATGTTGGGTATTTATTGCCATCTAGGTGCGTCTGTCCATGTGCGCTTCGTGGCGCAGTGGTTAGCGCCACGCGTTCAGAAGCGAGGGGTCCCTGGTTCGATTCCGCTACGGCCACAACTCTCGGAATTTTTTTTTTCTCATAAAAGTAGACGTGGCTACCTACTACGACGACTACTACTACAGAGGAGGGACAGACCCACACCCTAAGGAGCTTCGCCCCTAAAATTATTTTCTGTTACGTTAGTCACTGTTGCATTCTTCAACATTCACCTGATTTTTGAACGGCGTGGCGGCACCTAGCATTCCTATATTTGTTTCTGCGTAGCCTTCAAAGCCATTCACCTACCTGCCCTCCCACCTGTTTGTTGTGGCGGTTTCTTAGTTTCCTGGCCCAGCCCACCCGTCCTTGACATATCTTGCTGTGCGTAAATCAGCGTTCTGTAGGTCGTTCGATCTTGTCGATGGTCAACACATTTAGCAAAGGCAGTTGCTAAGCTCATGGTGGTGCAGTTTATTTTGCAGTCAGCATGTCATCAGCACTGCATGGTTCCAGCTAGCAGGCTGACCTGAACCGATTATTGTAAAAATTTTGCACGTCTGAGAAAACTCGATCTCGGTTCCGTTTGTGCCTTTGCATATTTTGCATTTCATAGCAGGACACACTGCGCGACTTATCGATTCGCAAGTTCAAATAAAGTCAGCCTATAACCTGCGTTGACAAACGCGCTGACAGGTGCATTGCAACAGTCGCCTTACTTTTTCGACCTGCCACGCGGACTTCCCGTAGCTCTCACCGACAACAGCTTACTGGTTCAAGAAAACGGAAAGATCAAGTTTCTAACGTGACTTTTTGGAATCATGAGGTTAGTGGGCGCACAGATGTGAACAGATTGCGCAATCTGAGAACATAGAAAGAGCCTGAAGCTTTACCGCGGAGCGAACTAAATTTCTGGTCAAATAAACACACACACAGGTTAATGCGACTAACCGATTCCTTATCACGCGCAATCGACCACTTACATAGACAAAAAGGGTCAACAATCGTCGCCACCAAGACGATTCATCAAAATGATCGCACATGCCACACAAGACATAAGGCATCGCCGAAGATGAAGTTGTTGACAGTCTTAACAATCTACCCGTGAATTCATGTGAGCGCTCGCGAGATAACGCAATCCTGGCTAAAACAAACAAACAAACACAGTAAATATTATAAGCAGAACAATGCGCATAGGCGGGTCCATCATTAATCATATGGGCAACAGCGAAAAAATATGCACAGCCAGTTTCACTTCGCCTGTTCAACTGGTCGACTTGACTAGGGATTTTCGGCCTCCATTCTGAGTACATGAAAGAGCTAGTTTTGGTAGAGTGACCTAGAATATGGGAGAGTGTCCAAAGCGCCGGCTCCGCCAAGGGCCTTTTTCTGTGAACTACGGTGGCTAGATGGGTAGGTGTGCCGACCGGCGCCTCTGGAGCGTAGTTCACCGCTTCTCCGCGTCATGACGCAAAATTGGCGCTGCGGTCAGTAGAACGGTTCCGCAGCGCACGTCGTCTGCTACAGGGGGCTGGCGGACTGGCGGCGAGCAAAAAAAATAAAGCCCATATTGGAATAGTTGTATGTCGTCTGTTCGTGTCAGTTTCAAAGGTGAAGAGCTCCGCATCTCTCGTACTGTTTGTAAGTTCCTAAGCGATGTGGAATGTTCCAGGTAGGAAAGATGACCGGGGAGATTAGCGGCGGCGTTGCTCCACCAAAGAAGACCACCAAGGAGACCTACTGCTTCGCTCCGAACTGCAAGTCGGGCTCTAAATTTGTGACAAAGACAGCGGAATTGTTCCGCTGTCTGACAGCGGAAATGTTCGCCCCGGGCTGCTCAGTAGCTTGCTCAGTATCGGTACGGTGGCTAGATTGTATCGGCGACGTTAATGAGCAAGCGGTACACCGAAAAGCGTACGTCCATGAGCTCCTCGACGTTGGAAATTTTCAAGCCGCACATGAGGTGCTCAGCGCCTGCGACATCGAGCACCGCTGCGCTGCTACAGGGAAAAGAAAAGTGATTCTAGGCTGATATTCTATATAGCAGGTTATGTAGCAAGGAAGTTCCTGCAAAGAGCCAAGTGCTCCGATTGCTCAGGGACATTACTGAATTCAACAGAATGAGTAGGTCAGGGCTGTTACTCCCTTCTGAAGCACTAAAAAAACTGGTAGCATCGCTCGAAGACGCCTTCAAGCTGTGCTTCAGTTTAACTGAGTTACGAAGGAACAGTCTATCGCCGACTTTGCATCCTTTCTGCAGCTGAATCCCCCGAATTTGATCGGCTGTAAGCGGCACAAGAAAGAGCTCACAAACGATGTTGTGAAGTTCTGTGCAATTACACGCCTTTACTTTCTTGTCAAGGGCAATAACATGGCGCGCGAAAGCAACAGGGAGAAGAGGAAGCACCTGAAGATGAGGCGTGTGCTGTGAACAATGCTATATGATGTGGTGGACCAACGTTGCGGCCTTGCTGGCGCTAGCTAATTTATGTTGGTGTGTCTGCTGACTCAAGTTACGAGAGCTTTTCTTGTATTTTAAATATATTCACGTATCTAGTCCAAGACATATTGCTTTATTTTATTACAATGAAACAGTGAACCATATGCACTTACCAACACAATTCTTCTCGCACCAATTTAGATACCGTAACTGACGCAGCAATAAAACCAATAGCGGGATTTCTCGAAATTGAAACATTAGAACTCGCTAAATATCATGTAAACACGGTTCCACATGCCGTATAAAACCATTGCAGTATTGTTTTATGCATGGAAAAAATGCATTTACGTCTTTAATGCAATGGGCTGGAGCGCCGCGTTTATATCAATAAATGTGACCGATTGCCAAGCTAGAAAATTTACTTCAGCATTTCGTTTTTTCTGACTAGACGACAACAACAAGTTCCTCATTCTGGCTTGGCCTACACTGCTCAGAACGGTATTATAACGCGAACTTCAAAGATACAATCAGAGGCAAGCGATACTATCAGACACGCAGCTCGTCTACACAGCGCAGCCGCCGTTGCGCGCCGCTGAACCGCTCTACTGTCCGCAGCACCAATTTTGCGTCATGATGCGGAGAAGTGGTGAACTACGCTCGGTCGGCACACCTACCCATCTAGCCATGTGAACTGCCATGTGAACTGCCCCGCCGCGCCGCTGCTGCTCCGGACCCGTGGGCTTTTCGCGCTCGCGAAGCGCGCGGGAAGCGAGGGTCGTCTGCTACGCGCTGTAGTTTTTTGCGTTCAATTTCCATGCAAAGCACTTAAAGTCTATTTAACTTGAACAGTGTAGTGCTGCATGGAGATTACCCATCTTTGAGCGTTTCTTTGTGCTTCGGCAGTAAGATAATGCAAAAACTAACGTATCAAACTCATCAGCGCGGTCTAGCTCCGGTGCTACAGTTCGGGAACGGTATCACGGTGACTGCGCGTGCGTAGAAACGCGCTAAATGAGCCCGCGCAAGGAAAGAACGTAAATAAAGAAACGTTATTCGCATGGGTACGCGGGCAATAGCACCTTGCTTGCAAGAATAAGAGTAACGAAAAAAGTAAATTACTCGCGCAGTCAAGTGAAAAACTTACGTGCGTGCAGGTGACCGCTTCGCTCGCCATTACGCGCTTTTCGCTCACGGTCAGTAGTGATTTACAGCTATATGCATATGTATTTATTCGAATATTTTTTAGCCACGACAGTATTTTATTATGAACATAGCAGAGTGAGAAGGTGTAAGGGAAGCAAGAGAAAGAGCAAAGACGGCCCTAATGCCGCAATATTGTTGGCTTATTTCTGTTCAGAGATTGCGTACACGAACAATTCTTGCTGTACGCTATCTTTTCAATACAAATTTCGCGCATGATGTACCTTAAGGTTCACCGTGAGCGAAGATTTTTTCAAGTTCAGACATTCGAAAGAAAAGCCATTCGATGCAGCCAATATAGCTAAACAAATATATTTTTTCTACATTGAAATGAATAGATAGCTACTACTGGCCTAGCCATTTACTAATTTCTTATGTAAAAGTTATTACTGGAATAGCCTTGTTTTAATAATCCATGAATGCTCTCTGAAATTACCAACATATAACTTCTCATTATATGGCGTATACTTATTGCGTAACGTGTGCTTTTTTACGTAAACTAACAAGCATTCATGGCGCGTGACGATGTTTTTGCTTGCGGGGAATATTGAGGGGAAAATCGTCTTGAAAATTACTGTCTGATGCACTACAAATTTCACAATGGATCTACATAGTTACCTTCAATAACAGCAAAAAATGAAAAGTTTATGTTCTGGTTATTTGTTGCCTTTTTCATTACGTAACTACAAGTACGTAGTTATTGATCAGTAAGTATATTTGCTGTGTACGAACCAGCGAGCATACGCAATAAATATTCCTAAAGTTACTTTCATGTTAAAATTCACTTATTGTTTGCGCTCTTGCAACACAAGAAGGCGAAAGACGAGTTGCACATACGTAATCCGTCATGTTCGTTTTCTGACGCGTCGCTTGCTCGTAATTATGAAATTAGGCATACGTATACAATGTTGCACTGTTAGCGTTTCATTTATTTTGACTTGTCTTGTTTTTTGCCGCGTATATTTCTCGCGTACCCTTTACCTATACACGCCGTGCAATAGCTTAGTGGCTTTGATAGGTTGTACTGCTAAGCTCGAGGACGGGGGTTCGATTCCCGGCCACGGCGGCTTACATTTCGATGGAGGCGAAATGCACAAAACACCCGTGTACATAGATTTAGGTGCACGTTCAAGAACCCCAGGTGGTCGAAATTAACGGAGCCCTCCACTGCGGCGTCTCTCATTGCCATATTGTGATTTTTGGGTGTAAAACCCCAAAAATTATCATTACTATTATTACCCTTTACCTGTGCTCTCCATTCTTCATGATATATGGGTAAGTTCGACACGTTGAGATCGAGATTGGCATTCAACACGTTTTTATCGTCACACCCACAGCATCAGAGGGATTTCTGGCCATCGTCATATGACCACACGTCATATTGTTATCGTTAATCGTGACGTGAGTGCAAGTATGTGAAGTTACTAATGCCATGACCCATCAGCCATCTTAGTCACACATTTGTGCCTTTCCACACTATACTTTGGTATACCAAGTGAACGAGCCGCGAGAGTTACGCGGTTTGTATTTATTTTTGGTACCGCGGCATCTGCCAACAGACACATTCCGCTTCCCAGGAGCGCAGTTAAGGATTTCGCCGTAATAAAGAAACACCAGAGCGCTGGATGCAGTCTTGTAAAGCAAATCGAATGCATGAAATAAAAGAAAGGAAACGGTTATAAGGTGCAAAAGCGTTAGCATTAGTTAGCCTTATCTGCTACGTTCTCTTGGTTATTATCGCGGCCTCAAGCTTATTTTCTTCTGCAGCACGTTCACGTTGCTCATTCCACGCATAACTAAATGAAGTAAGCGCGCGGAATGCGTTACTCAAACAGCCGCGTAAGCGCGGACCAAGCGAGCTAGAAGGATATGGACAAAATACCCATATTCACAGCCGGCAAACGCGTTCTCTGTGTAGTGAGTTACTGCAGTATTACCTTGTGGTGACGTGGTACTTAATATATCCGAAATTATCGCGATTTTGGCTAATAGCAACCAAAATATCAGGCTCGTAGCAGACGCCCGCCGCCTTGGCGCGGCTTCCGCAGCGCAGAAAGCCCACGGGTCCGGTACAGCAGCGCCGCGGCGCGGGAGTTCACACAAAAAGGTCCTCGCTCCTCCCATGCATTCGCGCGGCGCTTTGGACACTCTCCCATATTCTAGGTCACTCCAACGTTACTAGATCTAGTAACGTTGAGGTCACTCTAGTTACAGTGGCTAGAATAGGGAAGTGTGATTACCGCCCGGCGGCTCCTATGGCAACCACCGCCGCCGCTTGTGATGCATCGGCCAGGGGGCGCTCTCACTCGTTTATACATTCGCGGATGACCTGGTAATCATGGCAGAGAACAGAGAGGATCTACAGACCCTCCTCGACATTTGCCAGGTGGAAATCTCGCGCATCGGGCTATGCTTCAGTACCAGGAAGTCGGCGGTCGTCTGTCTGGCTGGAGGGCTTACTGATCCAGTTGTCCGGACTCTCGGGGGCAAGCCGGTGGCTATATGTAATGAGTACAGGTACCTCGGGGTCACTCTCTGTGCTGAGGCAGATAAATACAGCTGCCACGAGACCGCACTGCGGCAGGCGGCTCTTCGGGCGCAACGTATCCTCCGCCGGCGGTGCTTGTGGGGCTGTAACCGTTTCCTGATGATCCGCGATTTATGGAAACTGGTTCATGTACCCGGCCTCACCTTTGCAAATGCAGTTACCTGCCTCTCACCAGCAACACGAGAGTGGCTGGAGCGTCAGCAGCGGGAGGCTGGGCGCACTGCTCTTGGATGCCATGGCCACGTAGCCAATGAGGCCGTGCAGGGAGATGTGGGATGGTCGAGCTTCGAGGCCCGGGAAGCTGCGAGCAAGATCGCCTACCGTGGCCGTCTCCTCTTCCTACCACGCACGCAATGGGCTCGCCGAGTTTTCGAGTATCTCTCGGCGACATGCATGCGAACTGACTGGACACGCCGGGTGTACCATATCGAGAAGAAGTACGGCTTCTTTGGTGAAAAAATCGAGGCCGACACTGCAGCCAAGTGGTCGATCGAGGTCCGCCGACGCGTGAAGGAAGCGGAAACCACCATCTGGAGCAAGGAAATGGAGTCGAAATCTACCCTTGAACAAACGAGGGATCAGTGCGGAGTGCTTCTATGACAACAGCATTGGAAGCAGCCTCCTGTTCGAGGCGAGGGCAGGGGCACTGCGCACTCTCGTATACCGCAGCCGCTTCCAAGACACCGGTATGTGCACCAAGTGCAGGCTCTGCGGGGCGGAGGCCGAGACGCAAGAGCATCTCATCCTTCGATGCGCTGGCCTGCAGACTGCTCCGGCAGAGGACACAGATCTCCCTCGGGCACTCGGTTTTCACTTGCTCGAGGCAGAGGATGGAAACCACATCGCGAATGGCCACAACGTCGGCCGGACCTGCGCTGTAGTGGCCACCAAAAAGCGACTGACTGAGTGGTGGACCAGTGTGCGCCGGATGTGACTCTAGTTTGCATAGTGACCTACAAGTGCACATTTCCTTCCTTTCTGTGTTTTCTTTTCTTTCTCCTTTTTTTATTTATTTATCTATTTATTTGTTTAAACCCTCCAGGCCAGGACATTGCGTGTGTCCACCCGTTACAAAGGGGCTGGCCGCTACTACATCATCATCATCATCAACGTCAAGCTGCGCGCCCGATACGAATTGGTCCGCGAGTTTCTCCCGCTTTCTGTTGGAAATTCTCGTGCGAAGTAATGTTTCGTGCGGTGCCGACAAGTGCTCAGGGATGAGCCGCCGTCAAAGTAGCTGTTTTGTGCCTGTCTGCACGACTGGTTACAAATCGTGCAAAAAGAAGTCGCTCTTCGGGGTACCGTAAGACGAGGAGACGTACCGAAAGTGGCAGCGCAACATATCTCGGGTGGACAAGCCACTCGAACGAAATGCCGCTTGTGCGAACTGCATTTCAATCCGCAGTTTGTGTCGCGTCACTTTGAACACATTATCAGTGGTGAGCTGGTGCGCCTGGAAAGGAGCAGGCCATTGCTACAGCCGGATGCGATAGTGACGATCTTTCCAAACGTCCCCAAGTACATCTCCAACCCAGTGCCTAAGAAAAGTAACCCGAAAGAAATGTTGGACCCACAGTTTGCACCTCCACAAAAAAGAAATAGCGAATCGACGTGGCCTCACCCGACACATCGGATGAAGCACCCACGCTTGCCGCCAACTCTGGATTACCAAAATGTGATCGTGCCTTCCAATCAGTGGGGTAAGCACGTTTTTTTCTGAAACTTCCCTTTTTGTCGCATATAGCGTCTGCATACTGGGGCCAATCATGAGCTTGCTTCACGCCCAAAAGCTTGTGCTGTTTCGTTGCGGGGACAGCATGATCGAACACTAAGTGTTTCTACGTGGTGTCGAGCTCTCACTTGATGAGCACTGCGATCCTCCATCCCTCCTAGAGGCTGTTGACAGCATGCAGCTCTGTTCTGACGCTGCGCGGTCGGTGGAGTTCCCTCTTGCGCGCAGCTCCAACATGACAAGCTGGTATGAAAGCCTCTACCCCACGAAATGCAAGGGGCTTGTAAGTGGCGCTGAGAAGTGCTGCATCGCCTCCAAGTACCTCAGAAGGCTATTGCTCAACCAGAGGTGTCGACCTAGTCAGCTAAAGCGTAAGGAAAATTACGCCAGGAAGCTAGGCAAGGACCCAAGCTACGGTGCGCCGCCTAAGAGCCAAAGCGAAAAGCTTGGACGAGGCTCTCGCGCAGCAAAAACAGGCAAATCACGCGATTGAAGAAAGTGCACTGAAGAAGAAGATCGAGAAGCTCCCACCCAAACAGAAGGCAGCAATCATGCAGTGCTTTTAAGCTGCAAAAATGATCAATAATTGCACCATATTTTGCTTATAACATACCAGTTTTCAAGAAATCTTGCAAACGTGAAAATATTGAGCGAGCCAAGGCAACTTTTATGTAACATAATCATCGGTGCATGCCAATTAAGGGCAGTTACATATATTTAAGTGAAATCCGATTGCATCTTTCTTTAACGAACAACTCGGACTCAATTCATCTTTGCAAGCAAGAACAGTTGTTTTCGTTCAAGCGTGCGTTTATAGACAATAATTTGGCTCATAAAAATAAGACCGCAGTGAAGCAAAACTCGAGGCGTGTCCGCGCGGCCTCCGAGGTAAACATGCCAAGACGGCCTAGATCTCGCAAGCAAATGACGTGTTGTACGCGAATTTATAGGGCGCATATGTCGCTATAATGTTGCTGCGATCTTCGCGAACACGAGTGGCTGAGCAAGATGTGCCATATGAGGTAAAGAAAAGGAAATTCGCATCGCGAATCGGGGCGCTTATCCGGTTAGTCGATCGTCGGGCCTGGTCGGGCGACGTGAATACAAGCGTCAGCGCCGCCTTGCGGCTGCATCTGAAACGCGCACGCGAGCGGCGGGGCCTTCGTCACACTTCCCTATTCTAGCCACTGTTACAGTGTACTAGAAGGGGGCAGTGGGCTTACTCAGCCGCTGCTCTGACGCAGTCAGCGTCGCATCCAGGAGGTGGCGCCACTGGCAACTTCAATGGAAGCTTTGCTTGCAGAAGCTTTGATTTTCCTCGCGTTTCTGTCGGTTCAGTTCGAAGCAGTTCACACTCTTATTTGATTTTAATTTTGGCATACTTGACAGTCTTTACATATCTTTAGCAAGCACTATATTTGTTTAGGCCACATGATATTTGCCATAATAGTACCTTGTGGAAAAGGAAGACGGCAACTCTTGGGTTTCATGCCGTGTCGACCTAATGTAAAATTTTGTCACACAGAAAACAGTGCGTGCATACTTCCCAGCTGGGCTCAAAAAAAAAAAAAAAAATCAGGCATGCTAACCAGGTTTGTACCTTCGCTTAGCCAAAATGAATATGTATATATCGCTTAAATATTTCATTGTTCAACTTTAGTTGTTCCATGCTTCACAGTAACCTTCTGCGTTTATTATTAACCATCATTACGCCGGCACACATTTGTTAAATCAAATCAGGTTTGTTTTTTCCATAAAGAAATGGAGGGAGGCCTGAACAAAAAGTGAAAACTAGTTAACTTGACAAAGGCTCCGGCCTATGCTTATGTACAGTTATATATGGGTAAGCAAAATGAAGTTAACAGGGCTGTTGCTGACACAAAGCTTTTATTTTCAAGAAGTACAGCAAGCCATTATTTCATGCACTTCAACTCATGTGCAATGGCTCAACTTCAGCTGCTTGGCCCTCTGCCGCTTTCCTGCCTTGTCACAGTTCATTCCTTTCACATAAGAATGCAGACGTGTGACAAGGTAAAAACTAATTATTTTAGCTGTGAGGCTAAGAGCTTGCACATTACAGACAACTTCGAGGGAAAGCTTACTCTTAACAACTTCCAGCATATCCATAACGCTGTTAGAGTGTAGCTCACTCTGAGAGAAGCATTCTGTGAAAAGATCCCCTAGAATTTTCACAAAGCCGTACAGCTGACTGGAGACATAAAGGAGGCCTCCTCGGTCACAGAAGTTTGTTAGCCGGGCAAGTTGAAAACTTTCGCCTGGTGGCGTCATAGTGAGCAGCTTTATGCATTCTTGGCATTTTGTGCTGGAATTGACAATACACTTCCGCGCAACATAGCCCGCAATGTGGTAAGTGAGCCTCGAGTCGCTTCTGGCCACGTGCTTGTTATGGTCGTTTGAAACCCGCAGGCCTGTGCAATGCTGGGGTACCACGTTTGTGTGGCCTCTGTGGCAGTAGCGCTAGCAGCAGTTTGACTGCACTCATTTCGGTCACATGATGCTTCGAGAGATTCAACTTACAGTAAGGAGGCCAGTGTACCTTCCTCGCAGTTTCCTTCGCTAACTGACCTAACTACACCATAAAAAGAAAAACAATTCACAGTGATCAGGAACTGCATTGGAGTTGAGCACAAAACGTGGCTCGAAATGGAGCTCGCATACTGCGCTCGTGTCGTCCAGGGGAGGTTCTATGGAGGTTCTTTTCCCACTCTTTCCACCTGTTTTTATCCTTCGGGACGCCAAAGAAGCACAACTTCAGCCCATCCTTCACATAAACATAGCCTGTTTGGCACCCAGGCGCATAACAGTGGTTTTGTCGATGCCGCGGCATGGCTCAGTTACTGCAAGGCATACTAATCTCTTGCAGGCTATGTGCGAAAAAAAAAAAAAAAAAACACTGAAGGAAAAAATGTCACAGTTTCGCCCTAAGGGCGAAGCAATGAATGCGATAGCAACACAGCAATGTCATACTAAGTAAGGTGAGCGGCTTTGGTAGCAATATGAATTGTAGTAAACATGAGCTGATTAAGTAAGCAGGTGTGCTGCGGCGTAAGTAGACCGACATGAAGAGAGACTCGATGACCACGAGAAGGCGCGTGTGAAACAGTGGTGTTGATGAGAAGCGCTTCCCGTGGGCAGCGCGTGCGAAGGGACACAACTGTAGCGCTGCACTGCCGATCCGGACAGCATTGCATGTGTAGCGTGCGTTGGAAAATGTGGCCCGACTATTGCTAACTGAATGAATAAGCGTGGTGTGAGCGCGCACAAACAAACATGAATAGATCACACTGAATGACTGCAGACGACTGCCAAAACGCTGGCAGCAAGCACATACGCCGCAACGGGCGAAGGTACGTGCGGTCTATCGCTTCAACGGAAACTGAGCCGTGTGGAGATAAGAGACGGCGCGGCGAGCGACGAGCGCGGTTGTTGGCAGAGCAGAAGTGCGCCCCCCCGCTCCCTCCGGCGCTGGCTACCCGCTTCCTTGCTTGCGCGTGGGAGATTGAGTGCGTTCGCTACCCGCCGGGGTAGGTCAGTCAGCTACGGCGTTGCGCTGCTGAGCTCGAGATCGCGGGATCAAATCCCGGCCGCGGCGGCCGCATTTCGATGGAGGCGAAATGCAAAAACGCCCGTGTGCTTGCGTTGTAGTGCACGTTAAAGAACCCCAGGTGGTCTAAATTAATCCGGAGCCCTCCACTACGGCGTGCCTCATAATCAGAACTGGTTTTGGCACGTAAAACCCCAGAAAGAAGAAGAAGAGTGCGTTCGCTCTCCGTAATAGCGGAAGCGCGCGTCCCCGCACGCTTCCGCTCGGGCATACGGCACGTGGCGAAGATTTTATCTATAGGGAACCTCACGGCGACGCCGACGGCAGAAATCCGATTGAAGTGTCCACATAATTGCTATCGCAAAAAAAAAGAAACCCACGCGACGACGTCCACAGAAAAAACAACGCAGCTCAGCAACTCCAACTAATATGATCGGGCACTGGGCGGGCACTAGGCAGCTGCGCCGTCGCACCCACGTTCCATGGATGGATGGATGGATGGATGGATGGATGAGGCTGAACCGTTTAAATCGGGCGGTGGCATACGCCACCTAGCCATGACCATTAACATAATTTGTACTTTGTGGTGGGTGAAATTTCACCCCTGCCTTAATTTTATCCACCAATCAGATAACCTCTGCTTGGTTATTTCTACCCGCTTAAAGTATATTTTGCCTTCACTGTCCCTAAACCCCAATGCTTTGAAAAAATCAGCCCCGTTGCCTTGCACTGTAGGGTTAAGCCCCTTACAGAAAAGTATGAGGTGTTCAGCCGTTTCCTCTTCTTCTCCACACGCACAGCACAACGTGTCTATACCTTGGTACTTGACTCGGTACATCTTAGTCCGCAATACTCCCGTCCTGGCTTCAAACAACAAAGAGCTTCCCCTAGAATTATCGTAGATATTTTCTTTGGCAATTTCTTGCTTGAAAGTTCGGTATGTGCCCAGTGCTGATTTCGTCTGCATCCCTGCTTTCCACAGACCCCTCTCTGTTTCCTTAACCTTTTTCTTAACCGCTGTTTCCTGGTCTGCACCCCTCCTGCAGTCCAAATATTTGATTGACAGTTTTCTGGTCAGCTTCCTCCATTTTGTATCAACATTCCTCATGTACAAATAACTGAATAATTGAAACCGACGCCAGCGCCGCCGCTCGGGCTATCAGAGAAGCTCATATTTGCGACATTCGTGGAGCCGCCGCATCGCATAGCCTCCGCCAGAGAGTAAGCCCACTGCCCCCTTCTAGTACACTGTACCACTGTACTAGACACTGGGCCTCTTCGATTATCAGTCCCTGACAGTCCCGGACTGCTTGGGACTGCTGTGCCGCATTCGATTTTGCTCGGACAGCTTCCGAAGCTCCGCCCACTAGTCCGAGTGTTGTCAGAAGCGCGTTCGTTTTTTCACGGACCGGAAGTTCCGGACTGCCCGCGGACTGTTGGAGCTGTCAGCAGATGTTTGCTCGGACAAGCGCAAGTAGCTAGCAGACGACGGCTGTCTTTAAAAAGATGAGCGTGGTGTTTGACGCCATGTTGTGAAAGATTTCGTGTGCTTCTGCATACGTTGCGCGCTCCAGACGGCAACTACTGTGCATTGAGTTATCGCTTCTGTTACATCGGTGCTTTGTGTGCCATCATGCAAGTTTTTACGAGCCGTCTAATTGTTGTAGCTTTAGTCTTCGTGTTTTTTAAAGAAAGCAGCACAGCGATCAGGCGCACATGCTTGCTTTTCTTAATGTGTTTCACGAAATCAGTCATGCGCATTGCAGGTAAATTTTGCTTTTCGGGTAAGTGAAACTAGCGTACGGGCAAGGAATCATATATTGCAATGTGGCTATTTCATGCCGGTAGCTGGGGTGGTATACAATATAGGAGCTTCGCGGATTGCTGTTTACATATATGTTGATCTCTTTTGCTACCAAGTTCGAGCGTTTTATTTTTGACGTGCAGGATTAGTAGGCGGTGTACACGCGCTCTCTCACGCGTCGGGCCTTTAATTAGCAGACGGTCTCGCAAGCTTTGAGGATGTAGGCGGGTGCTTTCTGCCTGAACAGCGACGTGGCACGACCATGATTTCGGAGTCTCTCCACAGCAATTTTAGGGCCAATAAATATATTTCACCACCACCACGATTTTGCTTACGTCCGTGTGGGAATTCACCTTAAATTTCTCAGGCAATGAGCTGGCTAGCGCGACGTAATAAACTGCGCTTTGCGAAAACGTTCTACGCGCTCAAGCTACGGTTACACTGTGCTAGCTTCATGGTTGTGTCGGCGACGTACGCCTCTGAGACTGCACCATTGCGGAGGCCACGCTAATAAAAACGCTGGGTAGGGGGCTATCTACGAGTAGCAAAGAGCAGACGACGGCAGCCAGGAGAGTGACTTCCGGTCGTGGTGCTTCGACCGAAATCTCGGACCATATTTTTTACCTCCATGTCTCGGACAGTCCCCGTTCTCCCGACAGCTGGATCACGTGACTGTGACGCGCTTTTCTGTCAGGGCTAGTGAGACCGGAAGCCGCGGACGGTTTGCGGACAGTACGGGATCGCATAATCGAAGAGGCCCACTGTACTCTAGTTTTGGTACAGTGGCTAGAATAGGGAAGTGTAACGAAGGCCCCGCCGCTCGCGTGCGCGTTTCAGATGCAGCCGCAAGGCGGCGCTGACGCTTGTATTCACGTCGCCCGACCAGGCCCGACGATCGACTAGCCGGATAAGCGCCCCGATTCGCGATGCGAATTTCCTTGTCTTTATCTCAAATGGCACATCTTGCTCAGCCACTCGTGTTCGCGAAGATCGCAGCAACATTATAGCGACATATGCGCCCTATAAGTTCGCGTACAACACGTCATTTGCTTGCGAGATCTAGGCCGTCTTGGCATGTTTACCTCGGAGGCCGCGCGGACACGCCTCGAGTTTTGCTTCACTGCGGTCTTATTTTACGCGCCAAATTACTGTCTATAAACGCACGCTTGAACGAAAACAACTGTTCTTGCTTGCAAAGATGAATTGAGTCCGAGTTGTTCGTTAAAGAAAGATTCAATCGGATTTCACTTAAATATATGTAACTGCCCTTAATTGGCATGCACCGATGATTATGTTACATAAAAGTTGCCTTGGCTCGCTCAATATTTTCACGTTTGCAAGATTTCTTGAAAACTGGTATGTTATAAGCAAAATATGGTGCGATTATTGATCATTTTTGCAGCTTCAAAGCACTGCATGATTGCTACCTTCTGTTTGGGTGGGAGCTTCTCGATCTTCTTCTTCAGTGCACTTTCTTCAATCGCGTGATTTGCCTGTTTTTGCTGCGCGAGAGCCTCGTCCAAGCTTTTCGCTTTGGCTCTTAGGCGGCGCACCGTAGCTTGGGTCCTTGCCTATAGCTTCCTGACGTAATTTTCCTTACGCTTTAGCTGCCTAGGTCGACACCTCTGGTTGATCAATAGCCTTCTGAGGTACTTGGAGGCGATGCAGCACTTCTCAGGGCCACTTACAAGCCCCTTGCACTTCGTGGGGTAGAGGCTTTCATACCAGCTTGTCATGTTGGAGCTGCGCGCAAGAGGGAACTCCACCGACCACGCAGCGTCAGAACAGAGCTGCATGCTGTCAACAGCCTCTAGGAGGGATGGAGAATCGCAGTGCTCATCAAGTGAGAGCTCGACACCACGTACAAACACTTAGTGTTCGATCATGCTGTCCCCGCAACGAAACAGCACAAGCTTTTGGGCGTGAAGCAAGCTCATGATTGGCCCCACTATGCAGACGCTATATGCGACAAAAAGGGAAGTTTCAGAAAAAAACGTGCTTACCCCACTGATTGGAAGGCACGATCACATTTTGGTAATCCAGAGTTGGCGCCAAGCGTGGGTGCTTCATCCGATGTGTCGGATGAGGCCACGTCGATTCGCTATTTCTTTTTTTGGAGGTGCAAACTGTGGGTCCAACATTTCTTTGGGATTACTTTTCTTAGGCACTGGCTTGGAGATGTACTTGGGGACGTTTGGAAAGATCGTCAGTATCGCATCCGGCTGTAGCAATGGCCTGCTCCTTTCCAGGCGGCGGCGGGCGCACCAGCTCACCACTGATGATGTGTTCAAAGTGACGCGACACAAACTGCGGATCGAAATGCAGTTCGCACAAAGCGGCATTTCGTTCGAGTGGCTTGTCCACCCGAGGTATGTTGCGCTGCCACTTTCGGTACGTCTCCTCGTCTTACGGTACCCCGAAGAGCGACAACTTCTTTTTGCACGATTTGTAACCAGTCGTGCAGACAGGCACAAAACAGCGACTTTGACGGCGGCTCAACCCTGAGCACTTGTCGGCACCGCACGAAACATTACTTCGCACGATAATTTCCAACAGAAAGCGGGAGAAACTCGCGGACCAATTCGTATCGGGCGCGCTGCTTGACGTATAAACGAGTGCGAGCGCCCCCTGGCGGATGCATCACAAGCGGCGACGGTGGTTGCCATAGGAGCCACCGGGCGGTAATCACACTTCCCTATTCTAGCCACTGTAGTTTTGGTGAGCAGCCCAGAGTTGCCAGCATAATGTTTTCTATACCGCTAACCTTGGGCGATGTTGTGGTCGGTATTTAGTCTCGCGCCTTAGCTGCTGGTTTCGAGCTGATATAGTTCTAAAGTTCGTGTGATATTGTCCTTACTTATTAAATAGACAAAAAAAAAGAAAACGCGGAAACATTGATATCAGTTATTTCTGTCACAATTTTTGGGACATAAGAATATATTCTTTTATGAAAAAAAATACATATTTTACTTGACAGTGCATAGCGTTCAATAATTCGTTTGCAGCATCTAATGTACAATCGCATTGGCATGCAATGCAGTTATTCATGCATATGATCCCTCGACAAAATTCTAAAACGAGGAGGCTGCGTGCTTGTCAAGAAGATGTCGGCCACTTTCGAAGTATGCTTGCAGTATGACAAAGCATGGACTTCAAGATTGCTTTTTATCGTGTGTTTTGTATGCTCTGGCTTTTCCTCACTGACTATTATTATTATTTTTGTTCATTTCTCCACGCTTTCGGCAACTTTCTTCGGCCCTCCGAGTCGCTCAATCTTGGGAGCCATGCTTTCGGCCACCTTTGCGCAAAAGTATGGCCTTCGAGATAAAAGAGAGCCTCTAGCGACTCGCCTCGACTAGCCCTAGCCACCCACCCTCGCGTCTGCTGTTCTCACCACCTCGTCGCCTGCGTGCGTGCCGCGGCGATGAGCGCGCAGGCATGGTCCGCGGCGTGGCCCTGCTGTGCGCGCTCGCCGTGTTCGTGCTCGTGGCGGCGGCCTACCTGTTTCCAAGGCTGCCCAACCGCCGCGCGAATGTCGGCCGCGCGGGTCTGGGACCTCCGCGGTACGTGACGCGGGAGGGCCGGCCCAGCAAGCTCTCCTTCGAAGACATGCTGCGTGACGATTTCGAGTTCGACATGCGCGGTTCGGACGTCATGGTGTTCCTGCACATTCAGAAGACGGGCGGCACCGTGTTCGGCCGGCACCTCGTGCGCGACCTCGCCCTGGAGCGGCCCTGCCAGTGCCTGCGCGGCCGCAAGCGTTGCCGGTGTGCGCGGCCCCCGTCGGCGGCGGCGGGCGGCCAGCGCTCGTGGCTCTTCAGCCGCTACTCGACGGGCTGGAAGTGCGGCTTGCACGCCGACTGGACCGAGCTGACGGCCTGCGTCGACCGGGCCATGGATCGCGCCGAGAGATCGCCTGCCAAGCGCCGGTGAGCAGGCATCGCGCGTCTTGTCGAATCTCGATACAGGTGGGACTCGAATGAAATATGGAGCGCACATTCGGTCAGGCAGTCTAGCAAATGCCCGAAAGTGAAAACGCTTTAAATGGGTAAGGGCACACAAGTTTGAAATATCGGACAACAGCCAGAGAAAAAGCACCAAGTTGCAAGTAACGTATATGTTCATGGATCATTCAAACACCACTACGGAAGATAAAAGAAATGCACGCCACATACATAGACACGTACAAAACTAGTATATAAATAAAGTGCCGCAGGAGTTCATGCCCACACTTTGATCTTAGCTAAAGACCGAGACGCCTTTTGGCTAAGGACATAAAGGCGTTCGTGCAGAAATTTCTATACACATCTGTTGTACCACGTTGTGGCACATATTAAAATTTTTTTTTTAGTGCAATGAAGAGCTAATAATCGGGAGTGTGCAGTGCTGCAGTGGTTACTCGTTAAATGCTGTGAAACTCTCGTTTCTATAGGAATTTTTCAATCTGTATACATATTTACGATCATGTTTATGCAGCCCTATGCTGGAAACAATGTTAAGTATGTGCAATTCCACTCTGACCTGAGAGAAATGCCGGCAGATGCCGCACCAGCTCTCAGAAATGAATCTGTTGTTTATCAAGGTGCTCCACATGTGACACATACTTTCAGAATGTCTGAGCAACTTCTGCGATAACATATGCACATTTTCTGTAGTTACTGTTGAAATGTCTTTTATGCTTGAGTCATTTCCGAGACAGGCCACCAGTGATCATCTGGCAGTTGGCACCCCTTTACTCATGGCCAGATTGCTGAGGGCCCAGTTAAAAAAACAAGGGGGGTGCCCCCCCTCCCGCCTTACCCTCTCATCAATCTTGAGACTTGGTGCTCTTTAGAATTCGCTACAACGAACACATGCCGTATTTGCTCGAAGGATCTCCGGAGTGTTTATGAACATCGCCTGGGGCATCTACTTTCTCGCAGAGCACGTGGAGAGATTGTCATTGGAATTGAACTATACCAGGAGACGAAGAGACATGGAGAGCATTAAGATTTGTCGGCATAGTTGGTTCTTACTGAAAGAAGGGTAAACTGCGTGAGAAATTGCGACGAAAGGAAGAAATACATACAACACTTAGAAGTGTTGTATGTGTTTCTTCCATTCCTGTTAACCTTTAGCGCAGTTTACCCTTGTTTCAATAGACATCTTCCCTCGAAAATCAGGAAGCACATTCGGGAAAAATTACTTTTCCTCTATGTGCTTCATAAGTTTGGCAGCGCACGCTTTGGTTGCCTGCGTGTGATAGCGCTGCCGAAGTAGGCAAGTGGGCCTTTTTCTGAAACTGATCGCACATCCATACAGTAGTACGCTACCAATCGTCTGGCTGTTCTGTGATTTCATCCAGCAACACAAATTTAAGCTCTCCTGAGGCAGCGTTTCCATACAAACAGTGACATTATGTATATTGTATATGTGGACTGAGCACAACAAATAATTTAAATGATTTGTTATTCAAATGTTTTCATCATGCGGGGAACTAATCTTTAGAAAAGGTGGCACCTATAGAAAATGAGATCGATACCGAACTGTCACTAAAATGTTTTTAATAACTCCCTCGAATAAACAACCATACATATTTTCATTTATGCACAAATCGTTCACTTTTAAACAGGTAATACATTTACATTTTTGCAGGCAATATACACTTATAAGAGAAGGAAACACATTCATATTGCACACGTCTTTTCTGCTATCAACTTGTGGAATAAATTTACAATTTGCAAAAATTTTCTACTTCAACACAGTGTAGAAAATAGGTTATGCGTTTCGCAGAAATTCAACCTTGAAATTGGCCGTGTGTACGTCTTAACATGTTTTCTCTTTTTATTCATCTTTAAGAAACGAAAGAAAGGTATGTACGTTTGTACAAGCATTTTCGTACCCTTTGCTGGGGCAGTTTTGTTGATGAGAGCTTCAACATTGACCCTCCTAAGAATCTCCGTCTGCATGCTCAGCATTGCTAAGGCTTAAGCATCAGTAATCGTTGATCGAAGCCTGTTCTTGATCAATTTCAACTTGCTGAATGATCGTTTGCCAGTGCAATTTGTGACCATCAAGCACAAAAAAAATTCTAACACCAACATGAACATCTGGGATTGAACCTTCAAGCTTTTCACCAATTAGTAGTTTCAGCATGTCTGCCACAGAAAAACAGCCTTCGTTGCTCGCGAATGAAATAAACTGTTCAAGCTCATCACGAAATGTGCCAGCCAGATCAGAAGGATACTTTTTCACGAGGTCCATTGCCTGCAGGCACCATCTGCACTGGGGAAAAGCAGTTCCAATCTGCAATAGCAGCAAACTGCGAGCAGACTTCGGTGTAAGTGCTCAAGCGAGCTGTGAGAGCATGCAGGAGATTGTTAATCATGAAGAAGAAAGTTTCACAGTGTAACTTAGTTGAAGCATCGTGTGGCTGTGGCATGTGGCGTGAAAACAATCGTGTCGATTGTTTTCGCTTTCTCTGGGTGCTTGCTTTGTACGAAGCATTGTCTGACACTTCCTTCGCAAGCTTTTCAATTTCATCAAACCTCTCCCTTAAGCCGGATACATAATCACACAACAATTTCATCAAGCTTACGACAGCATTCAATGACAGTGTTGGGCTCTGAAGTGCCTTGCTTACCCGAATACCGGACATGCTAAACTCTATTGTGGTCAAGACATGCTAAACGCGTAGATGCTGGCGCCGTTTGGATACCGACAGTCCGCTGCGCTGCAGCCACTCCTCTCGTCTGCTGCCTTGCAGCGGGGCACGATGTCGCAGCTTGACATGTCACCGATCGCTACGTTTGCAGCCCACAACGCAACAAGGGCGAACCATGATGCTCGCGAAAAGAAAGAACAAGACCAACACTGACCGCGCAGCTCTCGTCAACACTGAGCACGTTGTAACACAAGCAGACGACACTTGCTGTGGGCCGGAAGTGCTTTTTGTGTAGTGATACATGTCGTTGTGCCTTTTCTTTCTGTTACTTTCTTTTTATAGAAACAAATTAACTAACATATAAACTATTACGAACAACATTTGTTCACCTTAATGTTGGAAAAGTTATAGATGATGCACCCTGGGCAGCCAATCGGATAGCTCGCCCTACTGACGTGATATGGTCAAGTCGCGTCACTTGGTCAGGGGCGGCTGAAAACTCAGTCGATTGGCGTGCTGCGATCGGTAGCTATATACCTTTTTGAAACCTTATAATAAATTACACGCTTTACGTGGACTGTTTAGATGCATCAATTAATGATCAGAAGGACATACACTAACGACTCACTGTGTTTGTACAAAATCATCAAAATCGTTTCACGGTCTCATTAAGGCTATCAAAACGCTTTGGGGCCTCAGGTGAAACATAAGTGGGTCAACACCTGGGGTAAAAATTCTTGCTTATAAATCCTCTTATGGATTATGCTAGGACTGTTTGGGATCTGTATTACAAATAAAACCAAAAAAAAATGTTGCTATAATCCAGAGGTTTATATTTAACAGGTATTGTCACAGTCAGTCCCACACTATACTTTGAAGGTTAATAAAACATTGTTATACAGGTTATATGTGAAGAGATATAAGTACAGAAGGAGGTCCCATAGTAAAACTGTCAGGGGGACCTCCTGTTAAACAATGTATGGAAAAAAAAAAAACATAAACAAGAGTTAGCAGCTTAGGAATAAGCAGCATTATATAAGTATGTAAACATAATAAATTGCAAAGTGAGTAGATACAATAAAGAGATAATAAACAAATATAAGTAATGCGTAATACAAAAGTGTAGAAGCATGAACAAGTATTTACTAGCTGTAAAGAGAACCGTTCAAACGTGTTGCAAAACATTTAATGCACATGCTAATAAAATCTAACTTTATAATGCAAAAGAGCGAAACAAAAACAGTACTAGAAACATAATGCTTCCTGACTTACTCTTGCTAGATTTGTGAAAGCAATGAGCAATGGAAGTATGTTTACTGATCATCAACTTGCTTGTTGACAAATACAAATGTTTCAAAATTATAACAAATGAAAATCTATAGATCGCCACATCCAGTACATTCAACCAGCTAAAATTCTAAATGAGTGTTTCAAATAGCTTTATTTCTAGATGAATGGAATGCATTCCCTGACTGGGATGTCAGCCTCGTGTGTTGAAAAATTTTTGCAATGTGCACACGAAGTTCATTAATAAATAATAATAATAATGTGGGCATTTATTAAGCTATTCATTGTCATCTGTACATGATCATCATCATGTGGGGTTCACAGGGGGTTCTTCATCGTTGCTTGTGGGGCTTTTTCTTGAGTGTGTGCTGTGCTTTGGGCATGGTCGGTTCGCCGCATCTCCGACGCGTAATAAACATTGTGATAACTGCTGCGTCACAATAATAATGATGAATAAGTGGCCTGCATTGCTATTACATCTTTAATATCAGTGACTGCTGGCACAAATGTTGCACCAGTAGACGTAGTGGTTGCCCATCTGAGGTCTCACGAGTGCATTTGACTATTCATGTGAAGCTTTTTATTTTTGCACAGACTGAGCATTATTCTTCAGCCATGCTTTTGTCATGGGATGTGTACCTTGACTATGATGTGTCTATATGATGTGGCAATGGTGTGTCTACAAAGAAACGCCAAGCATGCCCCTTCACTTCCTAGTTATCCACATCCGCTGCATGCTCTGTTTACTGGTCATATGGCTCACCAACAAGCCCAGCTAGTGACGTCAGTGAAGTATGCTTTCTCGTGCTTAGCTGTGCAGCTCTTGAATTCAGGGTGAGGTTTGAAATAGTGCAAACATGATCTGTTGCGCAAATTTCATGGTTGTTCAGGAGAGCAGCATGGTGCATTTGGCATGGCTATGCCTCATCATCTGAGATAGTAAACATGCAAAATATTTGTGACAGGACTTCCAGCTGATGCTACAAGGGCTGCAAAGCATGTTTAGCACCTCCCTTATAGCACACAAGAGGGCACAGAGGAAAATGTGCAAAATAATGCCAGAGCTTGCAGCCAAATGCAAGTGGGCAGCATATCATGGCACTTACCAATGATAGTGTAGTGGACAGTGTGCTTCGCGTCCACCGAAGATGAAGACAAAGAAGAAACTCGACATCATGGCCACGACATCAGCTTAGTTGCCCCGACGAATAAATGTTTATTTGTTCCGAGTCTTCCGTTCCCACAAGTTGGTGACCTCGGACGTGATCCCGCATCGCAACTATTCGTCCCGTCGCTTCTCTTCGACGCCATGGAATCGAACTCCCAAGACAATGTCGCACCTTCTATCGCCACACTCAAGCTTACCGAGTTCCGGCCCGCAGATAGTGAGCTCTGGTTTCTCCACATCGAAGCGCAGTTCCGCCGTCACCGCATCGCATCGCAAACGGCCAAGTACGACTATGTCGTGAGTGCACTCAGCCCGACCACCACAGCTTTGATCCGCGATGTTTTGCTCACTCCCCCACCCGACAACCCCTACGACATCCTCAAACGGGAGTTACTTCGACGCACGACTGACTCCGAGTCGCGACGCATTCAACAGCTTCTATCGTAGGAACTTGGCGACCGAAAGCCGACTGAGCTGCTTCATCGCATGACCATGCTACTCGGAGGCAATTCATCTTCAACGGACTCAAAAATAGTCCGCGAGCTCTTCCTTCAACGTCTACCGAATCAGGTACGGATGATTTTGTGCCTCACCTGCGGCAACCTCCATTGAAGACTTAGCAACAACGGCAGACCAGATCATGGATACTTCCCATCCTTTCGTATCTGCCATCGACCGTTGTCAGGCGCCCGTCTTGAGTCTGTTACAGTTAGAGCAGCGCTTTGACGAACTCAGCGCCTCAAACGCACAGCTTGGCAAGCAAGTGCATCAACTAACTACTGAGCTAGCTACCTTGCGTTTCTCTGCGGGTAGAGACCAGTTACGTCATCGCACGCCCAACCAAAGCAACTCTCTCTATTCCACTGCCGCTATTTGTTGGTACCACGCCCAATACGGCACTCGTGCACGTCAGTGTCGTACACAGTGTAACTTTTCGGGAAACGGTCGGGCCAGTCACTGATGACGGCAAGTGCTACTGGCCCTACGTCAAGCCATCTTTTCTACGTCACCGACCGCGTAACGAAAGTTCGCTACCTTGTAGACACTGGCGCAGAAATTTGTGTGCTTCCGCCTGCCTTTGACGACCGAAGACGACATCGCCACGACTCGTCCTTTCTCACTGCGGTCAACGGTTCTAATATTAGAACGTATGGCCAGAAATCAGTGACTCTTCATCTCAGACTGCAGCGTCCCTTTCGATGGCTGTTCACCGTCGCTGACGTCTGCGGCCCCATCATCGGTGCCGATTTTTTGTGGAAGTTCAACTTGGTTGTCGACCTACGCCGCCTGCTGGACTCCACGACAAACCTGTCGGTACAAGGCATCACCACAACTGCACCGCCCTTGCGTCTCCTACAAGCACACACCCAGGTATCGACACCTTGGTCCACCATCCTACAAGAATTTCCAGAATTTCAACCTCCCTCGGCTGATCGCCCAATCCTGCACAAGGTCACGCACCACATTGTCACGAAAGGACCACCAGTATCTGCCCGACCCCGCCGCTTGGCACCTGAATGCCTGAAAATTGCAAAGCAGGAATTCGATCACAATAGAAAATGATGGCCCCAATACCCTGTAGCGATTTGGTGACAGAAAATGCAACAATGCTTGTGTTGCATGTGTTGCATAGCCAGGCGATGTCCCAATACTTTTTGTGGAAAGTACATTAGTGTGGAAGTACGGGAACTGTTGTGCAAATAGTTGCCAAAAATGCCATTGGAACATGATACAAACAATATAGTCAAGGAAAACAAAAAGGCCTCCAAAATTAAGCCAGAGATATTGCAAGGGTGGTCGATTACAAATATACTGAGGTTGGACTTCGATTCGGATTCGGAAGCAGTAAAATATGGACGCAGCATGAAATCAGTGAAAAGAAAACTTGGCATAGGACAAGGCAAAATGTATGCTCTGAAAGATAAGCAGGGTAATATCATCAGCAATTTCGATGACATAGTAAAAACAGCGGAAGAATTCTATACTGACGTATACAGTACCCAGAGCAGCCAAGCTACTTTTATTCGAAGTAGTGATGAACAGGATACAGAGGCTCCTTCTATAACTAGCGATGAAGTTAGAACGGCCTTGCAAGACATGACCAGGGGGAAAGCTGCCGGAGAAGATGCAATAGCAGTCAATTTAATAAAAGATGGAGGAGATATCATGCTTGAAATGCTTGCGGCCCTTTATATGCAATGCCTCACGACTTCAAATGTACCAGAAAGCTGGAAGAACGCCAACATTATACTCATTCATAAGAAGGGAGATGTTAAAGAATTGAAGAATTATAGGCCCGTTAGCTTGCTTTCGGTATTGTATAAAATATTCACCAAGATAATTTTCAGTAGAATCAGGGCAACACTTGACTTCAGCCAACCAAGAGAACAGGCTGGCTTCAGGAAGGCGATATTCTACGATGGATCATATCCATGTCATAAATCGGGTAATAGAGAAATTTGCAGAGTACAATCAACCTCTTTATATGGCTTTCATAGATTATGAAAAAGCATTTGATTCAGTAGAGATACCAGCAGTTATCGAGGCATTGCGTAATCAAGGAGTACAGGAGGCATACGTGAATATCTTGGCAAATGTCTACAAGGATTGCACAGCAACTTTGGTTCTCCACAAGAAAAGTAGAAAGTTACCTATCAATAGAGGGGTCAGACAAGGAGACACAATCTCTCCAATGCTATTCACTGCATGCTTAGATGAAGTATTCAAGCTCTTTGACTGGGAAGGCTTAAGAGTGAGGATCAATGGCGAATACCTCAGCAACCTCCGATTTGCAGATGACATTGTCCTATTCAGCAACAGTGGGGATGAATTACAGCAAATGATTGAGGACCTTAACCGAGAAAGTGTAAGAGTGGGGTTGAAGATTAATATGCAGAAGACAAAAATAATGTTTAATAGCCTCACAAAAGAACAAGAATTCAGGATCGCCAGTCAGGCTCTAGAGTCTGTAAAGGAGTACGTTTATCTAGGTAAATTACTCATAGGGGACCCTGATCATGAGAAGGAAATTTACAGGAGAATAAAATTGGGTTGGAGTGCATACGGCAGGCATTGCCAAATCCTGACTGGGAGCTCACCACTGTCGTTGAAAAGAAAAGTGTACAATCATTGCATTCTACCGGTGCTAACATATGGGGCAGAAACTTGGAGGTTAACAAAGAAGCTCGAGAACAAGTTAAGGACCGCACAAAGAGCGATGGAACGAAAAATCTTAGGACTAACGTTAAGAGACAGGAAGAGAGTGATGTGGATCAGAGAGCAAATGGGGACAGCCGATATTCGAGTTGACATTAAGAGGAAAAAATGGAGCTGGGCAGGCCATGTAATGCGTAGGATGGATAACCGGTGGAACATTAGAGTTACAGAATGGATACCAAGAGAAGGGAAATGCAGTTGAGGACGGCAGAAAACTAGGTGGGCAGACGAAGTCAGGAAATTTGCAGGTGCTAGTTGCAATCATCTAGTGCAAGACAGGGGTAAGTGGAGATCACAGGGAGAGGCCTTCGTCCTGCAGTAGACATGAATATGCTGATAATGATGAGGGTGAAAAAACACTGAGGGACGAAGAAAATGCAGACTCACTTTTTTTTTCAGCAGAGCATGTCAACACATGGAAGGGGGGTGTTGCAGACAACATAGAAGCAGGTTTTAAAAAATAATCTGAAACATTTTGTGTTGATGGAACCGACCTTGTGTTGTTAGCAACCTCCTGGAGAAGCCTACAGTATTCTTTTGTAATGTGTTCTTGTTATTAATTGCTACTGATTATTTGAGCCTTTTAAATACTAATTGGATGGCCCCAATGTCCCTACTAAGTTTGTTGAGGTCACTTGAAGACATTGTTTTTAGTTGTTTGCAAAACTGTTTTTTTTTTCTGAGATTTAAAGAAAGCCTTCAAAAGCTGCCGTGGCCATGCTTTGGAGTTCGGGCTAAAGAGCTGCACAAAAGGCAGCATGTAGCAAACGACTGAAAGTGATGTTTCAAATGTGCTGCAGAAACGTCGTGTTGACATTGTGGCTGTAATTAATCAATTAAAAGTTAATTACTGCAAATTTCTTTATTAGTAAGAACAAAAAATACAGGAGGCTTCTCTAGGAGGTTGCTAGGAAATTAAGTTTGGCTTCACCATCATGGAAGGCCATTATCACCACCAGTGAATCGTCATATGCAATGCAAAGTTGAACTAAACTTAGAGATATGGCGTATATCCTCATGCCTAAGAATTCTTAACTGCTTCTCTGATAGAGCAATCGAAAAGGGGTGCTTACACACGCATAGTGAACTACTAATAACTGCGCAAATGGAGGACGACAAGACGAGAAGACCACAGACACATACGCATTTGTGTGTCGCCTTCTCATCTCGTCCTTGTCAAACTCCGTCACGTTTCGCGATGTTATTCATTTGTTATGTATTGTAACCAACTAGCCTTGAAAAATGCTTATAACACATTTGGGCAGTCTCTCTGTCTGCTCAGAACAATGCATTCCTTTAACTGCCCACACCTGCTGCAGTGGGCTGACAGCCAATGTTCGCACATTCACTCCTGTTTTCTCACTCTATGATTAGGATTGCCTGACTTTGCTGCATATGAGGGGCATCAGGTATACAATGTTTTCCGCACACTTGACAAAGGGTTTTTTTGACTCTGGCATGGTAACTATATATATGCACTTATTTTGTTCACTTCATGTACTTTCACATGTGACTCGCTGCACAAGCTTTTTAAGATTGTGCAAAAGATTGTGCATTTTGGACACTTTTCACCGATCCTGAGCCGTTTTCAGCTCGCCTTCCTCTAATTTTTTCACGAGTATTCTTTGACAGACAATGGGACAGGAAAGGGTAACTGGTATTTGCCATCCACAAAGACGGCTGCGGAAAGGGCTCATTCGTTTTGTGCTGGTTAGAAGTGGCCATTGAAGCCTGCCTCTTCCACTCTGCCAGTGAACCATGCCGTATCCTTCCTCGAGCGGCAGTCCTTGCTGTGGACATGGAAGGGGCTCTGTGGTGTTACTTTTGAAGCTGATTCAGGCTGTCATTACGCGCAGCATCAACTTTTTTTGACCAGCGCAAACGATGCCTCGCCCAAAAAATTAAAAGCTTGTGAAGCAGACCTGCAGTAAGATAAGTTTTTTCTAGATAGTAGTCCTTGTGGTTTGAAGGGGTGCAGTGATTGATGGGCTTGTAGGTACTTTTACGTGACGCTCCTGCGGGAACCTGTGGCCCGGTTCTTGAGCGAGTTCCGGCACGTGCAACGTGGTGCCACCTGGAGAGGCTCCCGCCACTTGTGTGGAGGCCGTGCCCCCACTGCCGACGAGCTGCCCCTCTGCTTCAATGGTTCAGACTGGCGAGATGTCACCTTCCAGGTAAATCACTCGGGTCCTTGTGAACTTGTGGCACTTCTGATGAAGCCTGTACGGATTGCCCCATTGGCCTTTGTGCACGTGTTTGCCTATTCTATTGTCTCTGCTTTCTCTCTCTGTCTACCTGTGGCATAACAGAGCGAGGACCGGGCTGTCTGTAGCTCCTTCCTAGCTCTACAAGGTCCGGTGGGCAGTTCCCACTGACCCTTTGTTGTCGAGAATTGCACCCTCATACTTCCAGTTACGTGTGGACATCCGCCACACTTGGGAGAGTAATTGTAGGAAAGACATCTGCGTGAGAGCACAAGGCGCATGCATATTTTACGAGGCAAAGTCTTTCTTATCGAGTTAACACCATTCTTCTTGATCAAGTCTGTTTCTAGCCTTTTTTTTGTGGGCCGATCTCGAAGATAGTGCAGTCTAAAAATTTTGGCCAATGTGTGCTGCTGGGTGTATGTGCCTTGGGCTGCTCACCATGATGTTCTGGATATGTATATATATATATATATATATATATATATATATTCAAATAAATAAAATCAATTATCGTGCACAACCCTGGATTCGAATGCAGGACCTCTAGCCCAGAAGCCTTATACTGTAACCATTACACCACAGGTGCTTTTGCCCACCTTATAATCAGATCGTAGTTTTGGCATCTAATACCTGAGAAATTATTCAACAATAATTAACGCATTATTATACGTCAAAATCTGGGCTGACCCACAAAATAGTGCGGAAATTTAAAGACATCTTCCTATGCCCCTCACGCGAAGTGTGACGCGATATAGTGTCTTGTGCAGTGGCTCCGCCTTCAGTACGTAGAGGAACTGTCGCAGAAACAAGACGAGACAGCTGCGTTCGATGCGAACGAAATCAAGATTCTTTTTTTTCTTTATTGCTTTCTTAGCGTGCGTGCCTTTGGAGCCCACCATCTTCTTCTTTCTCGTCCTGTCCGCTCCCACGAGATTCAATAGCTTCTGGCCGCGAAAAGTTTCCTTCTCATCAGTGGAAGCAACCTTCGAGTGTGTAAAGGTGTTCTCCGAACGAGTCTTCCTTTTTAAGAGACAGGAGCGCGGCTTCCCGTCGACTCCAGAATATACTTCAATGACCTTAGCCATGTTCCAGAAGGACCTAGGAGTGCGTGCACCGATCAAAACGATGTCTCCTTGGTTCACTGTCATTTCTTGCTTTCTTGCGTTACACTGCTCTCTCAGTTCTTTCAGATATTCCTTGTTCCATCTTTTCCACCAATCTTTCGTAATTTCTTGCTTATTTCTCCACATTTCTTCTATGCTGATCTTTTTTTCACCTTCTGTACTGTCTTTGATCCTATGCTTTCCACCTATTATATCAGCCGGCACAATAGGTAGAGGCTCATCCGGTTCGTTGTATACATAGGTCAATGCTCTGTTATTAAGGACAGCTTCAACTTGAGTTGTTAGTGTTTGCATCTCTTCTCTTGATAAGTCTTTTTCCAATAACTTTCCTCATTGTTGATTTCATGCTTCGTACCATCCTTTCATAAAAGCCTCCCCACCAAGGCACTTGTTCTGCGATGTACTTCCATTTGATTTGGTCCCCTTGGCTTGCTCTTTTGGAGACTTCTTCCGTAGTTCTTTAATCATACAATTGATGTCTCTGTTGGCCTTCTTGAACGTCCGTGCGTTGTCACTGTAAATGATGCAACGTAGCCCTCGTCTCGCTGTAAATCTTCGGATTGCATGTAAGAATGTTTCTGTTGTCATGTCCACAACTTCGAGATGTACAGCTCGTGTAGTAGCACATACAAATATTGCAACATACTGTGTTGTAGTACCTTTCATCGTGTCCTTTATAAGTAACGGACCCGCGAAATCCACTCCGATCACTTCAAATGGTTGTCGCTCGTTGACTCTGTCAGCAGTAAGTGGGGCTGTTTCTTGGTGCAGCGGTCTGGCGCCAAATCGTTGGCACTTTAGACACTTAGTTCGAAGCTGTGATAATGTGACGCTTATTCCTCCGTGCAGCGTGAGTTACTGGATATGGCTTTGTACCAGCCGTCCACTTTGGCAGCACAATAGGATGTCTTTCGTTGTATGATAATCCACATTGGAGTAGCCGACCTTTGTGTCTTATCAGACCTCGATCGTCTTCAAAGACTTCCGTACCATGAAGAAACATCCTTGTTGTCTTCGGAGGAATGCTCTTGCTCTGTACGATGTTTTCTCGTATGTGTTGTTGTTCTAGCTTGATTATTGGTCATCTCAGCATGCTTCAGTTCCTCAAAACTCAGATCTCCGATGATCGGTCTCTTTTTTCGTATATTCCGGATATACCTGAGAACCAAAGCTGTGACTCTGAGTAATCGTATGTATGTGCCATACTTCTCCGCGTTAATCACTGCCGCATTTGACGTGCATGCGTTAATCGCATAACTTTCACCATGCTCAGTGTCGTCTTCTGCTTTGGAACTGACCATTTAGGACCATGCCACCATAGTTCTGAGTTTATTAGACGCTCTGCGCTTACACCTCTAGTCATCAAATCAGCTGGGTTTTCTTCACTTGCAACGTAATTCCACTCTGACAGTTTCGTTTTTTCCTTTATCTCCTTCACTCTGTTTTCGACAAAATTGTCGCGTTTTTTCTTTGCACGTAAACAACTTAGAAATATGGTCGAGTCTGTCCAATATCTTGTTTCGTTTAGTTTTCTTACAAATCCTCTTCTGATATATTCAGAGAGGCGTGCAGATAGCGTCGCAGCCATTAGCTCGAGTCTTGGCAAAGACATTTCTTTCATTGGAGCTATTCGTCCTTTTGCTATGAGTAGCTCAGACTGTTTTTGGTTTTTGTAGGTATTTATCAAGTAGGCTACTGTTCCATAAGCGTACGGGCTTGCATCGGAAAACAAATGAAGATCCGTGTGAAGAGGCCTGCTGCCTTGGTTAATATCAAACCATCTAGGTATGCTGAAGTCTTGTAATAATCGTAGCTCTTGAATCCAGTTCCTCCACGACGCCGTTTCATCTTCTCGTAGTGGGTCGTCCCAAAATGTTCCCTTCCTCCACGTGTTTTGTATTTTTCGCTTAGCTGTCACCGTGAATGGAGTGAAGACACCCAGCGGATCGTATATTCTTGCCGTTAGCTGTAGCATTTGCCTCTTCGTGATTGTACCGCTCGTATCGATGTCCTTTATGTTAAAAGATGAGAGGTACAATTTATCTTCCTCGTAATTCCATCTGATGCCAAGTACCTTTATCTGGGTTGAGGTTTCCATGCCTGTGTTTTTCTCTTGTATGTTTATAGTTCGCTGTAATCGAGGTTCATTCGTTTTGAACTCTCTGAGTGTCATTGGCGCCTCTTGAAGAATGTATTTTGACTTTTTATAAAGTTTTTCGGCTTCTTCTGGCGAGTTGGCTCCCAGTATCACGTCGCCGACGTAAATGTTGTTCTTCAGCTGCTTAATCGTTTCCGAAAAGCTATCTTCCAAATTGCTTAAGTGGTTTTGCACAGCTGCTGCAAGTAAGAAAATACTCGGACCTGTTTCTAATGTTACTCTTGACATTCTCCAAGGTACAATTTTTGCGTCGCTACCACTTGAAATTCTGTCCCACCAAAGAAAACGCAATGCGTCTCTATCTTCTTCGTGCATTGAAATCGGCAGAAATGCTTTCTCTATATCAGCTGTCATTGGTATGTGATGGTGTCGGAAGTTCATCAGCATATGCACCAGATCACCATTGAGATTCGGTCTTGTTTCGAGGTTATCGTTCAAAGAAAACCCTTTTGTCGACGATGAAGACGCATCAAATACAATTCTTATCTTTGTGGTTTGTCGACCTTCCCTTATTACTGCCTGATGCGGCATGTAGTAGCAGTGTGTCATCGGTCTACTTTTTTCTTCAACCACTTCTGCTACTCCATTTTATTGCGATAGCAATTATATGGACACTTCAACCGGATTTCTGCCGTCGGCGTCGCCGTGAGGTTCCGTATAGATAAAATCTTCACCGCGCGCCGTATGCCCGAGCGGAAGCGTGCGGGGACGTGCGCTATCGCGGAGAGCGAACGCACTCAATCTCCCACGCGCAAGCAACGAAGCGGGAAGCCAGCGCCGGAGGGAGCGGGAGGGGGGGGGGGGGCACTTCTACTCTGCCAACAACCGCGCTCGTCGCTCGACCGCACCGTCTCTTATCTCTCTCACGCGCAAGCAAGGAAGCGGGAAGCCAGCGCCAGGGGGAAGGGGCGGGGGGGGGGGGGCGCACTTCTACTCTGCCAACAACCGCGCTCGTCGCTCGCCGCACCGTCTCTTATCTCCATACGAATCTGACCTTTATGCACTGTGCATTCGCCACTCAGTTTCTGTTGAAGCGATAGACCGCACGTACCTTCGCCCGCTGCAGCGTATGGGCCTGCTGCCAGCGTTCTGACAGTCGTTGTCTGCAGTCATTCACTGTGATCTATTCATGTTTGTTTGTGCGCGCTCACACCACGCTTGTTCATTCAGTTAGTAATAGTCGGGCCACATTTTCCAACGCACGCTACACATGTAATGCTGCCCGGATCGGCAGTGCAGCGCTACAGGTGTGTCCCTTCGCACGCGCGCTGCCCACGGGAAGCGCTTCTCATCAACACCACCGTTTCACACGCGCCTTCTCGTGATCATCGAGTCTCTCTTCATGTCGGTCTACTTACGCCGCAGCACACCTACTTACTTAATCAGCTCATGTTTACTACAATTCATATTGCTACCAAAGCCGCTCACCCTACTTCGTATGACATTGCTGTGTTGCTATCGCATTCATTGCTTCGCCCTTTGGGCGAAACTGTGACTTTTTAAAATAATCTCTAATCGCACTGTCGTAACGCCGGAGTATACTTTCGTCCTTCTGTAGCCGTCGAGTGAGTTGTCGTAATCTGTTCATAGCTACGTTCTTGTTTTCATAAAGTTCCACGTTATCTTTCCATGGAAGTCTGACAGAATATCGCTTCTTTTCCAATTTCAAGCGCCTTTTGAAGTGCTGAATCACTTCCTCTTCTCTCCTGGTTTCTTTCTCAGGGCACTTTATGCCTAGAGTTTCAATATCCCAGAAATGGCTGAGTTTTGTCTGTATGTCGCAGTTATCCACGTTGACGTTAAGTACCATTACGGTTGACTTCTTTCTCCTTTATTGTTGCTGATATCCTAGCTTGAATTTGTACTGCCCAGCCGAAAATGGTTTCTGCTGCTGTCAACCTTTCTTCTAGTCTTCGTATCCCACCTGTCATTACTTGCCAATTACTGGTCTGATCCAATAAGTATTCTAATTTCTATGCATGATGTGCCTTTACATGAACCGTCAGCCAGCTTGAATCCGTCCTCTTCATACTTCTTTTGCAGTGAAATAGGCAGGAATGGTAATCTTTCTGTTAAAATTATGCCTACCTCCAGTGCTTCCAATACCACTTCTTCACTACTGGAGGCACTTTTCAGTTTAACTTCAATTGAATTCATGACTCTTTCATTTTGACCTCCTCCAAATGAGCCTATCGTGAATCTTTCTTTTCCTTTAACTTTACAGCCAAGTTTCTCAGATAGGCTCATCAGTATGTATGATCTTTGGCTGCCAGTATCCAGCAGAACACGACAATAACATGACTGCCTTCTACCTTCTGATAATGCAACTGCAGTCTGCAGAAATACACTTCATAACGATGTTCATAAACGGGCAAGTAGATGTTTTCTCTTCCTGATTTTCACTTTCACCAAGAGTAGAGGTTATACACTGTGCTGTCAGTTATTTGCTTCGGCACAAAGACGTCGCATGCCATTTTCGACATATCTTGCACCTAATGTTTGTCTTACATATTTTAGCAGTATGGCGAGGCCTGCTACAGTGGAAACATCTGTTTGCCTCTCTGAGCTTCATTTTCTTGTCTTCATAAGGCATTGTTTTCCTACAGTCATCAGTATAATGAGTGGTATTCTCGCAAAATATGCAAAACTTTGCCGCTGTACTTTGAAAATTAACAGTTCTTGTATACTCCTTACTCTCAGTCGTGTGGCTGTAGCTTTCTCTCCTTTCTGTTGACAATTCCTCTCTGCACTTTACTTGATCTTCGATGCATTTCATCAAGCGCTTAAGAATATCTTCTTGACGTAAAGCCACATTCTGATCTCGTGATGAAGATCCACTGATCGCTTCTCTTTGTTTTAACTACAGTCCAATGTACATATCCACTGGCAAAGCTTTTTTCAGGATGGGAAGCAACATCGATGCATAGAACTCGCTTTTCAATCTTAAAGATTCCAATCCACGTATGTGCACTTGCACCTTTTGTGACAACTTTCTTAAACCGTCATGGTCGTTGAAGCTTGCTACTTTATTCAAGTTAGTCAGTTCTTTCATATGCATTTCTACCAGCACGTCATCTTTTCCGTACCTCTGCTTGAGTAGATCAATGGCGTTGCTATAGTTACTGTCTGAAAACTGTAGTCCCTCCACGGGCAGCTGCCGCTTTTCTGGTTAGTGATGACAGAAGGTACGTAAATTTCTGATTTTCGTTCAAGTTGGTTCTTTCGTGTACAGCTGTTTCAAATTGCCGCCAAAATCTCTGCCATTTAATTTTGTCGCCGTCAAACTTAATTAGTTCTAGCTTCGGTAGCTTCACTATTGTTGCTTGCTGCGATTGTCTATCTTCGACATTAAAGTTGGGTTGCACCCTCGCTGTTTCCCTTACTTCTTGCCGAGAAAGGTAGGCGTTGATGCTGTGCAGAGCACTTATTATCTTTAACTCATACTCAGTGGTTTTCGCAAACTCCGAGTCAGCTGTTTCGGGTGTTACAAACTGCTCCATCTGCTCATCCACTTTATTTAGTGAGTCTGCAATACCTTTAATCTGGCTGGCTATCAGCGACATCGCCTAAGGATCCTGATTCTCCTCCAGTTTCTTTTCAGCATCGCTCACTAGGTGTGTTATTTGCGTCCTCAGCGTTTTTCGCTTCTTCAAAATCACTTCTCTGTTCATCTTGAATAACTGAGGAAACCACTGATCGCTTACAGATTTTAGTGGCAAGGCGTCATCCGAATCTTGGTCGCCCTGTGTGTCCGTGCCGCTCCTTGCCGTCGATGTCTCGTCTCGCTGCCGTTGGTTTGCTCCCGGGCCTCCTCTTCGTCCGTCTTCTGTGGCCGGTGCATCGTTCTGGTAGTTCGTGGCCAGTTGGAAGAGGAGTAGCCGCTAAATCCTGTTCACGGCACCATGTCGCAGAAACGAGACAAGACAGCTGCGTTCGATGCGAACAAAATCAAGATTCGTCTTTTTCTTTTCTTTATTGCTTTCTTAGTGCGCGCACCTTTGGAGCCCGCCGTCTTCTTCTTTCTCGTCTTGTCCGCTCCCATGAGTTTCAATAGCTACATCTCGAGGGCACTCTGTAAATTTCAATACATCGAGGGAGGGGCATGGAATTAGGCTGACGCTTTATCGCTCGTTACTTGCCTTCGCATTGCCGTGCCGCACTCGAAGAAATTGCTAATTGATGTGAACTTTGAGGAGCTGAAAAAGAAGATGTCGCTGTGTAGTGAAGAAAGCTGCTGAAACTCCTGAGGAACGGGAAGCTCGACGTCAGATTATTAGAAATGTGCAGCGTGTAATAAGAACTGCTGAGACGCCTGAGCAATGGGAAGCCTGAATCGAGCTCTTCAGAGCCACCAGGAGGATCGAGTGTGCGAGGAACGAGAGCTGCGCGGCGAGCATCGTAGAACTGTAAAAGAAGCTGTTAGGGACCACATGAAGATGTGAAAGAGGGACACATCCTGGACAAGATGTGAGCAGTCGCACGATTCCGGAGCGAGACAGAGAGGGCTGCCGTGTCCCGGTACGATGCCCCTGATTAAAAAAAAACAGTTCACGTGGAATTCCTTTGGAACTACGTGCTTGGTATGCGGCAGACTGTAGTTCGCAGATTATGTGAGCCCCGAGCAGCAGCGCCACTGGGACGTGCGTGCGCCCGAATTTCCTGGAGAGCAACTGAAGTACTTCAAGTTGTGCTCTACTACTCAATATACGTTGTGTACGTCTCCTTAATTTCAAACACACATGCATGCACTAAAAGAACTTGGAACGCGACTCAACCTGTCGTTGACGTCTATCGAACCCTGTCGCTATAGAATCCAACCCATTCTCAACCCCAACTCACTGAGGTAGACTTTGTCTTTCGTTGATTCCAACTGGAGGTTGAATTGTCATGCAACTTTTTTTTTCCTCTCATTCATTGGCTACTTTGGGTATTGCTCAGACTTGAGCTTGTCTACGATGCCTTGCACCTGCGGTGAGTGAATACCTTGTGTTGCTCTTTCTCCCAGATACTGAACCCAAGCGCTTGTGATCGAACATTGGGAGGGCGCAACCCTCAACAATGTGCCCAACATCGAGATAAATAGTGAGCAACTCTGCACTGAATGTACAGTGGCAAGTTTAGCTTGGTGTGGCATAAGGCAATTTGAGAAGACAGAAGCATTGCTCCTGAGGCTGTGGTGGCAGCATTTATTATAATCATCAGTGGCAAGAGAGCAGTGACTGTGTCGTTGCCTGATTCATGATATTCGTAGTCATTGTGTCACTCTAGGGCATTCCAGGACCTGTCATTTCATCAAATCATTACTCGCAACATCATCACAATAAACACACTATGCGAGCACTTCCTGTGCTCACTGATCAATCCTTAGGACACCAGAACACCAAGCGTACAGTGCCCACATTTTATTCTTTCAATTGGCATTCTTCCAGAAAATTTTGTGCTTTGGATATTACTAAAAAAACCTGTTTATTTAAACTTTTTTTTCCATTTACTTATGCCCGTTATTGCAGTTAAGTAGGAGCAGGTTCATCGCTTACTTTTATATAATGTTATTTCTCTGCGAGTATACAGGAAAGGATAATTAGTGATAGGGGCTAGAAGGGCAGTGTAACATTGTTAAAGGCCATATTGGTGGCTAAATCCCAAGCCGGAGTGGTTGCATTGTGCTTCACACTGGGTCCAGGTGAGCGAAGAGGCTTGAACAGCCTCTGATTACACTTTGGTAGCAATTCACCGTGCGCAGACATTGGTGTAATTTTGTAATGATGGAGGGTTTGGGAAAATCTGCAATGGACTGCACCTTGAACTGAAGAGGGTGGATGCCACTGGAGTCACGGTGGCATCCAACCAGGACTTCAAGTGCAGGGAGGTCGAAGCCACTCTTTATAGCATTGGTGACAAGGCCATGTGCCAGCAACCATTAGAGCAGGATACTGTGGTGCTGAAAATGTTCGTTGAGACTCGCAAATGTTGTTGACGTACACGAACACGTATGGTCTACCACACATCACTGATTCAATGACAAATTGTAATGACTGCAGTGTTGCACAGACTGAATGGCTTAGGTAGGAAGTTGTGGAGGCCAAAGGGGTTAGTGATGACTGCCTTGTGGGTGTTTTCGTCTGCCACCGGGATTTGATGGTAAGCCCGGACAAGACCCATTTTAGAAATGAGAGGGGCACCGTGTAGAGCAACTTAGCATTGCTCTACATGGCAGCACAGTCTTGTACGTTGAGCAAGGGTATTGGTCAGGAACACTTCCCAGGGCCTGCTTACTGCTCAACTAGACTGTGGGCAGTGCCAGTGACAGTGCTGCGACGTACCCAATCATCTTTATTGCAAAAGACTGTGCAAGCTCTCCACATCTCCAGCATGGGAAATGGCAACAATGAAGAAAACGTTTGTGGCAAGTGCATTTAGACAGGCTGATTATTTGGTGTTACAGATGTGCTCAGTTCTGTTTCTTTGACCGTCTTGTGTATCACAGTTCATACTGAAGCAATTGCTCTCAGCTTTTGCACCTTGTCTGTGTCCCAGTAGGGCACTTGGATGCAGCACTGCTCTTCACCGGGCTCATTACTGGCTGAGGGTCTTTCATTGACATTTTGTGCATATAGTACTTACTCTATTGCTGGCTCAATCACATTATGATGATGACTGCTGTGAAGGAGGTATAGTACAACAACAGCATATGGTGAAGATCTAGTGCAAATAGTGCATGTGTAGCTGCAAAAACCCCATAACAGCTCTCAATATAGCATGATGGAGTGAAGTGGCTTAACAGAGTGACAGAACAAGCCTCAGCTATGTGACAACTTGGAGTGTGGGGAAAGAGAAGCACATGCCCTTTTTATCATTTTAGAGTGTGCTGAGATAAATTAAAAGATAGCTATGGAAATATGTGCTAATACCAGCACAGTGTTCTTCTGAAGCTCAGCATAATTATCTGAACTACAGGCTGCCATTGTGGGAAGCTGCACATTCTAGCAGCTTTTACTTGCTTGCTGTGAAAGCGCTTGGTAACGAATGGCTCAAATTGCAACTGGTTGTGTTTTCAGACTCAGTTGCTGCCATTTAATGCCCGATGGCAGTTGGTGTCTTGCATCTGACACCGGGTGTGGCTGTGCGGCATTCACTTGATACCCTGCAGGAGTTCCTGGCGTGCCCGTGGAACCTGGCTGTGAACCGTCAGACACGCATGCTGGCCGACCTGACCCTCGTTGGGTGCTACAACCGGTCGGGCATGAGCGAGCGCAAGCGTGACCTGCTGCTGCTGGCTAGTGCACGGGAGAACTTGCGCCGTACAGCGTTCTTTGGCTTAACCGAGGAGCAGCGCCGCTCACAGCAGCTCTTCGAGGCCACATTTGGCCTACGCTTCGTGCGCCCCTTCGAGCAGCTCAACGAAACACGCAGCACTGCTGCCCAGGGGCGTGTGCCGCCTGAAGACCTTGAGGCTGTGCGCAGGTGCGTCCCTTCTACACTCCCGCTAAGTCTCAACTGAACATCCGAAAATCAGCTCATTTCAAACAACCAGAAATTAAAACAAGAATTGTGGTTAGTCAGCTTGACACACATCTTAGACACTTCTAATACAGTATGTATAAAAACATTCAAAGCATGATGTGCCTTGTTTATTTGAGATTTTATCAAGGGCCCAGACAGAAAAAGAAAGTTTTGTTTTCGCACATTGTACCAAAGTCTATTTTCTCTAGTCTAGGAGGATAGCCCGTACAATTCGGTAGGCCAACACTTTTGTTGTTTCAATCCCGCAATGGGTAATTTGAACGTGACTGGTCAGCATGCACATGTCTGCTGACCCCCCCATGGTGACCTCAATAGCTGCAGCATTTGTGGCACAGTGAATTGTGTGGGAGACACGCTAACTCCAGCTCAAAGCACAGATCATCAGGCCACCTTAGCAGATTTTCATGTGAGAGCAGCAGCTTACAGTGAATGATTAGGATTTTTTAAAACTTATTTATTTAAGCACACTGTAAGCCTTTTTCAGGCTCATACAGGAGGGAGAATTCAATAAAATGTTTGGCAGCATGTTGCACTCCTGTAACACGTGAAGGCGAAAGCCTGCTGCACACTTGGTAATCACTTGGTACAGTCAAACCTTGTTAATACGCAGTCGGCTGGGAATGACATTTAGGTAAGCACTAAACGATGTACGAATTAACCGCCAATGCCAGTTTAGCTGCTATTTACTGGCTGGAAAAGTACTACGCCATGATGTTCTCAAACACATGCACTCAGACAGGCTTCGTTTGCTTGTAGGCAGCAAAAAACGGTGATTTTCACTGGCCACCGTGGTGGCCTTGCCGCGACGACGGCATCTTCGAACTTTATAAGGCCATGAGCTGTTTGTCTATGAGGCCCCGCTTACTAACTAAGTTAACAAGCACAGTGTAACGCATGCACAGGTAAACATGAACACATCTCGCTCGATGACCGGGGAAATTCGCTGTCAATACACTGGAGTGAGGAGGCACGGCAGCAGCAGCGAGTGTGCCGTGTCTCGCTTCAACGCGGACTAGACGTCGAAAGCACAGTGTATATTAAGCAACCGGCACTAGTTGGACTTTGTCTGCAGATTGCTTTGAAGATGAGGCTCGCGCGGGCACGCACTTATTCCACGTCGCAGATCGCTTTCAAGATACGGCGCCCGCGTGGCCGCCGTCGAAGTAAACCCCTCCATTTCTTGCCTTCCCCCCCGTGCCTCGCGCGCGACAGAAGCGCGCTTCAGCCCCGCATTTCTCCCTCGCACGCGCGAGATTGATTCAGCTGACCCTCGCAAGCTTTCACTCCACGTGCAGCGTACAGCGCGCGGCGATGATGTTGCCATGTTTGGACTTTATACGGAACCTCAAAGCGACGTCCATGGTCACAACAGAAATGCACTTCGCAATTAAATATGCTTCTGCGCGGTTACTACTTGAATTAGATTCGATGGCGAGAGCGAATTCACACGCCCTACTGGCAGCTTCGCGTTACCGGGAGCTAATATCGACGGCCATGCTTTTGTGCGCGGCAATCGGCAACAGTTGTATGAGCAGGAAATACGTCATGTTGGCCATGTTTTAAGTTCACTATTGCTGGTGACTGTCATACGGGTGTCGAAATTTGAGAATCGAACGTTTATGCACATGAGATTCTGTCGATTTTGTGCCTGTGCGTGTAGATAAAAAACAAAAATAGTACGCACTAACCGTTTAGTGGGCAATGAGCGACTACAGCTTAAGCAGTCAGCCAGTACATGGGGTTCAATGGGGGCTGGGTGGGGGAATCGTTGCGACTATGTTTAAACCACAATTACACATTAAGCGGGTACGTATTGTCAGACACATTAAGAGGTTTGGCTGTAATGCAATAAGCTATACAATTTGAGAGGTCAGACTTATTTACGTTGCATCCTCTCAGCAGGGAAAAGCCGCACTTCTGGTCAAGCGCCTTGTTCCCGCCGCTTTGCACGTCACACCTCGTTTCTCGCTTGGCAAGCATCCTCGGCCATAGTGTACTTCTGAGGCCTACTGCGCAATCCGCTAGGCCCCAGGGAAGTGTCTTCCATCGCCGTCTCTCTTGCTTTGCAGTCGACTGTCGCCACAACCGCCGCCGCTGTGTCATGTCAGTGACGCAACACCTGTTTCTCTTTTTTCTGTCTGCATGCGTCGCTCGTTCCCTCTCCACCTGCCGCTCGCTCAGAGAAGGTTACATGTTTTTTTTGTTTTTTTTTTGTACCGCTTGACTAGACGCCGCATCTTTTTTTCAAGGCTATCGCGCAACGAGCCACTTAAGGCTGTCGCCTTAAATGTAATAGTTTTCAAAAAAAACAGGGGTGAACATACATATACAGGCAAACATCGTATAACGAACCTCAATTTAATGAAATTTGTGATGTAACACACTATTTGCATTTCCCGATCGTAGTTGCATTGAAAACCGTGTATATTTTTTGTAAATTTAGCGATGCCATTTCATGACATTGTTTCGATTTTAAGTTTTCGGCTATTTCAAGCATATACTAGGAGCCTGTATGGCTAGTAAACCTAGCAAAAGTCTATAAAAATATTGGTCGAGGCAAAAGTTTTTTCAAGCGTCCTTCTGCATGAAATGTTTGAGTAGCAAAAATTTGCCGCGTATCTGCGTGCTTCGCTGCAAATGTCGTCGAAAGACGATAGTCTTCTGCTGGCCGTACTACATGAGTGCTGGTCTGATCCGCGGCCACCCGTGATGCTGTTCTCGTACCATTTCCGTCCTGGCATGAAGGTTCGTTTGAACAGATTTCATTTTACCGCATTATTTCATCAAGCGGCCATTTATGTTTTGCCCTGCCTCAGACAGCGCTTCCTTTATGTTGAATCGGCCGCATCTGGCTGGCATTGATAAAATTGAGGAGGCGCTGCGTGAGACATGGACGCCATCTGGCAATACATCGGGAAACATGAGCTTGTGCAGAGGGTTTCCTTCCTCCATGGCAGAGGGCGCTTGTCGGCGCGCAGTCGGGGAACGTCGTTCGTCGGCGCGCATAGCATGGCATTTTCAGCGCAGCTTAAGAAACTAGGGTCTTTAGAGTTACGCATCTATGTATTTTCTAGTAAAGGAACACACCTCCTAATACTTACCTAGTGATGTTGCACCTCAGATATGCGTAATATTTACTTTGTGATCGATAACGTTCACAAGTGTGAACAGTCGTACCAGTTTAAGTAGTGTGGGCGGTAAGCAAGTGGTCCAACTTTGGCCGGGTGGCTGAATCGGGTGACAGACAGACAGACAGACAGACCAAATTTTCAGCGTTTAAGTTCCCCAAGAAAGACTATCGTCTTTAAAATGCTATCAAAGCATGTGCACCGGAATGTAGTGCCATCTGTGCCATTTGTCGCGTCGGTAAGCAACTTGCGGAGGTAGCAGGGCGCGCGCGGCAGCTCGCAGTGCTTGGAGAAACATGAGAGCTGACGATTCCTTCTGTGCAAGAGGGATGGGGAAGCAGTGAATGCATGGTAATGTGATCAAGCAAGTGCTAGGGAGGGGGCAGGAACCTACTATCTGCCCTCTTCTCCTAGCAAGCATGTTTTCTCCTTCTCGCGTGCATGCATATGCACATGGTATCTTGGAAGCTTTGGTGCCTTGATGGGCATTGGGTTCCCACGCGTCTAGTGTTGGCGGTTGCGCAATCTCAAGTTTCCAAGACACGGTGCAAAGCATTCGCTCGCGTTGTGACAGCGAGTTCGTGGTCATCCGGTGAGATCTGTTAATGTTTGCCCAAGCATGCGTGACACTGATAAAGCTACAAACCTTATTTTTTGTAATTGTCTCTTTGCTATCGCAACCAATGCTTTCTTTGCCTTTCTGGTGAAACATTGCTTTTCTTTCTTCTTTTGCTTTTTGCTCAGAACGAATGTTCGTATCTTTTTACAATTTTTGTTTTAATTTGTGGGCGCCTTTCTATAAGCACTAAGTGCGGTCAGTCAAGGCATCCGAGATTTACATCGCCGTGTGTTGCAACACATGTAAATCTCAGGCGCCATGAGCCATGTCGATGCATTGTTCTCGGCACGATCTGCACCGCACGCGCTGACGCTCATAACCATGCTATTATGGCCCGACCTTCTTGCAATTCGTTTATAATTGCTTACTAACAAATGCTATCCACCAGGAATGCTGTGGGAATTTGTGAAGCTGGTTTTACTGCTGAAACGCATAAACCTCGAACTAATGAAATTCACAATACAGTCAAATCTCGATAATTCGAACTTGAAGGGGCCCGAAAATTTGTTCGAATTAAAAGAAGGACGTATTTTTGAAGTATTCGAGCACCATAGCACGATGCCCGAATGGTGCGTGTCGTGAAATATCGCGGCGCACAAGCGCATAGCGAGCGCAACTGCCCACGCCGGCCAATGCTCGCTTCCCGATAACGGCAGAAAACGAAACTTCAGGGAGCAGGTGGTGCCGGCATGGCGCCGGGCGCACGCGCTCGGAGACCGTCGAAGGTGAGGGAGGAGGGCGGCAGGGAAGCGGATTTGGCCTTGGCAACTCTGCCGCTTCGTAGGCAGTGGCTTCGGTGGCTCCCCTCACCCTCTCTCTCAACTTCCTCGTGGCTCTCTCACCTTCGACTGTCTCCGTGCGTGCCCGCCGCTGTGCCGGCGCCGCTGCTCCAGCCGGCCCGGCGCCAGCTTAGTCTGCTTCCTGAAGCTTCGTTTTCTGCCGTTATCGGGAAGAGAGCGTTTGCCGGCGTGGGCAGTTTCGTTGGCCGGACTGGGCCTCCGCCGTTGCATTGAGGGGTCTCTCCTAAGCTTTTGCTTTATGGCGGTGTCGGAGCAATGTCGGTCGGAGGCGCCGCCGCGTTATTTGCTGTGCTGCTGAGAGCATTGTCGGTGCGCGGTATGTTCGAATTAACTGTGTGGGGGTCTTCCCCAACCCGTAGCGCGTGTAATCGCAGCTACGTAGGGTTCGGGCGAATAAGGCAACCAGCGAGTCAACTCAACAACGTTTATTGCTGTCAGCAATAAAACACACTTGTAGAGGGAAGTCCGCTCTGTATAACAACTAATAAAATAGGCTTGCCTCGTCGCGTGTGGTAGTCACGCGAACGAGGTCACTCACGGCTTTCAGCAGGTAAAAATCCGTCCAGGCAGAAGGTCAAGCGAGGTCAGAGCGAGCGGGGGTCTCTCGGTCGCGCTCTTTTATGCCTTTTTGCCTTTCCGCGAGGGGAGTGTCCTCCTCGCCCGCCGGATGCTTTCCCTCTTCCCGCGCGGCACGCGCGTCGCGAGAGGCGAGCGAGAACCGGGAGAGGGCAAAGTGCATTTCTCCCGTGTTCGCCCGGCTCCCGCAGCGCGCGGTGTGCGCGCACGAGATGTCCACCCGGCTGCTGTCGCGGGCGCTCCGTGCGCCGGCGACGGGCGAGCGCCCGCGGGAGAAGGTGGCAGCGTGTGCTCCCCCACATCCTCCCCCCCTTAAGAAGGCCCCCGTACGTTGAGGCTGGCACCTAGGGACGTCCGTTTGCCTGAGTACCCGCCGAGGTTGGCGACCGAGGAAGCGTTGTGGTGATGTAGCCCTCAGCTGGCGGACACTTGATGCCGACTCGGAGGCGGCTGGTCAGCTGCACTGCTCGGGCTTGCGAGGCGGGATCGTTGTCGGGGCTCGAAGGTGGCTCTCAGTGCTGCGCCCTAGGTGTCGGCTGCGCTGGAGGGGTGGTCGTCTGCCGGCCGCCGTGCGGTTCGTGCGGCTCCAAGGCCGGCGTAGCGCCGTCAGCACTGCAAGGGCGTCAGTTGTTCCAGCGCGTACTGCAGGCAATTCGCACGGCCGTATCTCGTCTTGCTCTGCTCCTGGAAATTATTATCAGCAACTGCATAGCAAACTGCACGGAACGGCACTGTGATCAGCAGCATAGTTGGCCGTATCCGGGGACACCATCGACGTCTGTTGCGAAGGGAATGTTCGCAAGCATCATCACCAATTCGAGTCGCAGCACAGGATAATCACCGCACTGGCCCTCACAGCAGTCTTTGGTGAAACCGCACACCCACGCGTCGAGCGTTCACGCCACATTCCCGTCGTGGCCTTGACGACTCGTCGTCCATACTCGGCGCTCCATGGTCACTAGACGTTCGCTTCCCCGGCAGGAACTACCAAGGTGCCAGCCCGGCGCGGCTGTATGCTCACGCGGTACGCAACGCCACCCGGACTTACGAATGTTCCTCGCAGTCGTCGGGTTACGCAACTAGCAGTCAGATTACCTTCGCCTGCTACGCAAATTGTAGCGCGGCTGCGGGCTCGCCGTTCTGTTCTGACTGCTCTCTCTCACCGATCGCGGTTGAGGGAGGGCCTGATCGTCATCACACTGCTCATCACGCGGCACGTAGCGTTTCAGGTCGCATACGTGTACCGGTCCGCCGATCGGCTTTCCTTTCTTGTTCTCGAGCCGGTAAACAAGCGAGGAAACCTTCTCTCTCACTAGATACGGCCCGGTCCACTTCGGCGCCAGCGAGGCAGCGAACTGTTTGGTAGCATCGCTGAGAACGTGCTGGCATCGAAGCACCAGATCGCCCACTTCGTAGTGGACGTTCCGATGCGAGCGGTCGTACTGCGCCTTCTGCTGTGCCCTTGCAGTGCGAAGATTACAGCGTGCTTTATGTAAAGCTTCCGTCATCTTGGCACGTAGATGCGTCGCGTATTCAGCTCGTGCTGACGGCGCGACTGGCATTCCGCTGCGATCCGCGAGAACCCTATCCATCGGATTCGGCAGCTCTCTCCCCAGGTTGAGAGAAGAAGGCGCATACCCAGTCGAGCGGTTTACTGTCGATCGCAATGCAAACCCGATCTCTGGAAGGTAGGTATCCCAGTCCTTATGCCTTTCAGAGAACGCGACAAGCATGTGCTTGATGTTGCGATTGACTCGTTCAGTGGGGTTCGACTGAGCATGGTAGGTTGTCGTTTTCTTATGCTTAATGCCCAGTGCGGCGCATGAGTCAACGAACACCTTCGCAGTGAAGTAGGACGCATTGTCCGTTATCAACTGCTCCGGAAAACCAAACCTGGTGAAAACCTCCATCAACTTATCCATGATCACCCGTGCCGTCAGTTTTCGTAGGGGGAAAAGTTCTACCCATTTACTGAAGTGATCCGTGACCACCAGCAAGAATTTGTTCCTGCTCGGTGTTGTGGGATACGGTCCCATGATGTCACATGCCGCGATTTGCCAGGGAGTCTGGCTGTCGATAGGCTGCATGAAGCCGGGCGGTCGTCCGCCTCGGGGCTTCACGCTTTGGCACACATGACACGATCGGGCGTAGCGAATCACGTCCCGTTTCATGCCTGGCCAGGTAGCGAAGCGACACAACTTAACGTAAGTCTTGGGGCCGCTCGCGTGCCCAGCAATGCACGAGTCATGAAAGTAGCGTAGCAGTGCTCCTCTCAACGCGCGCGGTATCACCACCTTAAACGCCTCACTTGTGTCGTTCTCGGTGGGAATATACCTCAGCAGGACGCCGTCGGAATTCAGCAGATAGGAATCCAGTGCGCTCACAGCATTACCAGCTGTTCCTGAGCGCTCCGCACCGACAGCAATACCAGCTGCCTCCATGTGCGCGGCGGCCGCGCCGCCCGGCTCTCGGAGCCCGTCAAGCACTTTTCGACAAAACGGATCCTTCTGCTGAGCCTCGAACAGCTCCTTTCTGCTGAAGACAACTCCTGCGGAACCGACAACATCTACGTGGTTCACGCTCTCGCCCAGGATCGACGGTTGTTCCGCGTCCCTTACTCGGGCTACGGCCAGGGTTTCTCCCTCGCCTCGGACAGGCGCTCGCGAAAGTGCGTCCGCTGCGGCATTGCTTTTTCCTTTGCGGTAGCGCACGGTGAAGTCGTAATGCTGCAGCAGCAGTGCCCAACGCGCCAGGCGACCACTCGGCTCACTCAAGCGCCTCAACCAAGTGAGAGCCATGTGGTCAGTCTCAATTGTGAAAGCCACTCCGTCGACATAATAGTCAAACTTTCGCAGAGCGAAAACTATCGCGAGACACTCCTTCTCTGTCACCGAGTAGTTCCTTTCCGCCGGCGTCAACGAACGGCTCGCGAACGCAACCGGTCGGAGAATGCCTCCGTGCTCCTGAAGCAAAATTGCACCTAGACCCAGGTCGCTTGCGTCTGTTTGAATCACAAACTCCCTGTTCAAGTCGGGCAGCTGCAACTCTGCCGTGTCAGCGAGCACCTTTGTGAGGCCGCGCAGTGCCGCCTCCTGCTCTGGACCCCAAGTCCAACGCTCGTCTTTCCTTAAGAGCTTCGTTAAAGGCGCTTGCACTGCCGCGCAGTCTGGAATGAATTGGCGATAAAAGTTCACCAATCCCAGAAAGCGTCTCAGTTCGCCGATATCTTTCGGCGACGGGTAGCTCAGTATAGCCTCGAGCTTATCCTCACTCGGCAGAATGCGGCCGTTGTCCAACGTGAATCCCAACAGCGTTATTCTGTTCGCAGCTATCTGAGCTTTACTCGGGTTCAACGTGATACCCGCGGACCTCAGCCTGTCTAGGACGTCTCTCAAGTGGCGCAAGTGCTCGTCGAATGTTTTCGAATAAACCACTATATCGTCGAGATATGCGAGAGCATGTTGCCACTTCGCATCTCCTAGAACTCGGTCCATCAACCTCTGATAAGTAGCGGGAGCTCCGACTAAGCCAAAAGACATTCTTTTGAACTGAAAGAGCCCGCGGTGACAAGTGAAAGCCGTTTTCTCTTTGTCACGCTCGTCCATTTCGACCTGAAAATATCCCCGACTAGCATCGAGCGTCGTAAAGTACTTCGCCCCGCCTAGGTTAGATACTAAAGAGGAAATGGAGGGTAGAGGGTACGCATCCTTCTTCGTAACCTCATTCAGCCTGCGGTAGTCTACACAAAGGCGATAAGTATCGTCCTTCTTCGGGACTAGAACTACCGGGAAGCCCCATGGGCTGTTCGACCTTTCCACAACGCCTGTGTCGATGAGTTCGTCTAAAGCGCTGTCAAGTGCTTTCCGTTTAGTCAAGCTTATCGGCCGAGGATTACATTTCCACGGCGCAGCGTCACCCGTGTCTATCCTGTGCCTGACTAACGTAGTGAGGCCCGGCCGGTCCGTGAAAATCGCGTCGTATTCGTACAACAGCGATGACAGTCGTGCCCGTTCTCTCTCCGGCAGGCTGTTGACCTCTGACAAAAGTGGGTGCGCTGCCCCTTGCAACGTCGCGGCACAATGTTGTGCTACCGTCTCTCCGTTGCTTTGATCGTCTTTACCGATTACGGTTTGCTCGCTCGGCTGCGGCTGGGTGTGGCCCGCTCGCGCCGCCCCCGGAGACTGGCGTGTCGCCGCAGGCACGGGCGCTTTTGCGAAACGCTTCAAAACACCCGTTCCGTTCTCTCGGTAACCTCCGCTGGCGATGTCTATCAAAATACCCGACTTGGCGAGAAAGTCTCGACCTAAAATAACAGGCACTGACAGACCGGGAAGATGTACAAGGCGTTGTCGCCTGACGCGTCTCTCCCAACGAATAACTAGTCTAGCTGCACCGCTCGATTGTGCTGTGCCGGAAGCAAGGCGGAAAGTGATGTCACTATCTCTTAAGCGGATATTGTTCTCGCGGAGATGCTGCAACACCTCGTCACCAAATAACGAAGCGCTTGCCCCAGTATCCAGTAATGCGGCAAACTTCTTTCGGGCTATCGTTAGCTCGATGAACGGCGCCTGCGAGTCCGCGACATCTCCTATGCGACAAGCCAAAGGCGCAAGTAAATCGAAATCGCCAGTTGTGTTCGAGATCGCCGCCCGGGACCCAAGGTGGATCACCGGCGGCCTCGCCCGTTTCCCGAACCACGTGCTCGACCTTGGCCCGGCGTGCTTGCGCAGTCACGGGCGATGTGCCCCAGTCCGCCGCATTGGTAGCAACGGCCACCGAAGCCTCGGTGGCGTGGGCGCCCGTCGCTCCAATCCGGCGGGCCGTAGCTTCCACGCTCGGCGGTCGGCATGTGCCGCTCCTCTGTTCTCGCATTAGTCGCCAGTTCCTGCCGCGGCGCACTGCGTGCCGCGTTATGCTGTGCTGTTTTCAGCGCGTAGGCGTACGGGTCCAAGGCGCGGTCTGATAATTCCCAACCACGCTGGACCTGCTGCTCGTCGGCGAACGATGCCGACGCGTCGACCCTCGGGGAATGTGAAGCGATCCCGCCGCCGTTCCACGCGCAACGAGGCTCGAGTGACAGCGCGGCGGGTGGAGGCGGACGGTATGCTCGCGCCGCGAGGATGTCCCCTTGGATGCGCTTTGCTTCGGTGGCGAGCTCGTCTAAGTCTCGGTACCTACATCCCCTGAAGTAGGCCGCGAAAGTCGGGTGCGCTTGCCGTGTGACGCGCTCGACTTTATCGGCGTCGGTGGCGAGAGGGCTTGCGAGACGATAAAGTTCGTCCATCGCTCGAACATACTCCAGCAGGGACTCGTCCGGATGCTGGGTACGCAACTCCAACTCTCTCCTCAAACGCCACTCGTAGTTGGCCGGAAGAAATTCCTCGCGGAAGTTCGCGCGGAACTCTTCTACTGTGCGGGCTCTGTGTCCGGCCAGTCGGAACCAACGAGCCGCCTGTTCAGTCAGTGAAGCAGGGACCACGCGCGCGAGAAGTTCGGCGTCTGAAAGCCCTGTTGCTTGCTGATAATACTGCAGACGGTCGAGGTACTCGTTTGCACTAGTGCGATCGTGGTACCCACTATAGGTAGGCATGTCTACCTTAATTCGTGGTCGCTCGCTCTGCGACGGGGCCCGCATGGTGTTCTGCAGGGCGCCGGCTAAGCTCTGCATGACTTGCAGCGCATTCTGCAGCATTATTTCGCTTGACGGAATACTACCGCCCGAAGGTTCGGACGCATCCGCAGCTTGCGTCGAACTATTTAGAGGCATAGGTGGCTCTGAGTCCGCGGGATGACGCGGCGAGGTGTTAGGCGTGTTAGGCCTACTCTCAGGCCTAAACCCTGCCAACGTGGCGTTTCCGCGATCCCGACTGTTCCGCGTGAAACACTCAAAATCAAAGCTACCGGTTTGTTCGGAAGCTGCCGCCGCGTTAGCACTAGGCATCTGATTATCTCCCGCGACCTCCGACAACATGAACAAATCTGGAAAGTCAGACAAGCCCGTCGCCATTGTTTACTGCAACTTCAGTAGTCCCAGCTCCAAAAAACAGAAAAGAAAACTCGCCGTGTTGCCGAATTCGGCCCCACGTTGGGCGCCAAATGTGGGGGTCTTCCCCAACCCGTAGCGCGTGTAATCGCAGCTACGTAGGGTTCGGGCGAATAAGGCAACCAGCGAGTCAACTCAACAACGTTTATTGCTGTCAGCAATAAAACACACTTGTAGAGGGAAGTCCGCTCTGTATAACAACTAATAAAATAGGCTTGCCTCGTCGCGTGTGGTAGTCACGCGAACGAGGTCACTCACGGCTTTCAGCAGGTAAAAATCCGTCCAGGCAGAAGGTCAAGCGAGGTCAGAGCGAGCGGGGGTCTCTCGGTCGCGCTCTTTTATGCCTTTTTGCCTTTCCGCGAGGGGAGTGTCCTCCTCGCCCGCCGGATGCTTTCCCTCTTCCCGCGCGGCACGCGCGTCGCGAGAGGCGAGCGAGAACCGGGAGAGGGCAAAGTGCATTTCTCCCGTGTTCGCCCGGCTCCCGCAGCGCGCGGTGTGCGCGCACGAGATGTCCACCCGGCTGCTGTCGCGGGCGCTCCGTGCGCCGGCGACGGGCGAGCGCCCGCGGGAGAAGGTGGCAGCGTGTGCTCCCCCACAACTGTCGCAAATGCAACCAGTCGGACCAAGTCGAGTTTCCTAATTTCAACAGGTTTCCAAAACTTAGCGAAGGTTTTATTTTGGCAAAGTCAGTTGTATTAGTGTAACTGCATGAATTTTAAATGAAGTGAACCAGTTGTAATGAATTTAGCTGTGTGCACAGTGTTGGAAAGCAAACTAGCGGTGCTGTGTGCTGGTCGAATGCTCCAAAGCTGGAACGAGTGCTGTCTGCAGTTGCTTCAAAATTTCTGACAACCAGATAAACTGACATCTCACCGTGCTAAATGAGAAGACAGCATCTTCTGCTTGCACCGTTAAGTGTGCTATGAAAATGAAATGTCACCTTATGGCGTAACATGTGTCATGATCAAGTTCAGACCTTCCGAGGTAGTTATCATTCCTGCTACCGTGCTTGCAGACAAAAGTACATTAGCGAGAATATTCCTGCTGCTTAAAGCATTTAGGCTTAAAGCACTGATGCTGGGGCATAAAACTACAAACAAAGAAAACCAAATGATGCTTAAGCGTACATCACTATAATTTCTCAAAGCGCCTGTCTAAACAAAGTACACTCTGCGATTTGAAACTCCAGCAAGATATTTAAAATAAATAAGTAATAAAAAAAGAAATGGTCTACTCGCCAGGAAGAAAGTCGTCCCAAATGAAGTGTTTCGAACAAGTTGGTATAGTATCAGTCACCTTTTTTCAATGCGAAGCTTCTTATCCAACTTGCTCTCCGATGTGCGTCGTCTGCATCTTTCTGGAAACAGTGAAATCCTACATTGCTGTCTTTCCACCCACGCAAAATGGTACACAACATCCGTCTTTTGTTCATTTTCGGGCTTGTGCGCGGTGGCACCACGACGATTTGTGAACTACAAGGCATTCAGCGCATGCTGTGATAGGAGACCTCCTTTCGCTTCAAGTATGAACCTTGATCGTCTGTTTCTCGGCGTGGCTGCTAGGTAGTGAGTTGTGAATTGGCTGGGCTGAGGTGCATTGTTTAGCAGCTTTGGCTGCATCGTTAAGTTGGCAACATTGCAAAAAGCGATAGCGTGAATTTTGAACGCGTGGCATTGGGTTTTATTTGGGAGGGCACTGGTGAGGCAAGCTCGCCCAGTGGTAGCGACGAGGACGACTCAATAAAACGGTTGGCGGCCTGTGGTTGCATTATTCTCTCATTTGTCATTATTCATTCGTCTGAGCACAGTTCAGGGCTTCAGTGAGTAGCCATAAGCCTGCATCGTGTAAGGCCTGCGCCCTGTAATAAAATAAGGAAAAAAATGGCTGGGCCTTACACGAGTGAATACAAGGGGTGTGCAAATATCAAATTTTCAATTTTGAAGCAAACTTACATAATAAAAACCAAGTGCGAATCGAATTGGATATTTTTCGAATACGAATACAATTGGTCATGTAATTTTTTTTGACAAACCAGAGGTACAAAAAAAAGCAAGTTTATTGCACAGCAAATAACGTACGTGAAAATTATGGGTGCAGTTATTTAATGTTGTCCTGAAGGAAGGCCAGCTGCTTGACATGACGAAGAAATCAGATCAGGTACCGTAAAATTCCGAGCAAGCGCCCCCCCTCGAGCAAGTCGAAATTACCGGCAAAGTTAGGGGGGGCGCTATCCCGGAACGGCACCAAAATTCAAGATGGCCACGACAAAATTTTCCCGCAAAAAAAAAAAAAAGCGCAGTTGGAATAGCATTAAAATTTTATTGAACATGAACTTTATTAAGCCAAAGATTTGTTAGTGGTGTTTATCACTCTCAACACCACCGTTACTCAAAACCACCAAAAGAACTACAGAAAGCGCATCGACGCTGCACCGGCGCGTCGCCGCGACCGGCGACACGAACATTGGTTATGCAGCTTCTATTCCAGGCAAAATTATGTCCGCGAGAGTATAATGACGCGTAATGTTCACTTTATTAAAAACCATGTCCACGGTGAAACGTTTAGCACTAATTAGAGTTCCGATATAAGTCAAGCTCAGCTTCAGTGCATGGCTACCGACAGCGGACCGCGGCTCGGCCATGCTCGCATCGCAGCTGGTGGCACCGCAAATATCACCATGTTTTCTTCATCGTGTGAAATTATTGCGAGGAGAGGGTAAAGCGGCAACGACGGTAACAAAACATTGCTGCTTGGGAGCGTCGGCGGTTCGTTCTGAAGCGCCGTCTGCTACAGATTCGAAGTGAACTGAAAAAGGCCTATAGCGACGATATCGGTGGCGAGTGATTAGCAGCGCTGAAGCTGCCGGCGATGCCAGAGCGTAGCCGCGACCACTCCTCAGTCACCGAGTGGTCACGTCACTGTGCCGCAGGGAACTCCTTTGTGCCGTGCGAGAGGCAGATCTCGCCGTCGGCCGGCGGTCCGTGAACTACAGACCGCCAGCCGCAGTTCGCCCCGATGCACTCGCGTGCCCACTGGGGCGCCCGGGTACGACCATGATTCGATGAAATGGCTCATCCGGGCGCCCGATGCGCACCAGTGCGATTTGCCGAATTTGCCATTATTTCCGTGGACTGGATGTGGCAGACCAGCGCGGAAGGGGGGGGGGGGGCGCTTTCCCGGAACGGCGCGGAATTTTGAAATTAGCAGTGAAGTTAGGGGGGGGGGGGGGGGGCTCTTGCACGGGTGGGGGCGCTTGCTCGGAATTTTACGGTAGTGCAGTTTTTGCATGGCAATGAAGATGTTGGATATGCTTTTTCGGTCGATATAGAAGATTTATTTTATTCAGTGCCACAGTGTGAACTTTTGACTTGTGTAACTTCTCGCATTGAGGAAAACGGTACGATACCGTTCCAGAAGGATGTCGGATTGACAGTGGGGAATTTTTTTAATCTGTTGGAGCATTACCTTAAGGTAACTTTTATTGTTTTCAATGACCAGCCGTTTTTACAGTGGAATGGCATATGCATTGGGTCCTGTGTTGCTTCAGTCCTGTGCAATATTTCTTTAGCTAGTGTAGACCGGTCTTTAGAAAGCGTTTTTAACGAGAGGAAAATTAAAAAAGTTTTTAGGTACATCGATGATTTTATAGTGTTTTTAAAAAAACGTTTGACTCTTCCTACCGCGATACGATTGATAAAGTTTTAAATGATTTTAAGCAACACGGACAAGGCCTTGTTTTTACCCACGAGCTACCCCAGAATAATGTTTTGCAGTTTTTGGACCTTAGGCTCGAGGTACACGAACGATGTGTGTTGGGCTTACCAACCACACGCAAAAAAAGGAACTCTTGGCGTTTAAGTCGGCTCATTCCAAAGTAGTAAAAAGAGGAATTGCATTCTCATGTATGGAATCGGCTCTAAAAAAATTGTGTGTGCATAATAAGATGCGCTTTGACGATCAGGTGCGCCGACTTTTGGCAGCAGGTTTCTCTATATCGCTCCTAGTTGCTGAGGCCCTGATCTAGAAAAGAAAAAAAACGGAAAGAGGACGGCCACTGAACGTGAGACCTTCAGGCCTGTGGTAGTACCTTATCTTGATAAGATCACTTATCAACTCAAGAGAGTTGCTAGCAGACATGGTTTCCCTCTGGCATTTTCTGCGCTGAACAAGCTTGCTAAGCTGTGCTCCTGCACTTGCGGTGAGAGCAGGCGTGGATGGGAAATCAGGCATGAGATCTCCTACATCCCATGCACCTCCGGTGTGGTTTATGCCTTACCTCTCTCATGTAGAAAGATCGTGCAGACAGGGCGATGCATGAATGAGCGACTTAGGGAACATGGGCAAAAAGTGACTAATAATGCAGACAAAGGTTGTTGGCCATCTTACACTTGCCGATTGCGCTTGTGCACCACGATTTTATGAGACATCAATTCTCGGCAGACGCATAAATGAACACACGCGGCCGGCCCTGGAAACTTCCTTGTCCCTATACTCGGCCGAATATAATTTCTGGTGCACACATCTTCGGTAACTGGCTCTGGTGTGACATGCATATTTATATGTCATGTGTTGCGTGAGCATGCGCGGTTAAGAGTATATATATATATATATATATATACACAGGGTGTTTCAGCAAACACTTTCAAAATTTATTTAAGGTTGCCTGTGGCAGATAGCCCAATTCTAGTTAATGAGCTGGTCTACTCGAAGAGGTGGACATTACTTGCACAAAAAATTGAAATGCATATGACTAATCCACAAAAATTCACTAATTAAGTTTTTAACTAATTACCTAATAGCCCATATTGCAATTTAAAAATTGTAGCCGTGGAGTTCGCAAAGTGGATCCGCTTGGAACGAATTCTCGGGATGACACCAGTTTCGAGATATTAATTCCCGAACTTTGTGGAGAAATGCATTGGCATTCCAGTTAATTTCTTAACAAAACATCGCTTTTGTAGTGGGGAAGAGAGTCTGAGAAGGACCTTGGGTGGTGGTTTCTTCAGCCATCGCTGGCGCTGGAGGCAGGGTACGGCTACGTAGTTCCAGGTTGGGAGACTAGGAGATACCCAGCACCTTTCCACCAAACTGTAAAGGGGTTTATTTACAAGCAGGGGTTACGTAACAACAGCCTTGGCCCAAGAGCGTCGGTCACTGTCTCGCACTCTCCGGGCGGCTGGGCTTCGTCATCCTCTCTCAATGGCTGCGGACTCTCTTCCCCACTACACTTTATGCATTGAAGCACAAAATTAACTGGAACGCCAGTGCATTTCTCCACAAAGTTTGGTGATTAGTATCTCGAAACTGGTGTCATCCCAAGAATTCGTTCCAAGTGGATCCGCCTTGCGAACTCCACGGCTACAATTTGTAAATTGCAATATGGGCCATTAGGTAATTAGTTAAAATCTTAATTAGTGAATTTTTGTTGATTAGTCATATGCATTTCAATTTTCTTGTGCAAGTAATGTCCACCTCTTCGAGTAGACCAGCTCATTAACTAGAATTGGGCTGTCTGCCACAGGCAACCTTAAATAAATTTTGAAAGTGTTCGCTGAAACACCCTGTATATATATGTGTTGTCGTAAGAAGAATAAAGCAGTTGTTGAGAAGCGCCAGTGCTTGTCTCGTCTCTTCTTTGGCTTGGGTGTTTGCGCTGAAATGTTTCTTTTTTCACCTTAAAATACTGTGTACCAACTAGCCCCAACCGAAGCTTTATTGGGGTCCCTGTGACAGTGTCCTTTTCTTACTTTTAACATGCTTCACTGCATGGCAAGTGTGCTTTACCGCAATACAGTTTGTATTTTTTGCTGCATAACATGGCTGTGCTGTAGCGAAGCTCATTAAAAAAAATGACAACAGCAATTTTTGGGGGTTCGAATGTTTGGAATAGTAAAGGTATGGTGGTAGAAGGGGCAGTGTAACGGGTACCGTATGCGCACCATGGGAGAGGAGCGCACAAAATGAGATGAAAATATTAACTGCATCGTCTCGAGCACATAGGCACAGCAGCCGTGCACGTTGAGCCAGTGTGCACTGTGTTGACTCAAAGTGCACCGCTTGCTGAACGCATTACATCGTTGTCTGGCTTTCACAGTTCTACGTAGCAGCGCCATGCCTTCAAAAGCCGGCACGGGCTTTGTACGTGGCTGCAAAATGGGCACAGAGCATGTGTAACAGAAACTTAAATTTTGGGTACTGAAAGATGCTTTGCGATGGAACAAGTCGGCCCATAATATACACAAAACTCACGACTGCGTCATTTGAACACCAGTTCGAAGGGGCTAGCGCTCATCAAAAGCACTTATCGCCGTATAATCAGTGGTGAAGTTGTGGAAATACGATGTGATCAGTCAGCAGCACCTGATGCAGGAGGCCATCCTGTGTTTCCATGTGTGCTGAAATATCACGCAGAAGAGAAAGAAAGCTTCATGAAAAAAAAAAAAAAAACTTGTGTAAACTGTTGCTGCTGACTTTCAGAGAACATTCACCACAGTAGCCTAGTTACTATGGCGTAATGCATTGCTAAATGTGAGATTAAAGTTACGAAATGTTTTAGTTGTGGATGATGCGATTGTAGTACAGGTTTCAACTAAAGCAGGAATAACAGTATTTTTATCCACTAGTCAGCTTGAACTCTATCCAGCATGGGGAGTGACAAGCTTGCGCGGCACAGCATAAGCTGGAGGAGCTCCCTACCTTGCAAGGAGGCCTCGCCATAACGTGCACCGATGAATAAACCGAGACTGCACATGTCACCCCCCTTGACCTGTGATGATCATTTATATTTACATCCCCTTTGAGGGGGTGACTAATAGTCACCTAGCCTGCTTGAGTTGACTAGGTCTAGCTACATGCAGCTGCTACATGTCGGGACACTTGGTGGAATACAACGCAACTGCAGTGCAAAATTTGCACGTATTGATGCTACGTGGCGCGCATGTCACATCACGTGACAAGTGGCACAATACGATGCTAATGATGATGATTTATTGACATCCCTTTTGAAATGGGGTGGTGACCCTGGTGTGCTTGATTTATTCAGGTATGCCTTACTTTTTTTTTCATTATAGGATTATTTATACATCTCCTTAACCACTTACTGGTTTTATTATTTAACAATTTCTATGCCCAAACTGGTTATTCTTTAAAAATTTGATATTGAATATTTTCCTTCTGAAAAGCAAGTTTTCAATATTGGAAAAAAAATCAAACACGTACAAAGTCAAATTACCATAATAAGGTTTATTATTGTTCATGATAAAGGAGACCAGCTACTTGCTGGTAATCAACCATAAAAAACCAAGCAATAGCACAGTTCGGACAGTTTTATCAAGTCATCAGGCGATGTTATATTGAATGCCATACTGGGGATGCCAAGAAACGGGAACTGAGGAGGCTTCGTGGGGATCTCATTCATATCAATGCGCCGCCAATGACGCAGACTCCCAATAGTGTCTTTTGAGCAGTGTTCTTCATCTGATGAACTGCTAATTTCGAAGTCATCGCTATTGCTTTCGCTTCCAGAAATGAAGTAAACTTCGGTGTCTCAATCATTAATGTACGAAGAGCTGGACGACGGCAAAAGGCTTCTTTTCCACGACAATGAACCAGCAACACACGTGTCGCCCCCACCGGATGCCATTCGTTAAAACACAAGTTGCCCCCCCAATGAAATGGCATATGGTGGTTGAAAAAAAAAAAAGAAAAGAAATTACCTGCCTAGTGCTGTCATCTGCAGAGCAACACACCAATTTGCCCGCAAACGAGCATCTCTCATTCAAAACACTCAGAAGGAGATATCTCCAGTGGACGGCAAAACGGTTTTGGGACAGTTCGGCATAGACAAGCTGTACTCGTCCAAAACGGTTAAAGGGTTAATGTTCTTCCTCAAGACATCTCCCTTGTACCTATGCGACTGCTGCTTCAAGTGGTGACACCTGGTGGAATGCAAGACAACTGCAGTGCAAAGTTTGCGCATATCGACGCTACGTGGTGTGCATCTTATTTCACGTGACAAGGGGCACGATGTGATGTTAAGGATGATGATTTAAAGGCATCCCCTGGGCAAATTCAAATAACATGTGGTCCTGGTCACCGTTCCAGATTTTGATGAAATTTACTTTAGGCACGGGCTTTGGGCCCAGAACAATGATTCTGAACATAGTTTTGTGGAAAAAAAAAATTTGGTTTACCTGAAAAAAAAAACACAAATTTCGGCCGCCAAAAACACTTTTTCGACAATTTTGTGATTTCTGAACTTCGAGCGCACATAGAGAAACAATGGTACACTTCTCGATCACTATATTTTTTTCTCACAAACAAGTGAAATGCTACCTTATGAGTATTCTATTACAGTTAGATATGGGAGGAATTTTGAAAAAGAATATCACAAACATGGTAAACGGACCAAAATACCTGTAATTGAGGAATTTATTGCTCTAGACTAATTAAAGTGAGGATAATAAAACTCGGTGCGCATGGACTTTTAAGTTTTCACATTGTTTAGAAATAATTTTCATTGCTTTGTCAAGCACCATTATATTCAAAAATTGCACTGAAACATAAGCGGTTTCCCAAAAACATCAGTTTTTTGAAAAAGGCCATTTTTCATTTTTCGATAATCACTGGTTGAAGTCAAGGACGTTGTCTACCACTGTGCGTAAAAAAAAAACATTGCATAATTTGAGTATCGAACAGGTTACAATGCATCAAATATGACCACACTCAGCTTAGTGGTCAGTACACGGATTTCGTGCGTTCTGATTTGTTGAGCTTATTCGATGCAAGAACTCATTCAACGTAATATTCATTGTCCAAATATAATGCTGCCAACAAGTGATGCTGTCCTTTAACGGGATATTATAGATAACATGCGTCGCTCACTTAACGTATTTGTTCATATGCTTAGTTTTGCAGGCCTCTTATTTCCAGCATTTTCAATGCACGTGCACAGTCCTCTGACAGTTTACACGGAGCGGAAAACACTAACTGTATACCATGTCGTCCAGAAACTTTTTTGATATTGTGCGACACTTAATGAATATAAAGCATCGCATGAACTTTTCTTATTTCTTTGTTTTTGTCGCATTTTTGGTCACCTTTGTTTTGTCTTTTAAGCTTTACGCGTGGGCTTTTAGCTACCCACTTAAGCACTTGTGCAGGTAAACCCGCGGCAGTTAGCCTCTGAACTTGACATTCAAGGCTTTCCTGGATGACGTGACCACAGCTGTTCTGTAGCGCACTCCGGAAACATAAGGTGGCTATACTTCTCTTTAACGACTCAGACTGGTTTGATTGAAATGGTAGTAAAGCCTACTCAGTTCTAGGTGAGTAAATCTGGCAAACATGGCTGTCGTCTCAAAACAGTGTTATATCTAACAACCTAATACTTTTTTTTAAGGAAGTTCAGAGGTAAGAGTCATAGTGTCAGAACACCCTTTGATGTAAATTAAAACGTCTTCCATTGCAGCTTCCAAACAGTCAGAGGGCAGCAACCTTAACATGAAAAACAGAATTGTCTACATGTCGGAACGGGCGAAGCACTCTATCGTTGTTAGTTGTGACCTCCATTAGCATTTTATCAAACTTAGAAATATCTTGCATAACACAGGGGCCACAGAGGAGCCAATACAAATTTCTTGTTTCTGGATAAAGTGGTGGTTTCGAAATTGAACTATGGTCGACGATAAATACATAGTCAGCAACTCAAGAAACGCTTTGGCGCTGACACCACACTCATTATGAAATTTGACGGCACCTGTTTCAACAATCAGTTCTCGAATGCAAAGGAACAATTCCTCGTGGGGCACAGAATAGGTCTTCAATGTCAATTGATACAGCACTGGTTGCCTCCGGTAGTTGTTTTTGTAAAACTGCAACCAAGTCCTGAGAGCCACAAGTTTCGAACGGGTCATGTGTGTCCAGGAAGTTGTGTTTTCTCTGTAGGTATTGCCTGAGTACCTTCTGCCATGAGCTATCTTCGGTTACTATCGCTCTGAGCGTGCAGTTCACTTTGTGTCTTTGCGCCGAAAAACACTTTCTTCTATTGCATCATTTTTCTTCACTGCTGTTGCAAGATTCACCAGGTTTAACTCGTTCAACTTCTTGCTGACAGGGTGCTCATACACCCTGTCAGCAACTCTGCACCCATTGGCCAACAAGTCATGCTTCTGCAAAGTCGGCTCAATGCTGTGCTTTGGGCCTTTTCCCAAGGTGCGCTCATTGTCCGGGGGGTACAGAGGCTCCAGCTAAGTATGTGGCTGAGCTGCCTGACGATTTCATCTTGCTTCTTGCGGGAATTTGCTGTCTGACTTCATGCCAATACCATTCAGTTAGCGGTGCAGTGTGTCGTCATTGTTCTTGAAGCCTGCACTGTCCAATCACAGGATTCTTTCCTTCCATGCAAAAGATTCTAAGCCAGTCTTAAAGGTGTCTCACCTGCCTCCAGCATTCTGATTTCAAAATGTTGCATATTCTTCTCCAGTGGCCTGCACAAGGTTCCACTGGACCAAACGACGACACGATGTCTTGAGGAGACAACCCGACTTGATGCAGAAGGAGAAGTACCGAGCTCGGCACGTAGTGTAGGCGATGGCACTCACACATCTCAACTTTTTTCGCTGGCTTTCTCAAGTTACAATACGAACCAACTGGCTCAGCGAGCAGTGCTTCCTCAGTACCTTTCTTCTCCTCTGGGCTCTTTTCATGTTCAAGCTGCGAGCATCTGCACCAATTGTGCATGCATCAGTAGTTTGATGTTTCAGGGTTGGTCTGTTTTTTTAAATATATGTCAGTTGCGAGTCCAGCGTTGTGGTGTCTTTTCTTTCCTTCGTGTTTGCGTCTCAATTTTTTTCACTGGTTTTCTCAAGTTACTTGTACCTGTGTTTTGCGAGCTTTAGATTTGGCCTTGTTGCATGTTTTTGTTTAGTTATGAGCGTCACGAAAACTGATGTTTATCTCTTTCTTGCAATTACTTTCGTTAGAGGCAGGTGCTCGTAAACCAATGATGCTGCCAAATGTGGACCTATTTTTGAGAGCTGCACAAGAACTGATTGTATCAGTTCACAAAACTTTGCTTTAAACGTATGTGCACTCGCTACATCAGAAGATGCACACACTCAAGTGACTTACTGCCATCAGTGCAAAAAAAGGCACTAATGGCATGAATTATTACCAGCAGTAACATTTCGTTTGTGCTTTGCTAGAAAGTTTTACATCACTGGTGAATAATAATGAATTGGAAAAGTGAATACAGTGCTTTTCTGCATTTGCTGTTGTCAGCTGTAGTGAGAGGGAGGCCAGGAGGACCTTCATTGGTTCTTTGGATGGTCACCTTCTGCACGTGACCTCTGCATGGTCACATGGTAAAAGATGGCAGTGCCCATGCGGCAGTGTTATAAAGCTTCTATTGGCCTCGTGCGCTACCGATGGCAGCGCTGCGAACGCGCTCCCATGACGTCAGATGGAGGATTCGCCTTTGTCGTCTGCTACGCTCTGGCTAGAATAGCTTTATTTTCATGTGTTTGCTCGCGCTCTGACTGCGTGCTCGCGTAGCACGACACTCTCCAATTGCCATCTGTAGTTTTTCCAAGTGTTAGTTTTATTAGTGCCAGCATTATGAGGACAACAAACCTTGCACATTAAGTGTATCTTCCATGTACCCGCCCGATCTGATCGGCCAGTGGCTCTGGCGTTGTGCTGCTTAGGTCGAGGTCGCTGATTCAGCCTCTTCCGTGGCGGCCGCATTTAAATGGGGGTGAATTGCAAACAAGCTCGTGTCTACTTAGATTTAGGTGCTCGCTAAAGAACCCCAGGTGGTCAAAATTAATTCCGAGTGCTGCACTACGTGCCTGATATTCATGTGGTGGGGTTGGCTCGTAGAATATCGGAATTTATTTCTTACATATATCTTTATGTTTCATATAATCTCTCGTGGGCAGGGACACAATCTCGTGACTCAGTCATAAAACATCGCACCGAGTCATTAAATGAGAGCCTACGCAGCTTTGAAGATGAAGCACGATCGCAGGGCTCATGCGCAAAATTTTTCGTTGACAAAGCGGTATTGTAGTTGAATGCTAATTTCACATTTCGCTCGTGATTCCAGTAACTTGGGGTTGTAAACATAAAACTTTTTCTGACAACAAACGTCTCATTATTTTACTGAGAAGCAGTTTACCTTGAACATAAGTGGGGCACCACGCGCTATCATTCCCAATTGTCAGGGGTGCTTTGTACTGTTTTCTCGCAAATAAATCGCACTACCACTTTAAAATGTAGAAAAAAAAATGATGTTCTATGTCGGCAGAAAACAGGTGGGGTGATGAAGTTAGGAAATTTGCAGGTGCAAGTTGGAATCAGCTAGCGTAAGACAGGCATAATTGGAGATCGCAGGGAGAGGCCTTCGTCCTGCAGTGGACGTAAATATAGGCTGATTATGATGATGAGGTTAGCATAATGCTATTTCTGTTCAACGCACTTTTTGTCTACCGGGAACCACTCGGAAAATATTATTTTATCAGCGTAATAATAAAAATATTATGTTAAATTAACGCAGAAAAGCCTGTGAACATTTTGCTTTTATACATCTGCACCCACCTCCCCTCCTCCTTCCTTTTCGTTGTGTGTTTAGCGCTCCGGCAACTGATTCGGTACAGGGCTTCCAGCAAAGCTAAACTTATCAATTTTCTTCTTTTAGTTTTGAATAGGTATGACCCGCTTACAGAGCAAAATATATTGAAAACAGTGATGTGAGAAAAGGTTGTCACCTATTTTTGTCATCGTTGGACGAATCTAGCCTGGGGAATGTGTACGCTACCCATGGCAGGAGCAAGGAAGCAAAGGGTTACGCTGAGTCGACTAACATTGAGGGGCGAGCTGTGTCACGGTCGAAGTAATTCATTTGAATTAAGAATTATGCGAAGGTCAGTACTGCAGCACAAGACTGCGTAATTTTATTTTGCTCACTAATTTTGTCCGCCCTTGTATCAGACGTTCCAGACCACATTTTGCTGCAATGCCACTTGAGCAATGCATGCATTAACGTACCGCAGTGACAACTTAGTTTCTTGAGAGTGGCATGAAGCTTCTTTCGTGATATGCTTAACGCGTTGGGCAGCAACAAAATCTGAATGTCTGTGGCAAACGGAGTTGGCGGCCGAACACGCAGCATGCACTGAACGAACACACTATTACAGCACAGGCACCGTAGCTGAAGGCCCAATCGCGCAGTTGTCAAAAAAGGGCCGACAAGTCGTTATGAGTGCGCCATGAAAACGAAACTGCAATGGCCAGAAGCCAACGCCGTACACGCACGCATACACACTGATGACTAGCAGACGTCACCAGGAGCAATCCACACTGAGCGTCGTGACGACTACTTGGCTAGATTTCGCAGGGAGTGGCGTGCTAGAAAATTCCGCACATTCTGGTCGAAAAACCTGCAAACTCGCTTTTCAAAAACTCGAGCACAGCAGGACGGCCGACAGCTTCAAGTTGCCTTCACGTAGCGAGTCCCCCCATTGATGTCACATGCGAGAGGGCACCACTCAAAGATCTCAGGGCAAATAGGAAGAAAAAAAGGCTCGTACTGCATTTGTGTAAGTGTGGCACACTCAGGTTTATAACATGGGCATTTTGGGTTGCAGGCTGAACCACTTAGATGTGCAGCTGTACGACTACGCCCGCAAGCTGATGTCAGAGCGGCTGCAGCGCCTCGAGGAACGTGGACCCAGCTAGCAGCCAGGTGGGTGACCACAGCGACAAGGTTGCTTGCTATATTTTGCTGCACTTTCTACTCAAGTTGAAGGAGTGCAGAACTTTTGAGCTCGCTGTGACAGTGCAGGAGGCAGTTAAGCATGAGTTAACTTATTCACTCCTGCATTCTCGACACAAGTTCAACCATTGTGCAAGCTCTGATGAAATGGTGTGATGCTAGTTGATTAGTGGCATTATAAATACGATGCCTGGAAAGTTTTCAGAACATTGTAGAGGACTGCAACATGCTAAATGTTTTAGACTTGTCTGAAGGAGTGTGTTCTGAATAAAGAGTTCCGTCGGTGGACCACCACTTTGCTGCCACCACCTAGTACTGCCATGAAATACTACCATGGAAGTAATTCTTGCTTTGATATGTGCACATTAGTTGAAAAAGTTTAAAGGAGTACTGCTGCAAAAATTTTATATTCTAAATTTTTTTCATTCCTATATAGCTGGTGACTCCATAATTACGGTACGAAGCCTCACATTCTCAAGGTGCCACAAATATTTAAAGGTGCCCTGAACCAACCATCAGGCTTGGTGAAAAAGCACAGTTCATGGATAGCCTATGCTGCTGTGACCATCTCAGTCAAATTTTGCAGTTGTGCGTGGTGCATGGATCGTGCAAGCGGAGTTCGAAGTCACCTATCTCTCAACCGCTCTCTTTTCAACAGAAGCCATGTTCCTCATTTTTTTCTGGATGCCTTATTTCATAGTAAAGCGCTTTCCTATACATGGCGGATATTGGCCAACAGCTGACGTCAATCACGAAGGGTGTTTGGACCAGTGCGCTTCTTCCTACCGTTACTTTTCTAAAGGGGGTTTATTTGGGTCGTAGAGCGACAGCCACAAACGCAGCACCAGCAGGTAGGGCATAGCCAGAGAGCGAACTGGGTACGAGCCACACGATGGCAACGGGGCTGTTCAGCGTGCTGATCTTCTTCCTCACAATCACCCCCTGGTATGGAAGAGTAGCCATCCTTGGGGGGGGGGACCTACGGAGAGTTCAGCGGATTGTAGTATGGCTTGAGCCGGCCAATGTGTACAGTCTCTCACCCGCGACGACGGAGATCGGAAGATGGCGACACGGGTTCAACAATGTAATTAACGGGCGATGTTTCCGCAACCACGCGGTAGGGCCCGTGGTTCTTCGGAAGGAGCTTCGACGAAAGGCCAGGGGCAGCAACAGGCGGGACCCAAAGCCACACGAGGGAGTCGATGGCGAAACGGTGAGGAGGTGGTTTGAGGTCAGGACGCTGTTTTTGGCGACACTGTTGAGCAGACGTCAACGAACGGGCAAGTTGTTGGCATTTCTCGGTGTGCTGAGCGACCGTAGCAACAGGTGAGCAGTTGGCAGGGTCCCGCCGGTACGGGAGAAACCGTATCAATGGTGCTGGAGGGCTGGCGGCCGTAAAGCAGAAAGAATGGAGAGAATCCGGTGGTAGCTTGGGAGGCAGTGTTCTATGCGTATGTGACGGAGGGAAGTACAAGACCCCAGTTGGAGTGGTCCGACGCCACCTACATTCATAGCATGTCACCAAGAGTTCTGTTGAATCGTTCTGTTAAGCCATTCGTCTGTGGGGTGATAAGCGGTAGTTGTGCGCTGAATAATTTGGCATTCTTATAGGAGTGACTGTAGCACGTCCGAGAGGAATACGCGACCCTGATCGCTCAGCACTTCACGAGGTGCGCCATGGCGGAGAACAAAGTTCTGTAGAATAAACGAGGCGACGTCTTTTGCTGATGTGGCAGGTAAGGCGGCTGTTTCAGCATATCGTGTCAAATGATCTATGGCGACAACAATCCATCGGTTGCCAGCGCCAGTAGATGGAAGAGGCCCGTATAAATCAATGCCGACACGGTCAAATGGGTGAGTGGGCAGGGAAGTGACTGGAGAGGTGTGGTGGAGAGATGTGAGACAAATTTGTGTCGCTGGCAGGCAATGCAGGAGCGTACGTATTTGCGGATGAAGGTGTACATCCCGCGTCAATAGTAGCGTAGGCGAAGCCGTGTATAGGTCTTCGACACTCCGCTGTGACCACACTGGGGGTCGGAGTAAAAAGCGGAACATAAATCGTTTCGAAGCTGGCGGGGCACGACTAACAGCCATGTGCAGCCGTCATTGTGGTACGTAGTTGCAGCGGTATAAAAGTCCGTCGCGGATGGCGAAATGCTGGGCCTGTTGGAGTAACGCTCGAGTTGCCGAAGCCACCAGAGGGTTGGACAAAATATCGAATATCATGACGATCCATGGGTCTTTTCGTTGCTCCGAGGCCATGTCCATGATGTCAAAGGGTGAGATATCATGACTTTCGGTAGAAGTACTGGCGTCTGAAGTAACTGGGAAGTGCGAGAGGGCATCGGCGTCAGAGTGTCTGCGTCCAGAGCGATAGACGACAAGGATATCATATTCTTGGAGGTGGAGGCCCACCGAGCAAGGCGACCCGACTGATCTTTGAGGCTAGATAACCAGCAAAGAGCGTGATGATCCGTGTCAAAGGGTCGACCGTAAAGATATGGGCAAAATTTTTGAAGTGCCCATACGATGGCCTGGCACTCTTTTTCTGTTACTGTGTAATTGGCCTCAGGTTTTTTAAGGGCACGACTGGCATAAGCGACCACGTATTCGGCATTAGTGTTTTTACATTGTGCGAGCATGGCACCAAGGCCTACACCACTGGCGTCAGTGTGGAGTTCTGCAGGTACACTTGGGTCAAAATGGCACAAGATTGGCGGAGACGTAAGTAGGTGGCGAAGAGTCGTAAACGCATCCTCAGAGGCTTCCGACCAATAAGAAAGTTCAGTGTTGCCTTGGAGAAGTTGGTTGTGGGGTGCGATCACATTAGCGAAGTTGCGAACGAATCGTCGAAAATAGGAGCATAGTCCAATGAAGCTGCGTAGTCAAGTTAGTGGGCTTAGGGAATTCGGATACGGCACGAAGTTTAGCAGGGACGGGAAGAATGCCTTCTTTAGAGACAATGTGGCCTAGTATAGTCAGTTTTCTAGCTGCAAATAGGCACTTCAAGTTAAGCTGGAGACCAGCATTCCGGAGGCAGGTCAAAACTTGATGTAAACGGCGAAGATGGGTCAGAAAATCTGGGGAAAAGACGACAATGTCATCGAGGTAGCACAGACAAGTATGCCACTTCAGGCTGTGCAGGATGCCGTCCATCATGCGTTCAAATGTGGCGGGTGCGTTGCAGAGACCAAACGGTATTACAGTGAATTCGTACAAGCCATCTGGTGTTACAAACGCGGTTTTTGGACAGTCAGCGTCAGCCATGGGCACCTGCCAGTAGCTAGAGCGGAGATCTAAGGAGGAAAAAAACTCCGCTCCTTGTAAACAGTCCAGTGCGTCATCTATATGTGGCAACGGGTATACATCCTTTCGAGTAATCTTGTTAAGCCTTCGATAATCATCGCAAAATCGTATGGTGCCATCTTTTTTCTTAACTAGGACGACTGGTGATGCCCAGGGACTACTAGAAGGCTGGATGACACCGCGTTTGAGCATATCGTTCACCTGGTCATCGATAACGCGTCTTTTGCTCACCAATACTCCGCACGGACGCTGCCAAATGGGTGCATGGCTTCCGGTGTCGATAGTGTGCGAAACAGTTGTGCGGCCGAGTGACGTTGATTGACAGTCAAAAGAGCAAGAGAAGCCTTGGAGCAAGTGAAGAAGTTCGGCTCGCTGCGTCGTCGTGAGGTCACTGGCAATAGACGGTGTAAATGAACGTGGCAGTGACTGAGGAAGCGATTCTTCGAGTGCGGAAAGATAAGCGGAGTCGTCTGTTGTGCCAAAGATTGAAGGTGAAGCCAGTGGCTCTGCTCTCCCAAGGCTTTCACAATGAATTCGATAACATTCGATAACACGATGAATTCGATGACATAGAGAACCTCCTGAATGACGACACGAGTGGTGCACGCACCGGATGGCTCGACGTGCTGCGCGTTGGCGATCCGAAGGGATAATCCAGAAAGCGGTGGCGTCACCTTTCCAATTTTGCGGCAAATACGGGCATCTATCGCTGAAAGTGCAGCGCCGGTGTCGACAAGGGCTAGTGTCAATATTCTTCCTATTGCGACTTCAATAACGTTTTTCTGTGAACTGTGAGGCCTTATACATTTTGCTGACACCGCAGTTCTTGCCTCCTGAACTGCGATATTTAGTTTTCCTGGCGCAGAGGGCTCCGCCAACGGAGCAACGGCGAGCGGAGAAGGCGGTCTCAGCGGCAGGAGGAGATTCATAGGTGTCCGAATAATTGCGGCGTTGTTGGAAACGTGGCGCATATGGACGCACATTGTTGGAGACGTTCGGTGCAAGTAGGCGACAGTGACATGCCACGTGTCCAGCACGGCCGCAATAAAAACAAATCGGACGGTTGTCTTCCGTGCGCCAATGGTCTTGATGTCGGGCATGCTGTACCACTGGTAGGGCGGGAGGGGATACAGGCGGGGGCAAAGGCGGGCAAAGTGGACCTTAGGTCTGCAGTCCAGGTCTCGCAGTGACTTCGGTGTATGTCAGGGGAGCGGCAGTCGGAGCCTGATGGAAAGAAGGCGGGACGTGGTCGGCTACCTGCTCCTTGATGACATTGTGATGTTATTGGGTGCAGGATCACTCCAGAAAGAGATAGAAGCAGCACGCAGAAGCACAAAAACACATCAGACTTGTATTGGACACACGTAATACGTTGAAATGGCACACACGCAACAGTTCCCCAAAATACATTCTAGAAAACATGCAGCTATATATAGATCAGTCAAACGTAATCTGCCTACAGTTCATGCGGAAGCAGGTGTCGCTGTGTCGGAGACGTCGCGGAACCAGTGTCGGACAGCAGTGTCGGTCAACAGGGTCAGACAGCAGGGTTGGACAGCAGGGTCGAGCTGCAGGGTCAAACCGCCTCGTGGAGCTCAGGTGGCTCTGTGCCACAGTCGATGTACCAGAGCCTTCGCGTGCCCGGTTTCCCGACGGCGGGGTTTGCGCCCCGGAGCACACTGCAGCAGCCCACCGGGTCACGTCCACAGCTGGCGAGGTAGCCCTGTGGCCGCTCACTCGAACGCTCGTTCAGCCAGGCTCAGGACCGCCAGCCTTCCTGGACCAGTTGCCCAGTGGAAGAACTGGACGAGGTAGCCCTGGTGGCCACTCACCCGAATGCTCGATCAGCCAGGCTCAGGACCGCCAGCCCTCCTGGACCAGTTGCCCAGTGGAAGAACTAGACGAGGTAGGCCTGGCGGCCGCTCACCCGAATGCTCGATCAGCCAGGCTCAGGACCGCCAGCCCTCCTGGACCAGTTGCCCAGCGGAAGAACTGGACGAGGTAGCCCTGGTGGCCGCTCACCCAAATGCTCGATCAGCCAGGCTCAGGACCACCAGCCTTCCTGGACCAGTTTCCCAGTGGAATAACTGGACGAGGTAGCCCTGGTGGCCACTCACCCGAATGCTTGATCAGCCAGGCTGAGGACCGCCAGCCCTCCTGGACCAGTTGCCCAGCGGAAGAACTGGACGAGGTAGGCCTGGTGGCCGCTCACCCGAATGCTCGATCAGCCAGGCTCAGGACCGCCAGCCCTCCTGGACCAGTTGCCCAGCGGAAGAACTGGACGAGGTAGCCCTGGTGGCCGCTCACCCGAATGCTCGATCAGCTAGGCTCAGGACCGCTAGCCCTCCTGGACCAGTTGCCCAACGGAAGAACTGGACGAGGTAGCCCTGGTGGCCGCTCACCTGAATGCTCGATCAGCCAGACTCAGGACCGCCAGCCCTCTTGGACCAGTTGCCCAGCTGAAGAACTGGACAAGGTAGCCCTGGTGGCCACTCACCCGAATGCTCGATCAGCCAGGCTCAGGACCGTCAGCCCTCCTGGACCAGTTGCCCAACGGAAGAACTGGACGAGGTAGCCCTGGTGGCCGCTCACCCGAATGCTCGATCAGCCAGGCTCAGGACCGCCAGCCCTCCTGGGCCAGTTGCCCAGCAGAAGAACTGGACGACGTAGCCCTGGTGGCCGCTCACCCGAATGCTCGATCAGTCAGGCTCAGGACCGCCAGCCCTCCTGGACCAGCTTCCCAATGGAAGAACTGGACGAGGTAGCCCTGGTGGCCCCTCACCCGAATGCTCGATCAGCCAGGCTCAGGACCACCAGCCCTCCTGGACCAGTTGCCCAGCGGAAGAACTGGACGAGGTAGCCCTGGTGGCCGCTCACCCGAATGCTCGATCAGCCAGGTTCAGGACCACCAGCCCTCCTGGACCAGTTGCCCAGCGGAAGAACTGGACTAGGTAGCCCTGATGGCCGCTCACCTGAATGCTCGATCAGCCAGGCTCAGGACGGCCAGCCCTCCTGGACCAGTTGCCCAACGGAAGAACTGGACGAGGTAGCCCTGGTGGCTGCTCACCCGAGTGCTCGATCAGCCAAGCTCAGGACCACCAGCCCTCCTGGACCAGTTGCCCAGTGGAAGAACTGGACGAGGTAGCCCTGGTGGCCACTCACCCGAATGCTCGATCAGCCAGGCTAAGAACCGCCAGGCCTCCTGGACCAGTTGCCCAACGGAAGAACTGGACGAGGTAGCCCTGGTGGCCGCTCTCCCGAATGCTCGATCAGCCAGGCTCAGGACCACCAGCCCTCCTGGACCAGTTGCCCAGGGGAAGAACTGGACGAGGTAGCCCTGGTGGTCGCTCACCCGAATGCTCGATCAGCCAGGCTCAGGACCGCCAGCCCTCCTGGACCAGTTGCCCAGCGGAAGAACTGGACGAGGTAGCCCTGGTGGCCGCTCACCCGAATGCTCAATCAGCCAGGCTCAGGACCGCCAGCCCTCCTGGACCAGTTGCCCAACGGAAGAACTGGACGAGGTAGCCCTGGTAGCCGCTCACCCGAATGCTCGATCAGCCAGGCTCAGGACCGCCAGCCCTCCTGGACCAGTTGCCCAGCGGAAGAACTGGACGAGGTAGCCTGATTCGGGTGCAGATCTAGTGATGGGGCGGCAATAGCTCCTATGGGCCGGGCGCCCAGCGAGGACGCTCTGCCGTCGAACGCCGAACCTCGCGCACTGCTCACGCCACGGGCCACACTCTCTCGAGCCACGCTTTTCGAGGCGCCACTGTCGACGCTCACCAATTGGTGTCGATGATGATGATGATGACGACCTTAATGTACATACCCACTCATGGGTATTGGCCAAGAGTCGGTGTCCTCTTCGCCACCGCATGGCACACTGTCTTCATATGTTTTTACTTGCCACTCCCGCATGCAATATATTATCACAGACATATTGTAGAGCAGGCGCCAATGGAGAACTTGACTGGCCGTGTGTAAGCGGCCTTACCGAAAGCTGACGAGCAACTTCTTCACGGATGAACTCCTTGATCTGGACTAAAAGCGAAGTGTTATCCGGGGCAACAGCCAAGCTCGTCATTGAAGTGGCTTGTGGAAGAGATTGGCAGGTGGCTATGCGTTGTTTGCGTAGTTCATCGAAGCTTTGGCAGAGACTGACGAGTTCTGACATTGTTGCCGGGTTTTTTGCAAGCAGCATTGGAAGGCGTCGTCTTCAATGCCTTTTAAGATATGCCTGATCGTATCGGCATCAGCCATTGCGGCGTCAATGCGGTTACAGAGGTCGACAACATCTATGTAACTAGTAAATATCTCCCCGCTCTGTTGCGCACGACCACGCAAAGGTTGCTCGGCACGAAGCTTGCGAACGGCGGGGCGCCCGAATACCTCCGTTACGCTAGCTTTGAAGGCCGCCCACGTCGTGAGATCACGTTTGTCGTTTCGGTGCCACACGCTGGCGACACCGCTCAAGTAAAACGACACTTAATTCCGCTTTTAGGTGTCGTCCCAGTTGTTGTGGGTGCTCACCTGGTCGTAGTCAGCGAGCCAGTCTTCTGCGTCATGCTCTTCTGTACCACTGAAGATGGGTGGGTCGCGTTGACATAACGGGCCAGGGCAGACCAAGGCAGTCACCGGGGCAGCGGGTTGTGGTTGTGGTGGTCCTTCTTCCGGCATAATGAAGACAGGCTGTAGTGTCCGGTTGCGAAATTCCAGATTTCCTGACGTACCCAGCACTTCCACCAATTGTAAAGGGGGTTTATTCGAGTCGTAGAGCGGCAGCGACCAACACAGCACCAGCAGGTAGGGCGTAGCCAGAGAGCGAACTGGGTACGAGCCACACAATGGCAACGGGGCTGTTCAGAGTGCCGATCTTCTTCCTCACACTTTGTATATATAGTGACAAAGTTTAATAAACAGGCTTAAGTACGCTAAAATTTGATTTCGAATTTCGGTAATAATTACGTACTCCATTTTGATGTATGTTTGGTTTTTTTTTTTATTACACAGTAAGCATAGTGGTCTGTGTGAACCTCTCCCAAGCAAGGCACCCCCGGAAAGCCAGACATCTGGCCGGAGGATGCTTGTACCCGCTTTTAAACCAGTGGGTGTCCGGCGATCGGGATCACACCATGCACCTCCCACAGCCAAGCCAGGTGCGCTACTCACTGGCTGCAGTACCTTGTTTTTCTGTGTTTACGAGGGTTTCGACAGAATTTTGAGGGTGCAGGCTGCTTTCTCAAGCGTATTATTCCTGAAGCTGAGCGCCAGGCCGGGGTACGTTTGTGCCCATATGAACCAATGGGCACCTGGCGGCATGGGCCACAACATGAACCGAGCGAGCACAGCAGCATCTCTTCATTCCACTCAACTTGGGGCCCTAAATGGGCAAGTGAATGAAAGCTGTCATGTCATCCCTCTGCTTTGAGGGACACAGTTGGGCCAAGCACTGATGCCCCCGTAATGGCAGTCTGGTTCCAGATGAAAACTGGTGCTGATGCTTTCTGATAGCGCGCATGGAAGATTGAGGAGCTGAAAACGAGCTCACGGGAAACCCTGCAAAGAAGCAGCTTCTTCTCTCAATGTGCCTTGTGTGAGCATCCTGACTGGTGATGTGAGCAGCCCTCGGAACACCACAGAGAGCCATAGAATGCATCATGTTGGTGTCCGTGTCTTGAGATTCTGTGGTTTCTATTTTAACCCACAAAATATGTTCTTAGTAACTTTTAGCACATGTACTCAGTCAGCTATGTATACTGAGAACTTGAACAGCACAAACATCTCAAGTTTGAAATTTTGTGTTGGTACTCCTTTAGTTGAGGGAGTAATTTAGGATTTATCTGGTGTTGTCTAGGGAGACATGCAAGTTAATCATCTGTGTGACTGTGCACTGGTGCGCGTTAAGTATTTTTTGAGCATTGTATAGCTCTGTGCATGTGTGACAGTGTGTCAGAGGGCATGCGTTGAGTTACATCGGGGTCACACAGGCACTTTCGATTACAAATGAGCCTATTCTTGGTCGAATTTTTCTATCGACAATTATCGCTGCTACATTGTCCAACACCTTGAATCAAGTTGGCTGAGCTCTAGCACACCAAGTGTGGCTAAGTGGGGCCAAAGCATTTGACAAATTTGCCTAATATTCAGTGAAAGTTGTGGTGAAGATGTCATCCTTCGATCGTGATCGAGGGGATCCAGATCGAGCAAAGTAGCGATTGAAAGTGCCTTTGTCACAGTACCCAGCTCAAATTGGATCCAGATCCACTGCACGTGTGACTTATTTGCAGTGCAGGTGTGACTTGTATGACTGTGCATTTTCCACTGAAATGAGTGGTTTTTGGTGAGCTGCCCCTGTGCTCTAGGGAAGCTGATTACCGTGGTCTTTGTGCTGTTGATATCCCCAGGGACACTGTGGCTGAGACATTGCCAGTGGCCTGGCCCTCGAGAGAAGTTGTTGGGTCTGCCCTCCCGGTGCCCCTCTGAGCTGACTCAGGCGTGGCGTGTCCCCTACCGTGGCAGTGATGAACACACGATGGCAGCTCAAGGACCACTGCCATGCATGGCACAGTGTGGTTCCAGCCATTGCAGTTGTACAAAGAGAGATGGCTACTCCACACCAAGGAGTAGGGAACATGAAGGAAGGAAGCACGTAATCACTGTCGCAGTCAGTGTGGAATGTAAACACCGGGTATCTCATTTCTGCCAACGGTGCCCTCTTGGAAACATTGGGGGTGCTGCCAACCCGTGTTGAGTGTGTCTCTAAGAGAAGATGCACTGCTACGGCTACATCCCATATGGCTATCTGTATGCCGTATCCGTTGTGCCTGCGTGGAAGCAAGATGACTGCAGTTTTCCTATGCGTTTCCTTTTGTGACCACTGCAGAAAGCCATCGTCGAGGGTCCAGCAGCTTCTGTGCCACGATGTGAAGGGAAATGCTTGTCCCCTGCCCTGCAAACCTATTTTTTTTGCTTAGCTTACCCTTTAGACGTCAGTGCATAGTTAAATAATGTGCTGGGCAACATTTAAATGCAGGCACGTGACATGCCCTACTAGTCTGCTACCCAAATAGTTAAAACCCAGTCATTTATATAAATGTTTGTTACTGAAGCACTTTCACCAGATTCTGCATCAAAAATGAGCCCTGCAAGTAAGCCAGCATTTATTGAACTTCACTTACCATAAAGCCATTTTGTTCTATGGCCATTTATTTTTCATGATCGAAAAGGTAGTGAGATTGGCAGGCAGTAAAAAATTTGAGCGACCATGTCTGAGAAAGTGTGCTAGAAACCAACAGCCTTATTTGCCTTAATTCTTTGGGCTGCAGGTGTTGGAAGATCTGTCCATTGTAAGATGCTGAACACAAACTTGCACAATTGAGAAACATAGCTTCTTGCTCTTATGCACAGTCATGTTTGATTATCAGAAATGAACCTAAATATTAATAATGCATGAACATGAGAAATCAGGAATTTACCAGCTATGCTGTAAACACACAACTTAAGTTTATTGAGCCTTTTGTCAATTCTGCATGAAAAGAATATTTAATTTCATACTTTGATTACAGAGGTGGCTGTATGGCTTGTTCTGTGAGCCTCTTCATAGAAGATTTGTTAAATGGTAATGATTAACCTCATTTACCTCCAATTGCTGTAAATGAACTCTTTTCATTACACTAGAAGCTAGAATGTCTTGAACACAAAGCACCTTGAAGGAGTAAACAAATACTTCGAATTAAGAATAATAAATGATGTTGAATCAGGAAAGTTTTAAACATTATTTAATGGTCATGAATTTTGTGCCAGCTGCTTGCACATGCGCAGCAGTCTTCTCTCATTGCATAGCAACAGTCTTGCCAGTTGTCAATAGTTTTAGCATCTAGGAATGTACTTCTTGCTACTGTGCTACAGTAGAACCCCGCCAATATGTTCTTGTAGGACCGTAAAAAGAGAAAAAAAACATAAGAGCTGGGAAACCAGAAAAAATTTTAAATGACAGTAGTGGGGAAATGCACTAAATTTTATTGCAATGTTAGTGCAGGATTGTTAGTGCAATGTTAGTGCAAAATTGAGCAGGATTGTCTGCCACATTGTTCCACGCCAGATAAGAGCAATATGTTTCTACTTCCTCAGTAAATCTAGTGCCGCTACAGCCGACAAAAAGGTGGGCTCTAGCAGCTGCTCCCCCTCCTCCTCAAGGCTTCGGCACACCTAACCATGATCTTGTCAATGGTTAAAACCTCGGAGGTGAGGGTGGTGTCATCCACAGAAACGTAATCGTATGTGATCCCATTTGCACCAATAGTTTCCATGGCTGTGTCGAGCTTGTCGCAGTCCGTGAAGGCTTCATCTACTTTTTCAGCTGTGCAATCTGCCCCATCAAACCACTTTGCGAATCAGTTCTAGCTGCAGGGATAGTGCATCATGCTGTTGCTAAATAATGCACAGCACTTTAGGTTTTGTTGCTTGTCGAATGCCGCCCGTGCTCTACATTGGCCAGGGACCGTTTCACAATAGAAGGGTGCCACGTTTTTTATGATGCCATCATCCAAGGGCTGAAGGTGGGTTGTCGTATTGGTCGGAAGATGCTCCACCTTAATGTATTCCAGAGACGTGGTGTCTTTTGGATGCATGGAGCAGTTTATTGTCCAGAAAAAGAACAACTCTTCTGCCCTAGCTGCCCATCTTCAAGTCCGCGTGCGCCAAAACCTCTTTAAAAAAGCCAGCACATCATCGACGCCTCGCTGTTGCATTAAACCTTGATATAATGAACTTCAATATAACGATATTCTTGATATAACGTAGTGCAGTATTTCACTTTTTAAAACTTCTTGTCCATAGAACACCATGTATTTTACACTTAAATATATAATGAAGTGTGTTTATACACTTTTCAATATAACAAAATTTGCTGCTGCTAAGGAATATGGAGGCAATAAATAGAAACTGCCGCAGACGTGAATTGTCAAATGGTTGAAATACATACGGTTGCTTGCAAATGCCCCTCTCAAATCGTGCACCGCACCACAGAGGGAAGCCGCCGAAGCGGAGTAGCGTAGTAGCAAGACCCTCATGTGTATAAAGTCCACGTGCGATAGGATCGTATTGTGCACCCTATGCTGTGGGTGCGAGGAAAAAGCATCCGAGGGTGAGCTGCAAAAGATGGTGGGGAAAGTGCGAGGCTGGGCAGGGGTCTGCTCTAGCCTGGCTGCATGACTGTCCTCGCAGCTGAGTGCTTATGTGGCTCCCATGCCCCATCTTGGAGCTAATCTGTAGTAGGTGCAAAGGTTGGGCAAGCTGAGATTGTTGTGGCTTCATGGGCACTGTCTTACCCACGCATTAGGCACTGGAGGTCGCATAATCCTGAGTTTCAGAGACGCGTTTGAGTGAGAGGCAAACGAAGCGTTCGCTCTCCTCTGCCTGTGCTCTTCAATATAGCGTCGTTCCACTCTGGGTGACACTAGAAGCTGCGGCAACGGAGTGGACGCTAAAGCTTTGCAGGCTTTGCTTTGTACCGTTGATGTGAGGATATCGACATGGCATGAAACCTCATCTTTGCTCGCTGACTCTCAAACTCAACAAAATGTTTTTTCTTTCTGATTGCAGTTCTTTTACGATTGCCCGATAATACGGAAAATTTTACAGCCCCTTCCGTGTAGCAAAATCTGTTGGTGGCTGTAATTATTTGCATAAAAGGTAAAATTCTAATATAACGAAATTTCAGTTTAACGAACTAAAGTGCCAATTTTACCAACTTCGATACACTGACGTTTAACTGTATTTCTGTAGTGGCAGGTCAGGTGGCTGATATTCTTCAGACAGTGTGGGTTCCCAAATTTTCCTGTAGCCCAGGGCTTCATCATTTTTGAACCATCAGAGTTCCAGTTCAGCAGCATACTTAAACACTCCCTGCTGTATTTTTTTTAGTGGCAAGCTTCGCTTATAACGCTCAGCATCTTAGATGGCTGCACCTTGAAAAAGGCATCGAAAATGCCCTTGGGTTTGTAATCCTTGGCTATGGACACTACGGCCTTTTTCCAGGTGTTGACGGTTGCCATGTCGATGCTTGCTGCCTCTCTGTTCACCGTCCGGTAGCATATCCCATGCCTCTTTTTAAAGCAGTTGATTCTACCGACAAAAATCATCAATGCTGAGCGTGTTGGCAATCTGCAGCACTCTTTTTTTACATGATGGTATTGTCGAGGTTTACTCCTGCAGCTCTGATTTGCTTAAACTATTTGAAAACGGCCTCATTTGGCTGCCATGTGCTTGGAACCCCAGGTTTGCTTGCATCTGACATTGAAGGCTCAGGCTTTTTTCTCAATTTCTATGTCTTTTTTTTTTGAAACAATGAAATTCAGGTTAGAAGGCAGGAGTCCCAATTTCCTTGCTATGCAAACCATCTTCCATGTTGGGTTTTCATTCATTGTGCGGGAAATGCTCAACTTCTCTTGCTTCGAAAAATTTTTTCCCTTTCTTGATGCCATGGTTGGAAACCAACTGATGCTTCCACGATAGACAAACTACAGTTTCTGTGCGTACAAGGCAGGCCACTGGGCACATTGGAGGTGTGATGCTGCACACGATGAATTGACTCCTTGTGTCTCACACGGCGCATGCACAGCAGGAAAGAAGGGCAGTAGGACGACGTGCACCAACACCTCCGTGCACGCAGCAAGCTCGTGTGATGAGTCAGCAGTACAAAGCAGCTAAGTTATGTGCGAGAAGCATGGATAGTGCAACCACCGACAATAATAATGGTTATGATAATGGCACAGCCTGCCCGGTTGCCCTCTGCCGCCTTTGCCCTATCGCACAATGCTCCCACTACTTCGTGTGGCTAATCCTATAGTCAAGCCAGGCCAAGCCGCGTCAAAAGTCAACATGGCCAGCTTGGAATGCCAGCTCACAACGTATTATGTGGGAATGTTGCCACAGTTGCAATATGACAGCGAGGTTCCTAATGCAGTGGATCCTATAGGAGCTATGCAGGGACTGACGAAAATGACATAGCCGGGAAAATTCAGCACCCGAGAACGTAATACGTAGTGTGATTATACTTTGTTGGGTATTCACTTCAGTTCTCATTTCAGAATTGGAATTTTCAAAGTATTCAGAACAAACACATAAATTGGAAGACATGTACTATTCCTAGCTTTGGTTTTGGTGAGCAAGTCACATGTAATGGGCACAGATCACAGACAATACAAGCTGAAGACAGTAGCGCACCCAGGATCTCTGCCAGGGGGGGGGGGGGGGGGGGGGTTGACAGTTTGCCTTAGTTTGCCAATACCATCTAAACAGCACTAATTTCAATTTCTTCACGGGAAGTTGTCAAAAAGTGCGCTTTTTGCGCAAGTTTGCGAGTGTGCAGACGATTGCGTGTCTTACATCTTAGTTGCAGTACTCCAAGGCGCAAGGAAAGAAAAGGGATTAAACAAAAGGGGGGGGGGGGTTCACTCGGCCTCAGGGGGGGTTACACCCCCCCCCCCCCCCCCGTTGGTGCGCCACTGGCTGAAGACGAGGTAATCTACACCCACCAACTGATCTTTGCACCTGATTGATTAGTTGAACATTCCTGCGAAACCGCCACCTTAGTTATTGTACTAATGTATAATGGTGATCGAAATTTTGGACACCGTACGACGTTTTGCTCAATTTTTCTGATGTGATTCATGCTCGCATTTGAAGATTGGTGGCCATGAAGAAAGTTGGCGCCTTTTACACGTTGTGTCCCGTGCTCTTGCTTTCACTCACGAGGCGGTTTCTCAGCATTCCGAAAGCCATACAAATAGATCTGCATCGACCGGACACAAAACTCGAGTGACTAACTTTAAAACTAACTTCGGTTGCTGACCAACAGTGAAGCTGTGCTGGTTATGTATAACAGCATAAAGGGCAGTGCAGCTGCGACAAAAATTTCCTGCTGACTGGGTTGGTGGCCAAGTGGCAGAGCGTCACAAGAAGATTGTCGATATGCTGGTGTGTTCGTACGAGTGGCTTATCGTTAAATGGGCCTGAGACCCTGCACACAGGCTATAAGAGCAATGTTCAGGTTCGCGGTCGACCAGCCAACTACAGTGGGCGTGCCTACCAATTCATCTGTGTGCTCACTGGATGGAACGGGCTAAGCTCACAAGTTGTTAGAAAGCACCAAATTGCATTTGCACAATCCAGCCTATGCTGCCAGAGCAGCGCACTCAAGGTTGCGTGCTACATGTGTACGTTGTGACACTGCGACTTGTTTTCAGCTTGCGCCAAATTCCTCCGCAACCATGTCCATCATGAAATTTTAAGCAGGTTGTGCTACAACTGAGCGAAATTCTGTACGCAGTTTTGCTGTACTGCTGGCATCGTAAAAAAAGGGGAAAATTGAATGTTGAACAAATTGCATTTTTGCATAAAAATATCTGAATAGACTTTGAAAATAATCTGTTCGCTGAAATAAAACTGTTCCCATATTTCTAAGTAAAGCCACCCCAGCCTCCTCATTTTTAGATTTGTAAACTTTGGTGGTTGTTTCAAGGTTTGATGCAAATGCTACAATTATTCGAATAATTTTCATTGAAATTATATTTGATATTCATATTCGCACTAGCCTAGTGTGACCACATATCTGACGTGGTATACATGCTTCCCTGTGGCAGCTTGCTTTGAATTTTGCATGTGCTGCATGCAAGCTGCTGTTGTCTCTGTTCATTCTGTCTGTGCCTCGTGAGGGTTGTCTCAATTGCTCCTGTCAATACTGCGGTACCTTCTACTGAAAGTGACTGTGCACTCTTGAAAGGCTTGGAAGGCCACTGACTGCTAGTCTTAGAATTTGAGAATCAGAATAGAAAATATTCCATTCACTATTCAGATTACTAGAACTGTTACTATTCAATTCGTACTCTTATACAGTTAAACCTTGATATAAAACACTCCACTGTAATGAAATTCTCGATTTTCTTGATAACTTTTTATAACTTGTCCATAAACACAATGTATTTTTAATGTCTATACAACGAAGTGTGTTTATACGCAATTTCAATTTGTTGAGTCTCACTGCCACCGCAAAGAAATACCGAAGCCATAAAGGGAAACTGCCGCAGACAGTTAAATGATTGAATTTCATGTGACTGCTTGTCAACACTCTCAAATCCATATGCCTTGTGGTGAATTCCGCCAAATAAAGAAAGAAATAACCATGTGGATCCCACGCATTGTAGGAACCTATGTACGAGAAGCTTGCCGTGCTGTTTGCATTGATTGACGATAATTGGTGGTGACTGCAAATAGTGCAGTTTAGTTGAGTTGATGTCATATGTCACCGTGAATGTGTGCACCACTAGTGTTTGTCTGTGTGATATGCAAAAACGCACAGCGATACGCGGTTTCCTTGAGGCATTGTGCACCATTGTTCATTGCCTGTGAGAAGGCTTACATTGTCACTGGCTCACATCGTGCATCGCATTGTGGCACAAGTGGTGTACTTTAATTGAATTATGGGGCTTTATGTGCCAAAAGCACAATCCAATTGAGGCAAGCCTTAGTGGGGGACTGCGGATTAATTTTCACCACCTGGTGCTTTTTAACATGCTCCTAAGCACACGAGTGTTTCTGAATTGCACCCTCGTCGAAATGCGGCCGCCACTTGTTGGGATCGAGCTCGTGACCTCAAATAATGTCATAGTCACTAAGGTACTGCAGTGGGCACGAAAGTGTTGATTGACGCAGTGTTGTCGTGACGTTGCGGTATTTTAATGCGCCTGTGCATCTGCATGCCCTGCATCAGTTAGATTATTTTTCAGAAATAGCAGCATTGTATACCGGACTGCATCATACTCACGGTGTAAGATATATATACTATTTAGGGGAGGACACTCGCCAGACTCGATCGAACAGATAAAGTAGCAAAGGCGCGCGCCGATCGGCCCGGTGACGGCAACGGATACCTATCGGCAGTACGACGCAACTTCAACACAGAAAGCTTTTTATTGGTTTAATCTCCCGTTGTTATAGCAACCGGCGGTTAGCGGGAAATCCGAAATGATTGTGTGACGCACGAAAGTAGGTCACCGGGGAGAGGGCATGCGCACGTTCCTTGTCGGCGCACGCTCTCGCCTGCATTCTAACTGAAGTTGCGTCGTTCCGCCGATAGGTATCCGCTGCCGTCACCGCCCCAATAGACGCGCGCCCTTGCTACTTTATCTGGTCGATCGCGTCTAGCTAGCAAGCCGAGAAGTGTCCCCACCTAATGAGCGTATATGTTACACCGTGATCATACTGCACTTTGGATTTACATTTACCCAATTTGTTGGCAACTGTTGCCATGTCTAGTAGTAGCATTTCCTTTATTGAACAAGGCATGCTTTCCGATGTTGCCTTGTGTGCCACCAGCGAAGAAGGGGCCCAACGTCGGCCCCGCAGCGCCGCTCGAGGGAGCAAATGAAAAAGTCGCAACGTGGCCATGTCTGCGATTTTGTGTCTCCCGTCAATTTGTCCGCCTGCTGTTCAGTGCCACAACAGCCTCGAAAACACGAAGGGCTGACACCCGCCCGTGAAATTCTACATATTCCCGCGTAGGTAGAAAAAAAACTATGCTGCTATTGCAAACACCAGAGACCAGCGGAGCATGGGGAAAGCCTAGTAAAGTAGTGGCAAACCACACACTTAGTCTAACTTTTGCTGGGCTTCCCCCATTTCCGCTGGTAGAGCACTGCATGGTACTTGCCATAGCAGAGCCGCACATAATTTTTTTGACATGCCAGTGCAGATTGAGAATGCTAAGATTAGCAATCTCTCGCGTCAGTCTTTCGGAAGCGACAAGTGTCCAGTTCTCTGGTCGAAACCTGCCGAGCCACTGCCAGAGGCATCGGCTGCAGTCACGCACACCGGGGAAGCGCGGTCGGCGTGGGCAGCAGCTCTACGCGTCCCACTACCACCTGCCTCACACCTTCTCTCCACCTCACATCCACTATGCTGCGCGATGCTATTTTTATACTCTGCTTTCACTCTCTCAGCTCTCTCTACCCCAGCTCGGAGAAGCTGCGGACAACGGAATGATCATTATAGCGACGTTCTAACAGCTCCGCTGTAAAAAGTATATTAACAGCGGAGCTGTTTAAGCCGGCCGTAATGTGTGCCACCTGCCACTGCGTTGCATAGCAACCACCTCGCAGAGCATCGAGCGCTATGCCTTGGAGAGAAAGATAAAATGAGAGCGAGAGAGAGAGAGAAACAAATTGTAGCAGCACCAACGAGGCAACGTGCAGAGGTGCTGCCGACGCCATCGGCACTTCACCACTTCCTCGCATTAGCACCGAACGCTTGCGGTGTGTGTGACTGCAGCAGGCACCTCTGGCAGCTGCTCGGCCGAGCTCCCACCAGCTGCGCGCTACTGCGCATGCGCCGTGACGTCATCCTGGCATGTCGTCTGCTGTGCGCCGCCGGTACACTGTATAGCTTTCGCCCAACTTCGCCTACGTGTGCTCGGACTGCAAGTGCTTCACGAGGCGTTCCCCGATGCCATGGACCACGAGGAAATGCTTATACACTTCGTATAACTTGGCATTACTTCGTATAACTTAGCATCACTTCGTATAGCTAGAACCAGCTTGGAACCGATCAACTCCGCTGTGTATTTATTTATTTACAAATACTGCTGTCTCAGATTTGAGACATAGCAGGAGTGGGTAAGTAGATCAAGACAACATGCAATCAACATGTCACATGTAAACGAACTTCGTCTACAAGACGCTCAGGTGGCAATTCTCGGAGATGAGTATGTAGGTTATTCCACAATTCAGTGGTAAATGGCAAGAAAGAAAATTTGAAGCTATTTAAGTGAGATCGAAAGGGAACAATATTCAAAGGATTGGCTCTTCGTGTTACATGCGCCGAGGAGCTAACAAATGTCACAGGTACGTCGACAATGACAGAAGCATGTACAATTTTGTGCAACATAATTATCCTTTCACACGTGCACCTATGTGCCAACGGCTCAAGCGATAACAGACCAGCATGCAGAGAAGGGGAGAAATTGCGATCGTACCGATTACAAATAAATCTGACAGCTTTCTTCTGCACAGCCTCAAGCTTTGATATATCAGATACGCAGTGAGGTGACCAGGACAACACATGTATACTCTAGAGCAGGCCTCACGAGGGATTTGTAAGCTGCTAGTTTGCATTCCTTGGTTGCTGTTTTTAGTGTCCTTTTTAAATATCCAAGTCGCTTTAGTGCCCTGGAACAAATGAAGTCCACGTGTTTGTGCCATTTTAAGTTGGAAGAAAAAGTTACTCCAAGATATTTGAACTCGGTGACATAAGTCAATATCTTCTCACCATTACTGTAGGCCAATTCAAGGGTTCCTTTTTGTTTGAAAAAGTCATAGATACCGTTTTATCGAAGTTAATTTCCATTTGCCAGGTCTTGCTCCAATTGCAGAAGGCATTGAACGTGTTATTCAGCATTTCCTGGGCATTGACACTGATAATGTTAGAGTACAAGACACAGTCTGCATACAAACGGAGCTTCACAGCAGTGTTAGTAACAATGCTCTCGACATCATTAATGTAAATAATGAATAAAAGTGGTCCTAATACGGAGCCCTGTGGGACGCCGGAGGAAATACCGACTGAAGATGAGTGCTTCTGATTAAATGAGACAAACTGGTACCGCAGATGCAAGTAGTCTCTTATCCAGCCAAGCAAGTGATTGCCGTTTATACCTCTGAAAATAGTGTCAAGTTTCATAAGTAACTTAGCGTGACATACCTTGTCAAACGCCTTGGAGTAGTCAACAAAAATGGCGTCAATCTGCCCACGATCATTAAGTGTAGTGGCAACGTCGTGAGTGAACTTTAGCCTTGCGCCACTAGTGCAAGCTACCCTGATTTTTTTTGCAAACCTTTTGTTTTAAACTATTATTATTAATAATTTTGTGTTATTATTATTGGTCGTGGTGACCAAAGCGCACCGATGGTTTTCTTGAAGTAAGAAAAGCCGATCTCGAAGGCTATGCTATGTAAGTGCATAGGTGGTGCTGCACCTGAGGTAGTTCGTTTGATGCCAAACATTTTTTTTAAATGGTGGCAAGAAACAAAGACGCAAAACTTATATCTCGGAGCACATTAAAGCACACAAACATCAAAATGGAGCCTCACAAATGGGTTCTCATGTCTCAAACGGTAGTGCCTTGAAACACGTCCTGACATCATCCTAAAAGTGTCCTCCAATTATGTACCTTGTATATTCTCAGTATCTGCTTGGGACGGACAAATGGACTTGATCAGGGTCCTTTAGGATTAGTGCAGGACATCCTTAGGATGTCCGTGAGGCCGACATCACAGAGACTTATTTGAGGATGCCTTTGCGTTTCTGGCTTCTGGTAGTTGACCGTACCGTCGACCACGCTGCGCAGTAGAAAAGCATTCTGAAAATATTGCAACTTGCTTGTCTAGGAAACGCATAATAAGCCCCCTCCTCTTTTTTCTTTTCTTTGTCTCTGACTTTCGTTGTTTAAATAAACTTGAGAATAATTGGTGTTAGGCTAGTTTGCAGACATTGTTCTGAATTAAAACAGCATAATAAACGGGACAACAAGGAAAGACCTACAGAACGCTGACTTGCGCAAGGCAAAATATAGGAAGGACGGGTAAAGGGCCATGGAAGCTAACACATCTTCGTAATGCTACAACTGTTTTATTAAGAGCTGTACAAAACGTGGTGCTCGCTGGTTGGCACCGCACAACAGAATGTCCAGGCTCCAGACAGCGCCCGATGGCACGCATCAGCCAGGGGGGAAGCCACTCCCAGCTTCAGATCCATTAAAACCCCTCAATGTTCTTTTTTTTGTTTAATTTACACGATACTGCAGACATCATTGGTCCAAGCAGGATGGGCAAAAATAAAACTGAATTTTTGTAACGTCAAGAAACAGTAGTGCAGTCAATAAAATACAGGGTTGGTCACTAACAGCAGACAGGCAGAATATGGAAAACATGAAAAGGACACAATTATACATTGTTGGCAATGGCATTTACAAAATTTTCATTTTGAAACACATCTTCTGGTAATGAATTCCATTCTGTGATTGTTCGCGGGAAATATGAATATTTATATTGGTTTGTTTGAGCAAAGTGGGGGCTAAGGTGAAATTATGTTTGTGGCGGGTTTTCCGTGTAACTGAGGGCATGACGTAAGGGTCTGGAGAGATTCTAAATTTCCTATGAATGAAGAAAGCTTAATCAAGAAATTTTTCACCTTATGTGGAGGGGCTGAATTTGGTTAGCTACCATTGGAGCAGATGGAGAGTAAGTATACTTCGAAATTTGTTGGAGAAGAAACGGGCATGCACGTCTCTGCACTTTTTTCAGTTCTGAAATGTTTTTTTTTTTGGTATGTGGATCCCAGACTATTTCTGCTTATTCGAGTTTTGGCCTGATGAGATTTCTAAATCAGGTTGAGCACAAACACTCCTTTCCAAACATTGAGGTCCCATCCCACTGAACACACATTGGTCTATAAGCCGTCTTCAAGACGTCTTGACAAAATAAAGAAGTCCTGAAAACCATATTAAACGTTTACAAGACATCTTGGAGACGTTTTGGCAAGATATTAAAAACTTCTTCAAGACATCTTACCAAGATTTTGTCGGACGTCCTAAAACGTCTTGTAGCCGTCGCTAAGACCGTCTAATGCACCGCCAAATGTGGGATATCAGACCTTTTACAAGACGTCTTGCAAGACATCTTGGAAACGTTGAGAAAACGGCTACAAAACGTTCCACTGGACGTTTTAAGGATCTCTTGAAAACGTTTTTAAATGCTTTAAACATCTACTGGTAAATTAAGGCATGGCCTTTTCTAGTCGCTTGTATTTAGCTAATTAAGCCCTAAATTTTGTTTTACAGTATTTATAGTATTTACAAAAGATAGTGACAGTGAAAATATACTTCGTTTAAAGTGCAGAGGACGTGAAATTGAACACAACGTAGGTTTTTTCAACACAGAATGTATTCCATAAAGTTACCACATCTTCACTTTGACGAAAAAATTAAGTGAAGAAAGAAATAAGCAATAAACATGGTGATTGTGAATATATACGTACTATAAAATGTACAACGGACTTGACCTTTGCAAACTTTAGTTCAACACCTAATCTATTGTTAGCTAGGGGAAGCACTAGCACAAAGATGACATTTTAAATAGTCTCTTGAAGCTAAAATTAGGTCTTATTGCAGCCCAGATGGTCTGTCTTCTTCCAATGTCAACTATCCAATGAAATGTTGCTTAGCTTCAGTGATCTTTCTGGAAACAGCATACACTGCCCATTACGGTCTGGGAAGACCCAATATCATATCACTTATCTTGTCAACACTGATCTAGATTTGCAGGTGGAATAATATTCCATCATGTCGCCGTCGGGGTGAACGTTGTGGCGGTAGAGTACGGCATCTTGAAGTGTGAATAAGCGAAGGGAACTGTCAGCAAGTGGAGATTCCAGGCGGTCAATGATGACACGCAAGGACGGGTCACGGCGCTGCTCGTCAGCGACATGGACCAGTGGAAAAACAGAGAGAATGCAGGCGTCGGTGTCAGGCTCAGACGTAGAGGTCGGGTCTTCGACTGGGTAGCGAGAGAGGCAATCTGCATCCTGATGTTGGCGTCCCGACTTGTACGTCACTGTGTAGGGATATTCTTGTAGTCGGAGAGCCCAACGACCGAGCTGGCCAGTAGGATCCTTGAGCGACGAAAGCCAACACAGCGCATGATGGTCTGTGATTACTGAGAAGGGCTTGCCATATAAATATGGGCGGAACTTTGAAACAGCCCAGACGAGAGCAAAACATTCGCGCTCGGTAATCGAATAGTTGCGCTCTGCAGTTGTCAGGAGTCGGCTAACGTAGGCTATAACGCGGTCGTGTCCATGTTGGCGTTGCGCTAAGACGGCGCCGATCCCATAACCACTGGCATCGGTTCGGACCTCTGTTTGTGCGGACGGGTCAAAGTGGGCCAAGATCGGTGGAACAGTCGAGGAGGGCAGAATGCGTCGTCAGAAAGTCGAGCCCGAAGATGAGGTCATGAGGGCAACTGGTCAGCACGGTGAACAGGACTGGAACGTGGCGGCCAGCAGTTCCTACGCGCGCAGTGCACATACCACTGACGGCAACAGTGGCGCCATTGGCGACGCGTACGGCCCGAGTGATCTTTGTCGTCGATGGCGACGACAAAGATTAGCGCTCATTATGGACACTTGCGCTCCAGTATCAACCAATGCCTTGAATGGAACACCATCCACGTCTACGTCAATTAGGTTTGCGTTCGTGAGGAGCGTCAGCGGAGGATTTGTACAGGACGGACGGGATGCAGCACTACCTCCAAGAGCTGCATGGCCTAGTTTTCCGTCCGGCGGTTTGGCGAGGAAAAGTGGCGAGGTTGGGGTGATGGGGAGTGACGGCGTTGAGGCGACGGCGATCGCCCGGAGGAGCGGCTGTCGGGGGCATCAGAAGTAGAGTGCAGACGGTGAGGTGAGTAACGGCGAGCGTCGGCGTATGGGCGAAGAGCAGGGAATGAGCTCCAGTACGGCGGCATCCAGGTACTGCGGCAGTGGCGGGATACGTGACCAACTCGGTGGCAGCGGAAGCAGATCTGTTTGTCGTCGGGGGTACGCCATTCAGCAGGATTGCGTGGTCGGGGAGTGAAATACTGGTCGTTGAAGGATGTGGCCATGGGAATGGATGCCGAATCAGGTCGGGAGACAGAGCAGGCGGTAGGGATGCCAAGGTTTGCAATTTCTTGCCGCACAACTGCTTGTATGACGGAAATAGTAGGGGCCGCTGGGTCAAAGGTACCGTCGAGGGGTCGTGGATGAAGGGGGGCCAGACTCGCCGCTTCAATCTCACGGCGAACGATACGAGTGACGTTCTCTTGAAAAGGTCGTGTGGCAGGAAGAGCGGAGCAAGAGGACGTGGCAGGGGTGTTTGGGAGCTGGGAAAACTGTGGGACAACGCGGCGGCTTTTGGCTACCTCGAAGCGGCGGCATTCTTTGACGATGGCGTCGACAGTAGAGACGTCATTATAGACGAGCAAATTGAAGGCGTCGTCCGCGATGCCTTTTAGAATATGGCCCACCTTGTCAACCTCGGTCATGTGCTCGTCGACTTTCCGGCAAAGGGCGAGCACGTCCTGTATGTAGGCGACATACGATTCTGTCGACGACTGGACACGGGTAGCAAGCTCCTTTCGCGCAGCCTGTTGGCGACCTGACGGGTTGCCAAAGAGGTCGCGAAGCCTCTCTTTGAAAGTGTCCCAGCTGGATAGCTCAACCTCATGGGTGCGAAACCAGACAAGCGGTGTCCCGTCCAGATAATATATCACAATGGCAAGCATGATGGTAGGGTCCCAGTGGTGGCTTCGGCTAACACGCTCATACATGCTGAGCCAGTCGTTGACGTCAACGCCATTTTGGGCGGAGAATGTCCCAGGATCACGGAGACTAGGAACCGTAATGTACGTTGTGGTAGGCGCCGCAGGTGTAGGTGGCGACAGGGTGTTTCCATCGGAAGCCATGGCTGAGAAGACGACGGTGCGGCCGCTTCGGAGCTCCGTGGCGAGGACGGGGAACGTTCCACCTCCACCATGATGTTACGCGAAGAACGAGTCAGTAAGACGGGCAACTATTTACAGGTTGTATTTACAACAGCGGTTGCAGCGCTGACCGGTTAGGTTCACAGCGCGAGCCCAGCTCGTTCTTCCTCTTCTTTTCTCGAGTGATGGCGCCTGCGCGCCTCGGTCAAACGATAACTCTGTTCGGTTCACTCTCTCGAGTGAAGCCGAACAGGACGGTCGTGGCCGAGTGGAGCTCAGCGCAGCAGGAGCAGCATACCGATGAATAAGTTCAATTTTTGTTTATTTTTATTTGGTTGATAGAAGTGTTAGGGTACCCGAGCTATCTATATATATTGTTTTTCATGCTTTTTTTAGTTTCTTGGTTAGTTTGGTAGGACGTTAGTAGGTAGCGAATAGTTCTATTATTATTATAATTTTTTTTTTGGAAGCGGGTTGTGGCGCACGTGTTGCATGGTGAAAGCAGTGTAAAGCGGCAGTTTTAAACCGCGTTAGGGAAGCTAGCGGAGGTAGCCAGATAGCGAGTTTGCCATACGGCTTATCGTGGGTCTTTGTTCAGGTATTTTGGTGGGCTTTCTCGTTCGTTGGTCGGGTGGACAATGGTGTGGCAGGCTAGGAAGGACAGGGGTGATGACGAGCTGGTGCAGTGCGAGGAGTGCAAACGTTGGTGTTATTTGGACGAGACGCACTTCGCCAGTTTAGCCGACGCTGAGGAGGCTAGCTTCACGTGCAGGTCGTGTGAAGGATTTAAGGGGGCTGTGCGGCGGATGGAAGGGGAATGGGCAGCCAGTGTGGAAGAGCTCAAAGGGGAGCTGAAGGTGGAGCGAGAGCGGCGAATTGAGCTCGAAACTCGGATCGGCGAGTTGCTTCACAGGGAGGGGGCCGAGGCTGTCCTGGTAAAGCGAATAGCTGGCGAGCTACAAGAAGAACGGGAAAAGCGGGCCGTGCTGGAAGAGCGGGTGGAGGCGCTAATGGCACAGGCGGCGCGTAATCCCGGGTCAGCTCAGGCGGGCGGCAGGGACAGCGCGGAGACTCAGGCAGAGACATGCCATGAGAGCAGGGAGGGACGCCTAGGGCCGTTGAACAGCAGGCGAGAGCCGGCGGCAACACGGCGGTTCCGCAACTCTACAGCGAGGTAGTGCGGCAGGCTTCGGGTGGGAAGGGACGAACGGCAGGGAGCACATCGTCACCTGTCAGTGGCGCACGGTAGGTGGAGAACCAGCTAGCGCGAACTGGAGGACGACAATCGCAGGCGGGAGGCAAACGTGTAGAGCGAAGGGTCCTAGTGGTGGGGGACTCCAACGTAGCTAGGGTTGAGGAGGGCGTCCTTACAACAGTGAAGGCAGACGGGCGGGTGAGGGTGGAGGCCCAGTCAGGGAAGTGCATGGTTGACGCAATGGCAAAGCTCAGAAGGTGGTATAGGACAACATGGAGCACGAAAATCTGGTCGTTATCCATGCTGGTCTCAACGATGTGCTGAAGGGAAGGAGCCAGAACCTAAACAGACAGTTAGAGGTTGGGTTGAGTAAACTCAGAGAAACCTCTGCGAATGTGCATGTGACCATATGCAGAATCCCAATGGTCCGGGGCCAGGCTAGTGGGATGGAGCGGAGTGTGCTTGAGGCTAACCGGGTCATTAGGGGTCTGAGCCGACCACTTGGGTACGGCATAATGGAGGTAAACCGGGAAGTGTACGAGTCTGGCCCCTACCCTTTTGCACAGGATGCCATTCACTACAGTGGTGCCACGGGCGGGAGGGTAGGTAGTAGGATAGGGCGCCAGGCTACGGCTTTTTTGGGGGGACCCAGAGCCCTAAAACCACCAGTGTAGATGAAGACGGACCCAGAGAGGCCCCAAGATTCAAGAAACGTAGAATCGGTAGGAGAAGAAATAGACGTAAGCACCAGGGGCAAGGTCATTCTGACATAGGCTACATTAACATGCAAGGTGGCAGGAATAGGCTGAAGTGGGAGGAGATAAACGAGCAACTAAGGCAGGAAAAGCTGATGGTATACGGGTTTGTGGAGACACATCTTAGGGACATGGAGCAACGTCCCTGTAATCCTGACTATGCATGAGAATATTGCAATAGAACAGAGGGCAGCAGAAAAGGGGGTGGAATTGGTGCATTCATTCATAAAAGTATGAATTGGCAAAGGGTCAAACAGGAATGCAAGGAGCATTTATGGCTAAAAGGGAAAGTTGCAGGAGAGCAGACACTCCTTGGCTTTGTATACCTGTGGACAGGAGCAAATGCCAAAGAGGAAAACAAAAAAATGCTGGAATGCATATCAAGTGACATTAATGAGCTAGGAGAAGGGTGCGAGATTATTATACTAGGAGATATGAACGCACACATAGAAGACATGGACGGGTACACAGACTCAACAGGCAACATGATGCTGGATATGTGTGAAATGCATGACTTAGTTGTATGCAACAGTACTGAGAAGTGTGAAGGGCACTTAACATGGGAGGTAGGGAGCCTGCAGTCGACGATAGATTATGCACTAATGTCACATAGGATGCACGATAGGCTAAATGTAATGAGCATAGATGAATATGGCTCAAGAAGTCTAGGTAGTGATCACAAACGTATTAAGGTGAGTTTTAGAAGGGAAATGAAAGTAGGTAGGAGGCAAGATGAACAACCAGGTGGGATATTTTACTCGGAAAAGCAGCTTGAAATAGCAACCCAGCAAATTGAGGAAGTAATTTCAGAGGATACAAAAACAGAATGGACATATGCAAATTTAACAGGGCTATTTGAGCTAGAGCTTACTAAGGTACGAGTCACGACAAAAGGGAACAGAAGACGTAAACCCAAGAGCTGGTGGGATGAGGAGGTTAAGGAGGCCATAGAGAAACGTCAGGAAGCATCCAGGGAACACAGATATTCAAAGCAGAGGGGTGAACCAGAGGCTGATGTAGGCAGAAAATGGAATAACTTTTTAAACTGTAGAAGGGAAGCATCCCATTTGATCAATGAGAAGATCAGAAAAAAGGGGAGGTAATGGTTGTCAGAAGTAAACAAAAAGTACAGAAAAGCAGCGAAGAAATTTTGGAAACATCTCAACTCCTTGAGTAATAAGACTAGCCTAGAGCAGAGGTTTATAGTTACAGCTCAAGGTGTTCGACTAGAGGGAGATGAGGCAATGGAACATATAAGAACAATGATGACAGAAAAATTTAAAGAACGAAACATAGCATGTGCTCAATCAGGTGAGGATGGACTAGTCAGTGCAGTGGCTCCACTGGCACAAAGCGAGTGGGAAAGGGCAGAGAAGAGGGTTCCTAGTAGCACGTCGACAGGTCCTGATGGCATCCCAATTATGCTGATAAAGACATTGGGCCCAAAATCTAAGAAAGCATTAAGAGAGGCAGTGAGCAAAATGATAATGGACGGTAAAGCCCCCGACGGGTGGAGACTGAGCAGGATGAGCATGATATATAAGGGAAAGGGGGACAAAGCCGACATAAACAACTACCGTCCCATAACAGTGACGTCAGTGGTTTACAGGGTGGTGATGCAGATTATAAAGGACAGACTGCAGGCATTGGAGAGCGAGGAGGTGCTGGGGGAACTACAAAATGGGTTCCGGAAACAAAGAAGGTTAGAAGATAATCTGTTCTCATTGACACAGTGTATTGAAATAGCAGAAAACGAACACAGGCCCCTATGGCTTGCATTTCTGGATATCAAGGGAGCCTATGACAGTGTAATCCAAAAGGATTTGTGGGCCATACTGGGCACTCTAGATGTGGAAGATGGAGTAAGAAATCTTTTAAAAGATATCTATAAAAGTAACAAGGTGCTTATAAAATGTGAAAACAAGGTATTTGCACCTCCTAACCTAACCTAACCTAACGGAACATGAAAAATATGTGACGGCTAAAGGTAACAGAAATGCAGCTGTGATGAAAAATAGGGCACTGTGGAATTACAATAGGTACGAAGTGGTGAGAGGGATTTGGAAAGGGGTGATGGTCCCTAGTTTGACTTTCGGCAATGTGGTCCTGTGCATGAGATCAGAGGTTCGAGCAAGGTTGGAAGTTAAGCAGCGAGGGGTAGGTAGACTGGCTCTGGGAGCACACGTAAATACACCAAATCAGGGGGTACAGACTGACATGGGATGGACGTCATTCGAGGGCAGGGAAGCCAGCAGCAAGATAGAATTTGAGGAGCGATTGAGAGAAATGGCAGAAAAGCGGTGGGCAAGGAGAGTTTTCAGTTATTTGTACATGAGGAATGTTGATACAAAATGGAGGAAGCTGACCAGAAAACTGTCAATCAAATATTTGGACTGCAGGAGGGGTGCAAACCAGGAAACAGTGGTTAAGAAAAAGGTTAAGGAAACAGAGAGGGGTCTGTGGAAAACAGGGATGCAGACGAAATCAGCACTGGGAACATACCGAACTTTCAAGCAAGAAATTGCCAAAGAAAATATCTATGATAAATCTAGGGGAAGCTCTTTGTTGTTTGAAGCCAGGACGGGAGTATTGCGGACTAAGATGTACCGAGTCAAGTACCAAGGTATAGACACATTGTGCTGTGCGTGTGGAGAAGAAGAGGAAACGGCTGAACACCTCATACTTTTCTGTAAAGGGCTTAACCCTACACTGCAAGGCAGCGGGGCTGATTTTTTCAAAGCATTGGGGTTTAGGGACAGTGAAGGCAAAATTGACTTTAAGCAGGTAGAAATAACCAAACAGAGGTTATCTGATTGGTAGATAAAATCAAGGCAGGGGTGAAATTTCACCTACCACAAAGTACAAAATATGTTAATAGTCATGGCTAGGTGGCGTATGCCACCGCTCGGTTTAAAGGGTTCAGCCTCATCCATCCATCCATCCATCCATCCAAACAATCAAATACCACACGCGTGTAGCAATATCAAAGACTCCTGCTACGCTATAACAGAAGTTTTCCTTGCATGAATGTTTGGCACGCACAAGAATTTAGTTATACAAAACACCATTCCATTGTAGCATTAATTATAAAGAAATTGAGTGTCTCCCTGTTATCTGCTACATAGAGAAATCAATGAGGATGTTCCTATTCCTCGCAATATTGAAAAAAAGCTTGGCTTTACAGAGAGCACCAATCCCTATGGCCCATTTCTTACAACCCACCATAGCATCACTGAATTATTGGCAAAGCCACAAAAGCGATAAACACGTGTTAAAGCCACGCTTAACATAAAGCATGATTATTCACACAAATGAAGTGCTAAAGTGGCCAAAGGTTTCAAAGAATTTTTAATAAATCAGTAACATGCCACTACATAGTAAAATGTTTCTAATGCACCTCCTAGAGTTTTGCATTGTGGCTTTCTGTTATCACAAAGTGGTCACTTCATGATTCAGGGAGCTGACTTAAGACAGTTCCACAGGCTGATGCCCCCGCAGAAAATTCAGTGTGTTTCAACGATATTTGACCTCAGATTTGGCACCTGCAATTAGAAGGTAAGACAAAAGATTAACAAATATGTTACAGTGAAACTTCGTTATAACGAAACGGGATATAACAAATTATTGTATACAACAAAATGACATTCGCGCTGAAATCCCAGAAGATATCCATGTTTTTATAACCTCATTTCAACAAAGTAAAATTATCCTGCCAATAGACACACCAAACTTGATTTATATCCGAAACAAGGAATGACAGACCCTTGCAGGCTCACTTCTGCTTTCTGCAGGGTAGAGCACACATTCGGTGCCGAGGTTTAAAACTTTTAGGTATTTGCATTGAATCCGCCGTCGAACACTGCTTGGTCCTTGTCACCACTATCGTAGTTGGGCATAAGCAGACTCTAGATCGCCATCACAATTTCTCTCACTGCGGCACCGTGCAGGCTAGTTAGTGCAGCTATAGGTGTGGCCTCGGAGATTGCGCCGGTGCAATTTCAGAGGCCACGCCTCCTTGTATGTACCACATGCTGCTCGAACACGACGAACATTGTTGGTGTTGCAGCGTGCAACCTATTCATCCACGTCGCCGTTTCGCCGGTTTCGCGATGCTAGAGAGGACCCAACTAAAAGCGGTAACGAAAGATCATCACATTGAAACAGAAAGCAGCTATCGTAAAGGCAATTGTGTCAGATCATAAGAAGTGGTGTGTCAAGGACGCCGAAGTTTCTCTTGCTGTTTTATTAGAAGTTCAGCGAGCACGTGGCCAGGTAGTGGTTCTGCTGGTCGAAAAGCCGTCTTCTTCCATACAAGTTCAAATTTCTGCGCGACATTGGGCATATATTGCAGTGAACGGCAGTAATGAATGTAATGACGTAGTTTTGGCTCCCCCTGCAACTTTGCTATAAAAAATTTTATTGCATATGACTGATAAGTGTTCCCACTAATTTATACCGCAGCCTTGTTTGCAAACAGTAACTGTTAGAAATTCCACCTAGGCATCTTCCATATGCAGATGCAATAATGCCATCGCTGCGATTTGGCCTTATCTGTAGCCTCGGTAGCAAGCCCCCAGATATTACCGTGAAATCCGGATTCTTGGCGATAATGACAACCTTGTCCAAGGCGGCCAGTGCCATAGTTGGAGGCTGCCACGTCCTCCGGAAGCATGTCGCAAACGACATTTTTCGTTTTCACATCATACATATGCTGCTTCAAGCCCTTTTTCGAAATTGCATCTTTTGTTGATTTAAAGGGACTGACAACCGATATTTATGGACCCAGTTTTTTTATGGCGCAATGAAAAGCTCACCCTCGGTAGTGTTTACACCTGCAGTGGTTACTTCCAAAAGTGCGTGGATATTTTGTAAGCAGAATTTTTCAATCTGAGAAGCCTCTAAAAAACTAAGAGTCCCTCTTCCAGCAACGCTGAGAAGTGATACTGATGCCGATAGCCCGCTGTCCATCGTCCTGCTTTTACTGAAGAAAGTGCAAATGTGGTTAACCACCTATATTGTCACCTTTCCAGCCACTTTTAAAGGTAAATAGACTGGTACAATAAGTTTGCGTTGCTGTACAGATCTTTCTTATAGCTGCACCGCATTTTTTCCCCAAGTACACACCTACGTCATGGCCACGGTGTACGAATAGTTCTATTCTTACACCATGGTCATCATAGAGTTAATATACTGACTTAATACACAGCTAATATACAGGTAATATACAGTATAATAACTCTATGGTGGTCATGGCTGGCTGGCCCTCGTCGTCGTTATTCAGTTGATAGAGGAGCCAAGCCAAGTCATCGAAAACGAAGGCGAAGGCAGCACCACTTTTCTACTCACTACAAGTGAAGGCTTATCTTCACATTGTATGTTAGAAAAAACTTATAATAGAAAGAATGTTACTGCATTTCAATATTAATAAAAAGACCAGGACCAGCATACACTGGTAGAAGTTCACGTGGTGGACCTCTTAAATAGGTTCATGTTTTTGCCGCAAGGGGCGTCAAAGGTCGTTGTTCACGACTTTTAGTGAAGAATTAAAAATATAAATCCACGTTTAATGAGAAAAACAGGGCCCGTTCTAGCCAATACAATAGACAATCTTTCCATCCACAGGGTTATCTCAATTCATGTTCTGAGCGGTTGTCTGCGCCTTTAAACGTAGTAGCAGTTTGCGCCAAAATACAATTTTACGCCGTGTCCTTCACATGTACCAGTTCATGGTGCAACGTGCAGGCAGAACATATATGCACCGCGCGTCAGAGGTTTTCCGAACATGTGGCAAGGCCTCCTCTTGGGGACATGTTGAATGGCAGCGTCAACTCAATGACGTGCGGCCAAGCGAGGTCACTGGCCAACCTAAACAACGTAACTTGAAAGAGCGTAAGATTGGGCGAGTTGGTATTCCATGTCTTATACTTATTAGCACATGAAAAGGGACGAGGCACGGATGGATGACGCGGACACAGCGCTGAACAATGTTATACGCAACGAATGAGAGAGAGAGAGAAACAACTTTATTTATCCCATCTTAAAGGGAAAGGGGCTGCGAGAAGAAGGCGAGAGAGGTTGTCCTACTCGCAGTAGGCCGCCTCTGCCACCTCAGCCCACCTCAGGATAGCTTCCTGAAGTTCGGGGTTATGGCTGCGCATGGCAGCCTCCCACAGCTCCCGACTACTTAAAACTCTACAAAGGTGAGGGGGTGGGGAGTGGTTCTTGCATTGCCACATAATGTGGTTTAGGTCCGCTCTGCTAGCGGGACAAAACTTGCAGGCTGAGGTAGGGTATATTCCAGGGTAAATTTTGTGACGTAAGGCAGGGGATAGAAAAGTGAGAGTCTGCAGTCTACGCCATAGCACCTCGTGTATGCGTGACGACCGACACATTAAAGGTGGGAGGGTTCGGCGACCTAGGCAGCAATGCCCGCAAATGTCGTGGTATGAAAGTAACTTGTCTTTGGAGGTGAATGCTGGAGGTAGATTATTGGCGTCTGAACCGTCCCCTAGCCTAGCCTGCGCTCGGTTCGTGAAAGCTCGAGCACTTTCGTGGGCCGTTTCATTGCCGATAAGGCCTGCGTGAGCAGGTGTCCAGATTAAACTCAGAAGTTGGGATGGCGGGTTATGGGATAGGATATCTAAGGCTGTCCTGCAAACCCTACCCGCTCCAAAGTTGTATTGACCCTTTTGGCGGAGCAGTTTGTTCTAGAGGAACGAGATGGCGCTTTCCGCAGCGCGCCATACGTTGCCTCAGCAAATGCGCCCGAATACGAAACCATTACTACTTCTGCCCTGCTACTGTGCGATCAGCTGTCGGAAATGCAACACTGGGTGTTCGCTAATGCACTGCGCCCAATTCATGCTCCAAAATGTGTAAGGATAAAGGGAAGACATGTGCAGTAGTTCGCTGCAAAAATAGTGATTCGCATATTAAGGAATCGAATCAGCCTGTGTCGCCACTGCTACAAAAGGACTGCCTGTGTAGCCATCCTTCGCGATGCACGGCTTTCCTCAAAGATAAAAAAAGATAATTCTAACCTCCAAAGAAAGGACCAACTCCGGAACGTCGGCACTTAATAAAAGTGAGTACCGTTCGTTACAAAAGGAAGTAGCGCCACTTACTGGCATAGCAAGTTTCTCGCACGTCATCTACACACATCCACCCCTACTCGCACCTAAACTTACGCCCACCCTATCGCCAACGTATCCATAATAAGTGAATGGGTGCCCACTTGCCGAAGCATGAATGACGGCGACTACACTGACAAGACACGAATGTTCGAAGCTGAACGTTTCATGACGGTCCACAGAGTAAGCGAGGGATCGCCTAGCGATAATACGTCTTTGCTGCAAGCTACAGCAAGAACAAATCTATCGCAGCAGAGCACACCCGCGAGCGATTAGGCTGAAAATAAACGATGAGATAGTGGCCGCACCGTTTGTCAAAATGTTTGCCAAATAAAGAACGAAGAGCACGCTGATCCCGATTTAATTCATAAGCAGGAAGTTTGGACAGCTTGGAAAACATTTCTAGCCCCGCTTTTAGAATAAGAACCGTATACTCTGCTCGCGCCATTTGGACAAGGCGTAATGAGCTCTGAAAGCACTTACATATCCTCTAAAGCTATGGCCAAAGCTTCGTGTCGTGCACACAGTCACCGTTTACGATATGCGTCGAAACGGAGGTTTACTGCGCCGCACCGACGTCACGCGCTTGCATTGTAATCGCGGAGGCAGCTAAGGCAAGCAATGGACGCGTCACCACGCGATCAAACATGACAGCGCCCACGGGAGCTCCGCGAAAAGGGTCAATATGACAGTTTTTGAATCACTTCTTATGACAGAGTAATTGGGTATTGTTGCGGCGAGTGCCACCGCCGCCTCCTCCGCCTCCTCCTCCAAAGAGGCTAGAATGGATGCTGCCGTCATAACACTGCCAGTGGAGTCAACGGCTGATATGGCCAATTTGTTTCCACACAGATACTCTGCGGCATCGACATAGACCACGTCTTTGTAGTTAGATAACTTTTTCTGTAGGGCTTTAGCTCGTTGTTGCCTTCTAGGTTCATGATGAACAGTGTGCATATTCTTAGGGAGAGGAGGTATATGAAAGTGCTCATGAATCAGGTGGGGAATATTAAATTTCTCATTGGTCATGGGTGCTGGGGTAATATTTACGGAGTTTAGGATGTGCCTGCCAGTGTGGGTGTTCGATAAGCGCTGGTATTGAGCTGTCAGGTGGGCTTCTGCGAGCTCACTAAATGTATTCAAAGTACCTGTAGCCAAAAGTCTCTCAGTGGAGGCTCTACTTGGAACTCCAAGGGCAAATTTGTAGAGTCTGCGTATCAGTGCGTTAACTTTATCTTCTTTGGCCCTAGTTAAGTGTAGATAGGGAAAGGAGAATGTGATTTTACTAACTGAAAACGCTTGTACCAGTCTTAGCAGTTCTGCTTCACGGAGACCTCCATGCTTATTAGACGCCCTTCCTATAAGCCGTGTGGTGTGGTCTACGCTGGCAGTAACCGTTTGAAGTGTATAAGTACTGAGTCTGTTAGATTGAATGTGCATGCCAAGTACACGGATTTTGTCGACGACGTAAACTTGCTTCCCGTTAATATTAATCTGAATGTTGGGCATATGGCGTTTATTTGCGGATAGAAGTAACAGCTCAGATTTAGCGGGCGAGCACTCGTTTCATGAACCCGGCTCTTGTAGCCACTGCATCTGCACCCGCTTGCAAGGTATCTTGAATGTAGACATCTGAACCACCCTTAATCCATAGGGTAATGTCGTCTGCATACAAAGAATATTGGAGATCCGGTATTTTTTCCAGCGCCCCTGCAATAGACCTCATAGCTAGGTTAAATAGAAACAGCGAGAGCACAGATCTCTGAGGAGTGCCAAAGCTACCTAGGGTGATTGGGAGAGAAGTTTGATCATTGAGAGTAATGACGACTTACGACTGGTAAGAAATTTGCGTATATAGTCATGCATTTTTCTACCACAGTTAATAACATTCAATTCACGTAAGATGGATTCATGATCTATGTTGTTAAATGCACCGCGAAGGTCGAGTCCCAACATGGCTTGGGTGTCTTTGCTACCTGTAGGTGTAAGGGGGTCATGCTTGAGCCTTAGCATGGCATCCTGGCAAAAGAGTGACTGGCGAAAGCCAATCATCTCTGGCGGGAACAACTGATGGCCTTTCGCGTATTTATTTAAACGATTAAGCATGACATGTTCGAGCATTTTGCCCAAGCATGACGTGAGGGAAATAGATCTAAGATTAGCTATGTCAGAGGGCTTATTGGGTTTGGGAATAAATATTACTTTAGCGGTTTTCCATGCGTTCGGAAGGGAGCTGTTATCGAAGCATTGATTATAGTATTCTGTGAGGGCGGAGACAGATTTGTCGTCCAGGTTTCGGAGTAATTTGTTACTTACGTTATCTATAGCCAGAGCAGATGTAGTTTTAGGGGAAACCAAGGCATGTTGAACTTCTGTCTCTGTTATTGGGGCGTCGAGAAGTTGATTAACCTCGCCTGTGTAGTTTGCATTCTCGTGAGTTGTGGTTGGAGGGAGGTGTAATCGTGCAAGCTCCTGAAAAAGATGGGGAATATTATTCTTGTGTTTGTGCAATAATTGAGTGATATAGTGACTATGTTGCGCACGCAAGGTCGAGGGATCAAGCAAATGTCTCAGCAGTTGCCAAGTCCTTTTACTACTGAGATTACCATGCATGCTCTCACATACTTGGCCCCATTGCTGATTAACTAGTTGCGTCGCATATGCTTGGATGCCGTGATCAAGCCTAGCTACACGGATGCAAAGCTTGCGGTTGTGGCGGCATCTTTTCCACCGCTTTAATAGCGATTCCTTCGCTTGCCACATGTGTAGCAGTTTGGCATCAGCTGTTTGAAAGGGAGCATCAGGTGGCATAGTTGTGGTTTGACTGTCAACATCCGTTTGGAGTTTACTGATCCATTGCTGTAGATCAAGTACGGAATTGGGAGCATTATTTGCTCGAGTTTGCCGAAATTTGTCCCAATCCATAAGTTTGGGAGGTCGAGTGTTAAAGGGCTTGTGAGGGAAAGTAACAGAAATCTGAATGACGTAGTGATCGCTACCAAAATTGATTTGAAGGTTTTCCCATTTAGTTGAGTTGACCCGAAAGGTGAGGGTGAGATCTGGTGATGTATCTTTGGAGACACTACCCGCCGTGGTTGCTCAGTGGCTATGGTGTTGGGCTGCTGAGCACGAGGTCGCGGGATCGAATGCTGGCCATGGCGGCTGCATTTCGATGGGGGCGAAATGCGAAAACACTCGTGTACTTAGATTTAGGTGCACGTTAAAGAACCCCAGGTGGTCCAAATTTCCGCAGTCCCCCACTACGGCGTGCCTCATAATCAGATCGTGGTTTTGGCACGTAAAACCCCATACAAAAAAAAAAAGAAAATATTTGGAGACACTATTTCCTAGGCGGGTAGGTGTGTCGAAGTCATTGTGGAGGGTGAGTTGATGATCCTGAATGTGGGTCCATAAAGCTCGTTCTTTAGGTGCGGATGTAGTATGACCTCATAGCTGATTTGGAGAGTTAAAATCACCAGCAATGAGGAGCGGGGTTCTCTGAGCTTCCTGTTCAGCCCGAGCAAAAACGGTAGTAAAGTGGTGGTGTTTAGAGCTGGGGCTGCTGTAAATGTTAAGGATGTAAAGGGGGAGCCGACCGGGTCTTTTTAGAAAGTATTTCTATGAAGTCGTGATCAATGTCGATACCATCGAAATGGGAGCAAGTAACGATCAAGTGCTTTTTTGTACTAGGATCGCGGTATTGGGACGTTCGCATCTTCTGCATTGGAATGTGTTGTATCCGGGGAATTTAACGTAACCATGCATTTCTTGTAAAGCAATGACTGCGGGGGGTTGCGTGAGATTGGCTATGTATTATTGCAGACTGGCCTTCTTTTTGGAAAAGCCCCTGCAGTTCCACTGCCACACAACTATTTTGGAGCGCTTAGGGGATGCGGCCATGCAGGCGATCGAGTCTTTCGATAATTTGATTGAATTGCTCATCAATTTGGGTAAGTCGCTCGTCAACCTGGCTAAATTTAGCGTTTATGTTGGTACTGAGGTTATGAACGTTTGTAGTAAGGGACTCAAGCATAGCCTCTACGGCATCCATGCGTTTCTCGAGGGCCTCAAAGCGGTTGTTAAAGTTGCGAATGTGTGCGGCCAGTTTACGACTCAGCTTATCATGTTCATCCCAAGTATCTCTCCCATCCTCAATAGATTTGCGCTTTGTGGCGGTAGTCTGCGATCCATATTATTTTTGTTTTTGCTACTGCTGTTTGCTGCTTTAATTAATTTTTCTACATTAACTACTGTAGGAGGTCCCGATTCAGTCTCCGACTATGGGACCTCCTTCTGTATACACATATTTTGTAATTCATTCAATGCCGAAATAAAACCACTTCTGACTCTGACTCTGACTCAGTGGTAGTGAGAGGAGGAGAAGTATCCATGATTATAATGTGTTATCGCCATTCTCATTGACAGGGGGAGGGGCTATAGTGGGTTGTTTATCAATAGCGGGTTCAGATGGAAAAGTAGTAGTTGTACATAGTGAAGGGGTTTGGATGTCGATAATTTGTTTGTGCAGAACACGATTTTCTTCCTGCATCTGTTGTAGGAGGGCATAGATGGGGGCATCAGGATGTTTAGGATGCCCAGCTTACCTGAGGTGGGCTTGATGTCTTGTTAGAGGGAGCAGCCGATAGAAGAGGCCAATCTTCATCTTTCTTTTTCTTAGGTAGAGGTTCCTGTTTCTTGGTCAAAGGAGGAGATTTGGTCTTTGATGGAGGAGGAGTCTTGTCAGCCTTGGGGATTGAGATCTTGGGCTTATATCGCAGTGCACACTGAATGGATCCAGTCTCATGACTTCCACTACACAGTACACACTTGGGAATGCACACATGATCAATCGGAGGATTCACAGTTCCGCATTTATGGCAAGTATCCTCTTTGTGCGTAGGGCACACGTCCGGTCGATGTCCAACTCTCCAACAGCGTGTGCAGGCCTCCATTCTTTGTCAGAAAGGCTTGCACCGGAGCATTGCCATTTCATATTTGATCCAAAAAGGAACTTTCGTCCCCAAAAATGTCACGAGCACTGCGTCGGAAGTTTTTCCCATTCATCTGGCTTCTAGAAAATGCATTTGTGGATTGCACTTACGAAGCATGGGTAGAATGTCCTTTTCGTATATAACTTCTCCCAGGCATGCTCTGTCGATGTAAATAATGCCTTTGCACGTCTCGGAGTTCGGAACGCTGTAGGAGGCAGTAGCGCACCCAGGATCTCTGCCGCGGGGGGGGGGGGGGGGGTTGACAGTTTGCCAATACCATCTCAACAGCACTAATTTCAATTTCTGCACAGGAAATTGTCAAAAAATGCGCTTTTTGCGCAAGTTTGCGAGTGTGCAGACGATTGCGCGTCTTGCATCTTAGTTGCAGTACTCAAAGGCGCAAGGAAAGATAAGTGATTAAACAAAAGGGACTCAGCCTCAGGGGGGGGGTTACACCCCCCCTCCCCCCCCGTCGGTGCGCCAATGGTAGGAGGCAGTAGCGCACCCAGGATCTCTGCCAGGGGGGGGGGGGGGGGGTGACAGTTTGCCTTAGTTTGCCAATACCATCTAAACAGCCCTAATTTGAGTTTCTTCACGGGAAATTGTCAGAAAATGCGCAAGTTTGCGAGTGGGCAAACAATTGCGCGTCTTACATCTAAGTTGCAGTACTCAAAGGCGCAAGGAAAGAAAAAGGGTTAAACAAAAGGGGGGTTAACTCGGCCTCAGGGGGGGGGGGGGGGTTACGACCCCCGAATCGCCCCCCGTCGGTGCGCCACTGGTAGGAGGTGACTTCGTGCTCTTGGCCGCCGACCGTGAGCGACTTGATGCCGAGATATTTCGTCAGGCGATCGTAGCTTTCCGTGCTGAGGGTAACAGTGTTGGTGGTGGGGTTGATGGTAACGACGTCTTGTCGCAGCTCCATAGTGGCTGGAACGCCGGCTGCCGTAGAGAGAAGCTTGGAGAGTTGGAAGTGGCTGAAGCGGGAGGCGTTGAAACCTCCGCGAATACGAAAAAAAAAAAAAAAAAAGCCTTGTATGAACCTTCGGGTAACTTGGGAGGCCTCACTTTGTTATTCCTGGAGACCATCTGTTTCCATACAGCAGCCTTGGCAGTGGCAGTGATGGTGTCCTTACGGAGTGAGTCGATATATGCGGCGTCGTATATGTGAGTTTGCCGCCACTTGAGCATCTCCTCAGGGGAAAGATCCTCCCCTTGTACTACATCACACTGGCTCGATCATGACGCCCGCACGAGGCGTGTCCGAGAAGACGACCCAACGAATGAAACTTCCGGTGTCACCGCAGTCAGAATGTTCGCGACGTACTTTGAGCCAGGCGCGTAGCCCCGATATTTCTTGCGGAGGTGGGGGAGCTACAGCACCGCGATCGTCTTGACTGTGGTGCCTCGTTCTTTAAGCTCCCAGGCGTCGGACAAGCGTTGAGACGCGTTCGAAGGATACGCGCCGTTATTAATAGGTGACGTGCCAGGCACAAAAGCGGGCAGAGCGCCGGCCGTAGAAAAAAAAAAGGGGGGGGGGGGAGCCCGGTTAGCACCCCCCCCCCCCCCCTCAACCCGATACGCTACTGCCCCGAGCGTCCTGATTAGAGTAACTTTAGCTGGGATCGCTGTAAGATTGTTGCTTTAATCCTGGCGACCAGATTTTTGGCAAAGACTTGCGCAGATGACGTCCGAGTGAGCATAACCGGAAATTTTCATTCGTTCCATGACATATCGTTGAGGCCTGCCACATTGCCGGCCACGCGCCCTCGAGCTCGCGCGACCCTCGCCTATCTCCCTTGAGTGAGCAAGGCCATCCCAATTGTTCTGAAACCCTATGAAGTCAATGTCCCATGTTTCGGCCCACTAGTTGCAACATGAACAGGCAGATGTGAAGATGCAGAAGATATGTTCCAAGCATTGTATGCAGAACAGCCTGGGCGAATCGCGACTAGCTTTACATCAGCGAAATCAGTCATTTTGAAAGCGCTTGAAACAAGAAATCCATGTCAAAGAGTGAATTATAAATTAATCAGAAGTGAAGAAACAATGTCGTTTCCAATGCACTTGCGCGGAACACGTGGCAGCCTGAATATGCCACTGACGAAACAAGGCTGCTATCATTGCCAAGGAAACTGGATTTGAAGGGAGTATCTCGAATCCCTCGCTATCCAGACTACAGAAAAAACGCTGTATCGCAACAATGGCAATATCCCGCCTCAGTAGCGCACCAAGGACCTCTGCCAGGGGGGGCGGGGGGGGGGGGGGGTGACAATTTGCCAATACCATCTAAACAGCAGCTGATTCCAATTTCTTCACGGGAAATTGTCAAAAAATGCGCTTTTTGCGACTGTGCAGACGATTACGCGTCTTACCATCTTAGTTGCAGTACTCAAGTGTGCAAGGAAAGAAAAGGGGTTAAACAAAAGGGGGGGGGGGGGGTTAAGTCGGCCTCAGGGGGGTGCAGGCTACAACCCCCCGCCCCCTCCGTCGGTGCGCCACTGTCCCGCCTGCATACGCAGAATGCCGTCGTTTCGAGCAGGTCGTGTTGTGAACAAGGATTCGGTACGTCCAATTCTTATTAACACCTTTTGATCGGCGTCCTTTCGTTTTTTCATCTTGTAAATGAACTCCAGAACCAAGAGAAAGCATAAGCCAGATGCAGCTTCGAATTTGAATTTATTATCCTAGCTGTTTCAAAGTATGCAAGTCAATGTGAGTAAAAAAAAAAAAAAAAAAACTGAAGACGGCGAAATTCTACTTATTAATCACTCTTGTGGTTTAAATTAGGACCGATAGATTTGTCAAAACCAAGTGCAGCAGCATAAAAAAAAAATCGGTCCAAACTAGCAGTTAATAAGGACACAAAAATACATATGCCGCACATACAGGCCACACTTAGAATTTATTTATTTGAAGGCGCAAACGAGAGGGCATTACATCCGTGTGTTATTCTGAAGGCCAACATCTTGTTCTGTCATTACTCCGCAATGACGTATTCACCTTCTCCTGTCATGCTCGCCTCAGTGGTAAGCTCAGCCTACTCGATCAGTGGTTGGTTCAGCTTACCCGTAACAGCATACTCAATTAAAATGACAATTAGATATATGACAAGCGCCATGGGCTAGTCAAATCACTACTTGAAACCATTACGTTATTAAGCACCTGGAATAGCATGTCAGGCGAATAGCCAGGCTAATATCTCCAGCATCTCATTAAAGAATGTTTCTCTCTCTCTCTCTCTATGTGACACAGAAAGCAGCTTAATAACGTAATGGTTTGAAGCATGTGATATGACTGGACCATTGCGCTTGCCCAAGTGCTATGTGCCACATGCAATTTTTCTTTACATATTGCTTTAGTTACAAAAAATAAAATCTTGTAGAATGAGAACATCGGTATGTTATCATTCTACAGGGTTCCTTTTTTTTAGCGGAACTAAATTCTAACAACTTGTGGCAGACAGCACAATTGTGCTGTCTAAATTGTTCTAAATTACTCGATGAGGTGGCCTATTACTTCTACGAAAAATCAAAACGTTTAATTGAACAATTGACATAGTTACACGAATTAACTTTTTATTAATTACTTTGCTGCACATATTTCTATCTACGAATTGTAGCTAGTGGTTATGCAAGGCATATCGACTTAGAATACCCATTCGTAGATTAAAATATGTGTTGCAAAGTAGTTAGAGTGTTTATTAGCGCAATTAAGTAAATTATTCAAAAAGCATATTGGTTTCTCGTAAGGTAATGGCCGCTTTATCGAGTAATTTTGATCAAGGTTTATAATTGTGCTATCTGCCACAGGCAATTTTTTAAAATATTGGTGCTGCTAAAAAGACACCACGTATATGGCAACACATCATCCGCTCTGGAACAATAATGCGGCCTGACTTGTAAACTATACTTAGACATCGTAACAAGCGCTGATGGACGGGAGCACAAAGAAGAGACAAGTAGACTGGACGAGCGCTAGACATCAACTAGACATCAACAGTTGCTGTCTAGCGCCCGTCCAGTCTACTTGTCTCTTCTTTGTGTTCCCGTCCATCAGCACTTGTTACGATGTCTAAGTTCAGTTACAACCAACTAGCCCAAATTTCTGCCTTAAATTGTCAACTACATTTCCACATGTCTATGGAACAAGAGGAATACGAAATGACCTTTTCAGCGTTGCAAATAATTAGTCTTGCGATAACAAAGGCCTATCGTTATGTGGATAACAGGAAACCACTCTCTCGTGCATCGTTTTGTTTACCAGCGCTTCAGCTTGATGATGGAACGCTGCAAGTCTCTAATTTTATTCAACGCTTGACGCTACGTGCGAGTAGGCACACATACCTCAGTTTATTTAATTATCCAGGTACCTCACAGGCTCCCACTGGAACATTAAATTAACAAGCATTTACATATGCCGCTCTACCATTGCCGCTACCGTATCTGCAAGCTACCAGTTGGTTTGCTTGCATTGCCTAAGCACGCCACGCGTATAACTACCAACTACCTGAGACCGTCGCGGCAACGCTATAAAGCGATAGATAGCGCTATGCTAAACGTTCGTTACAACCCTCAAATTTCCATTTTCCTTCCCTTCCAGAGAAGTGCGTTGGAGGAAATCGCTACATAAGAGGAACATTTCACCGGCGATCCCATAAAGCGCTGATAAAATAACGGGTAAACAAGAAACAAAGCAGCAATTCACAACAGCGTGACCCGCCGCGGTAGCTCAGTCGGCTAAGGCGTTGCGCTGCTGAGCGCGAGAGCGCGGGATCGAATCCCGGCGGCCGCATTTCAATGGAGGTGAAATGCAAGAACGCCCGTGTGCTTGCGTTGTAGTGCACGTTTAAGAACCCCAGGTGGTCAAAATTCACCTCAAGTCCCCTACTAGCTAAGGCGTACATCTTAATCATATTGCGCTTCGGGCACGTAACGCACCAGATTTTCATTAATTTTAATTACGAGTTCACCTGTAGTTTCGTTTTCAGCCTGCGAGATTTAGTATATTCAGATCATGGTGTAAGAATAATTTGGGTGTTAACACTGCGCGCGCGCGAGCGTCCAGAATATGTTCGGCTGCGCGCGGGCGCACCGAGCAGCTTTGCGGTGAGCCGATAGATGGCGCCGCGCTCAGCGGTCCCAGCTTAGCGGCGCCGGCAGCTTGACATTGCTCTGCCTCCCCTAAATTTTCGCTCATAGTGGAGTGAATAAAACTCAAAGCGCGAAGGAAATTCGTTATTTAAGATTACAGTGATAAGTGTACCAGGGTTAATGCTTCGCTAATATGAAGGTTCCTTGTGCAGGGCGTGAATGACGTGAACACGAATCGATCGGGCAGCGCTCAAAGTCAACTCAAGTTACGCTCGCGCGCACAATTTCTTTCATCCGGTCTAGCCGTTCATCCAAGCATAAAAAAAATAAAAGCGTTAGCCGACGTGCTATCCCTCGATGAGAAGAAAATAGTGACTGCATCGGATAATGTTGTATTTCATACTTATCGCTGCTTGCATTCACACTCAGAAAACCGCTCAAGCATCCTTGCGCGAATTCAGTGTGGCCGCGATATAAATTAAGAAATGAAACGGCGCAAACTTGCGACATGCAATGCACTAGAGTAAAGTGGCTGTTCATGGCTAGAACTTATGATGAGAATGCACATCGGCTATGAAAAAACTGTTTCAAATGGGAATTTATTAGGCGGGATGAAGGCAGGCTTAACATAGACCGTGTATATTCTTCATTTGGCTTTCGTCCACTGAGGACTGAGTGGCTCTTGCATGATCTTTTTGACTTTCTTTTTTCTTAATTTGGCTTTCGTCCACTGAGGACTGAGTGGCTCTTGCATGATCTTTTTGACTTTCTTTTTTCTTAAAATTCCATATGAGAACATGCCAATGTAAGCGGGTTTGACAATGGATGCTACAGCCTGTCCACGATTACACTTACACCCACGACACAATAATCCCATATACCTTTTATTTTTTATTTTTTTTTTGCAAGGACACAATACGAAAAAATTGTGCATGAAGCAGCTCGATAATTTTAATATGGGATAACCATCGCAGAAGGTTACGCTCATACACTCCCACAATGGAAAAATGTTGAATAAAAACATGCAAGCGTGTAATATACACCGCACGCGAATTGTAAAAAAAAAAAAAACTGAGTAGCCAAGATGGAACAAATTTCAAAAGCAGGCACACATCTACACAGAAAGCAGCAGTATTATACAGGGTGCGCAAATATTTAAAAATATTCAAAGTTCACGTAGCTGGACAGAACCATAGTAATGTTGTTCCCTTCCCTTGGAGATACTGAGATTATTTTTTACATTCCGCCTAATTACATAATTAGTCTTAATTAATGAACTTCTCAAATATAATTAGATTAAAATTGCCAATGAGAAAATTGTACAGCAACATGAAAGACTCCCGATACAGCTTTCTATTGTTCAATACGCGCTACGTAGAAGTGTTTTTCCGAGCGTGAGAGAAGCCCACGAATTCACGCAAAGTGCCTCAAGCGGCCAGTCGCGCGGCAATTTTGCGTGTATTCGCGGGTTGCTGTCACGCTCGGAAAACGAGTTTATGTATCACGTATTCAGCAAAAGAGAGCTGTATCGGGAGTTTTCCATGTTGCTGTACAATGCTCTCGTTCACACTTTTTATCTAATTATAGCGTTAGAAAAGTTGATTAATCCATTATGAAAATTATGTATTTTGTCGGAATGCAAAAAAATAATCTGAGTATCTCCAAGCACGGCAGACAACATTACCTTGGTTCTGTCCAGCTACGTGACATTTGCATATTTTTAAATCTTGGTGCATTATAGTTAAGTCACCCAGTATATATCTTGTACATGCAGCAAAATTTGCACATACTGTTGTGGCACACAGAAGGTTCTCTCTTCCGCAGCGGCTTTCGAGGTTTATTTGACCGTGTGAGGTTCTTTGGACAGTTCGGAAATAAGGTGGGCACCCTTTTATCGAGCTCCGCGTAATATGCCATCGATATCGCATCCTCTGAAAAAAAAAATGTGGTTGATCCCTCTTATATAGGAATCGGTATAGAACACGAAAGTGAAACGTGTCTTCACAGAAGTAGTGTAATGTTTATTGCACATTGATATATAATGTCTATTGGTGTTTTGTGGCTAAAGCGCCCTTAGGCGTTGATGCACCCACGCTGACGCCTGGTGGCACGTCTCCTCCATCACGACTACCAACGTCGATGACCATGAGCAACCGTCGTGCATATGGAAGCTGCACTACGCTGCACACGCTAGCACAACGCGAAAGACGAAGCACGTAACTGACACACTAATACAACGCGCAAGACAAAGCACGTAACTGAATCGTCACCGAGTCAAATCAGCGCGTACAGCGCGTCGTAATTGCAGCCTCCGCGATCAACTTCAGAAACATTTTCAGAGCTAATTGCGGAGGCCACGCTCCGCTGTGCTGAGTACGGTGAACGCCACCTAGTAGTGCTTCTGCGAGAACGCGTTGGTAGTGCTTCTTGATGCCAGCGTCCCTTCGAATGCTGGCATCGAGGCGTCGTAGTGCTGAGACCACCGAAGCGTTCACTGTCGGTGCGCGTTAGTGTCATAATGCAGTACTTCTCTTTTCTGCTCGTAGGCGGCGGCACCGCCCCGAGCAAGAGCGCGGGTACACGGAGGAGTGTTAGATATATAAGGCGCGTCTGTGTAGCTCTCTGCAAATGCGTTTGTGGCGCAATGGGTTAAACGCTCGGCGATCTATCGTCGCGGACCGAGAGGTCGTGGGTTCGATTTCCAAATTTTGCATGTTTGTGGAACTTTTTCTTCTGGTTTCTTTCTTTGTATTATGTTCGTGTATGTTCGTGTGACGTATTTCCGTGACGGAAATACGTCAGTGAAGTCTTGGTGGACCCCGGCATAAAACACTTTCGTGTTAAAATGGTTGGCGCAGACATGGTCGGTAGGCATTAGCGTTCGGTCACTTGCACGGCGCCACTGCTCTAGACGACCGCTGTCGGACAGCGCTTTGAATAAAGGCACACGCTCCGCACAAGTCCGTTATCCAGAATTGCAGTTCGCAACGAAGCACTTTCTAGTCATTTCAAACGCCCCTCGGAAGGCCGCTGCCACCTTTGTCGAGGGCCCATGGCGACAGTACCCAAGCATGCCTTGAAAACAGCGCGACCGCACATGCAAGCAGGAAGACAAAGCAGCGGCAGCACGCGCCTTGCCGCCGAGGCTGGGACCGCATTCCGCAGCGCCCTCTACGACGGCGCCGACCAAGCTGTAACCGAGCCGAACATAATCTGGACGCGAGCGGGCGGCGCTTTCGCGCGCGTTGTGAGGAGAGTCGTCAGCATCTCTCTTGCTTATTCTTACACCGTGATTCAGATTCATGGCTTGCGGTACCAACGCCGAAGCGAATTAACTTGAGCCATCCACAATTTCTGAGTCAAATGAATAGCGCGAAAAAAAAAGTATACGCAAAGCGGCGTGTTCCCGAGTCTGCATCCATGAGCAGGCACCCACAAAGATTGCAATGTTTTAGTAGTGATAATCAGCAATCAATATATATGTATATATCCCAGGTAGCACAAAAGAGATACATAATGTTTTCATAGCGTTTATCCAAGACGATAAAAATGGTCTAAAGAAGACATCAGTGAGACAACTTCGTCGGTAAAACGTCGTATATATCGGCTAACGTCCGGCTTAATTACTTTTCTGAGACGATCTATAACATGTCTTAAAGACGTATTCGAAAAGCTCGTCTAGAAATTGGATTGGGAAAGAAACAAATAAGCTCTTCGCCAAAGCTATTCATATCCCATTTCTAAACGTTTTTAAGACGTCATCAAAAAGCTGGTCTAGAAATGGTCTTGAAAGGTTTACGATAATCTGAAGCTAATTTTCGGGGGTTCCAGATGAGTCGAAGGGTCGGTGTCGAGTGCAAAAGAGCTCCTGGTGCAGTGCCAATCACTGTTGCCTGTCGATGCCGACGCATCCTCTACCAAGTCACATGAAAGTGAACATGTCCACGAAAATGAATCTAGAATGCTGTCTTTGGTATGCAGCAACGATGTTTACAACCGAAATGGGAATGAAATCCCGCTAAAAAAATGGCCGCGTCTGGACGAGCCTCCAGGCCAATGCTTTTGCGCCAAGTGCGCATGGAATGAGGCCAGTACGACATAGCAAAAGTTTATTGAAAAAGTGCAAGATTTCAGCGAAATGTATAAGAAATACAAAGTAAATTGAATTAAATGTACCCCAACAATGACTAAAGTTCGCAGATACAATTCTTAATGAACTAGAAACTGATAAACAATGACTACAATATACAAACTAATTTGTAGTTTCTTATTTAGCAAAGTAAACAGCCCATGCAGTCAGATGAACAGACTAGAGTTATTTAGAGATTGATATCACAGCAACTGCAAGAAGCACACTGAGAAATGTGAGATTCAATCGCATGGTAGCTGCCTACAAGCAATGTCACCAATAATATAGAAGCTTGAAAAGAACACAAAAAGGAATAACGCCGCATAGTAGCAAAAACAAACACTAGGAACATGTTAAAATAAAAAAATACTGCCTTTGGCATACGTCAAATAATGTAATGGTGCAAATTAAAAGAACCATAAAACCAAAAAAGCAACAATCAAGTAAAATAGCATAGAATACTCAAACGGGGGAAATCAGTGTCACATTAAGTGTGCCCCATTGTATTGCAGTGTACGATGAGACTGAGTACTGCTACATAAATAAAATAATTTTAGCATTCTAGTACACGAGACACGGATCTATAAGCCTCATATTACAAACTTATATAAACCTGGAAATTAAAACTATTCAACTGGAAGCTTCATTCAAGTAACGAAGGAAGTAATTCTTGGTTATATGAAAAACATTGTACAAGAGGCACATATGTACCACTCCGGAAAAAAAACAAGCATAAAGTCGAAATGAATCATCTGCAAACCAGTGAATACGTTTGTACACTGCCATGTTACACTTTACACACATTTCCTGTTTCCTAAATAAAAGAAAACACTCTGAATGACAAGAAGCTTTTGCACATGTAACCCTGAGCAAACGCTTTACCAGTTCGCCCTCTAGCAGCCATCGTCATCTTCTTCAGCCGCTTTTAAATGCGAATGCATTTCTTAGTCGGGGCATGTCAGGCGTCTGTCGGTGTCCGCGCGCCGGCAGGTGTTATCTCTCCGCTGTCACTCGCTCTCCCATAGCAACAGCTGCGGGTGCGGGCGCTTATCCTCGCCCCTAGCAACCGGAGCACGTGGTGCGGGCGGAGTAGCGGAGAGTGAGTGGAGAGGAGGAGCGCGCTCTGGCGTGTGAGGGCGCTCGCATCGCGGGAACTCGGCGGAGCTCCCGCGTGTGTGGAGAGAGTCTAGGAGAGGGTAGGTGCAGTGCTTCGCCGCTCCTTCTCTCGCCGTTCGCTCTCTCTCCTCCCTGCGCCTCATTCTCCCGTTCGCTCGCTCGCAAATGGAGTGAAGCGCGTGCCTCACTCTCGACCGTTCGCTGGCTGGGCGCCTCTCAAGGCGATGGCAGAAGTCGGTGAAGGCGAATGTCTGACGGCAACGGTACCCCTAACAAGAAGTGCAATGCAATTCAACCCGAGCATTACACCTCTCGCTGGAGGTGACGTCACTGCAGTAGCTTCAACGTCATCATCAACCGGAGGAGAAGAAGCGGAAGACAAGGCTGCGAAGCGAAGAGCGCGTGATGCCGAACGCAAGCGAGCGAAGCGAGCTGCGGATACCGAACTCCGTGCTCGGGAAGCCGCTGCGAAACGCCAACGCCGAGCCGAAGATCCGGAAATGTGTGCTCGATACGCCGCTGTGAGACGTCAACGGCGAGCCGAGAATGCTGAAGTTCGTGTTCGAGACGCGGCGGAGAAACGTCAACGGCGAGCCGCCGATCCTCGAGTGAAGCGGCGCGAGGCCGAGTCCAAGCGGCAACGACGACAGGCTGATCCCGCTGCCGCCCGCGCTCTCGATCGCGCCACGCAAGCGGCGGCGCGCGCTCGGCAGTTTACGCAGCCGGACGCCCCTTTCAAGCGCGACTTCGAGGACCACAGCTTTGGTCACAGCTGCAAGGTTTGCGATCGGTTGTGGTTCGACAACAATCTGAGCGTGATAGGGAACATCAAGAAGGACTCGAGTCGTTTGAACGCGCTTCGGGTTCTTTGGAACGAGTTTGGAAGAGGAGGCCCCGACGACACCATCATCGCCGTCTGTGACGACAACCCTCGTCTGGCGCCGTTCAAGTCGTACCTGGTGTGTGCCTCGTGCCGCGAGTCTCTGGTCAACGGGCGCGTCCTTTCGATGAGTGTGAGTTTCGGCTACCGTTAACAGGTGCTGATGAATGTGTAAATAAATGGTTACGGTACAAATCCTCGTCTCGTCATTAATTTACGGCATTAAATTTGCTACGCCGTGTACTCTCGGCGCAAGAAATGCATTCGCATTTCCTCACGATTCCCTTCGGGGAGGTGGGGGCAATTTTTTTATACAGGGTGTTTTTATACAGGGTGTAAGTTGTCCCAAACTTTAAATATACAAAGATATGTAAATATTTACACCAACAGCAAAGTAGAATACAATTGGTTAGAACTATAAAGGTATTATCTCTTTGTTTGTCTGGTTGAGCTATGCGCCACCAGGTGGCTGCACCGTGCAGGTAGTGCACGCATCCGCATACCCGCTCATGCGGTAAAACGCCCAGGCACAATGCGCTTGCTGTTGCGTTTACCCGAATACCGGACGCGCTTAAACTCTCTATTGTTGTAGTAATCCTCCGGCGATCACTAGATTTGCAGCCCGCAACGTAGTAAGGGTGATTCATGGTGCTGGAGAAAAGAAATCTCGAGTCCAGCACTGACCGCGCAGCTCGCGTCAACTCGGAGAACGTTGTAACACAAGCAGACGATACTTAATTGCTGTCTGCCGGGAGTGCTTGAGAGTAGTAATAAATTGCCGTTGTGTATTCTCTTTCTCTTACTTTCTTTATTGACCCTTTTCGCGGCGATCCCGGGGCGCTGCCACGTTTGATCACGTGGTGACGCGTCCATTGCTTGCCTCAACTGCCTCCGTTGCCTCCTTGTTTACAATGGAAGTGTATGACGCCGGCGCGGCTTAGAAAACCTCTGTTTTCGGAGATATCGACTAGGTGGACGACACAAAGCTTTGATCACAGCTTCAGAGAACATGCAAAAGCGCTTTCGGAGCCGATTAAGCTGTGTCCAAACGGCGCAAGCAGCGTATATGGTGCTTGTTCTAAATGCGGGGCTAAATATCTATTCCAAGCTATCCAAACATTCCGCTCATGAATTCAGTCAGGATTAGCGTGTTTTGCTCTTTGTTCTTTATTCGGTAAGTATTGTGAAGAAGTGCATGCTTGTCAGTTTCTGACTCAGTGAAGTTCCTCGGTGCGCGGCCACTATCTCATTATTTTGTGCCTAATCGCTCGCGGGTGTGCTCAGTTCCGATAGATTTGTTCTTGCTGCGCACAAGGCTTGAAACGTAGCTGTTTTGTACATTGTAATACCCTGTAGCAAATATATATTGCCGCGACAACTTAGCCACATTCAAGTTGCGCGCCCTTCGTATTGGACACTGTGCACGCCGTACCGTGGTGTTGTTCAGCAACAACAGGCAGCGTTCTTCGTGGCACGATCACCTGGTTGGACCGGGCTCGCATGCGCCACGCGCACGAGGCAGCACTCTCGAGAAGAAAGAAGAAGACTTTTGGACGCCAGCTTTAGAACGCGACTGCCGGGTATTCTTCGCGGCCGCAGTGACCTTAAATTGTGGGCACAGGTTCGCCCTGAATAAATATCGTTGTTTTGTTGACCTGTGTACCTCAACATCGTTACATTTCTGGTGGAGGTGCTGGGTATGAGTCGAAGCCCCACGAACCAAAGTCAGCGTAGCCCCGACCACCAGCGAGTCCATCCCGTGGAACTGACACCTGTGCACCAGCGGACCAGCCGCCGTCTTCGAGGTGACTCGCCCGAATTCGGCCCTCTTCTTTTCACGCCAAGGGAAACTCGGACAACGGACGCCGCCACAATGACTAGCCAGGTAACACCGGCACAGCTGGTCGTAAGCCAACCTCGCAAGCCGCCAACATTCCATGGCGACTCGTTTGAAGACGTGGAAGACTGGTTGGAACTGTTCGAGAGAGTGGCGAGCTTTAATGATTGGGATGAGAGACAGAAGCTCCGTAACGTATATTTCGCTTTGGAGGACTTCGCAAAAACGTGGTTCGAGAACCACGAACCCTCTTTGTCCTCTTGGGAGGAATTTCGACGACAACTGCTAGCAACATACGCCAGCACGCATCGTAAAGAAAAGGCGGAAATTGCACTTCAAGCGAGGAACCAGCTCACAAACGAGAACGTGGCGATGTACATTGAGGACATGTCCCGCCTGTTCAAGCGTGCTGATCCCACCATGAATGAAGATAAGAAGCTGCGCCATCTCATGCGTGGGGTAAAGCAAGAACTCTTCGCAGTTCTCGTCCGCAACCCACCGCGCACCGTCGCAGAGTTCAGAGCCGAAGCAACGACCGTCGAAAAGACGCTGGAACAGCGGGCTCGGCAATACAACCAGGAGGCAAGCTGTGCACCTGCCCATGCCTTCTCTGGATGCGTGCCGAATGACCTTGAAGCCCTGCGGGAGCTCATCCGGTCAGTGATCAGAGAAGAGCTCAACAAGTTGAAGACACCTCAGACACCAACTGCACTATCTATCGTCGACGTTGTCCGGGACGAACTGAGGCAGGTCATACGGAGTCCAGAGCGTGAGCCACAGCCGATGCGGCGCACCCCAACGTACGCCGACGTACTCAGGCAACCTGCGGTACACAGTAGTGGAGCAGTTGCCACGACCATTCCCTACCCGCCGACAGTACGTAGTGCACCTCGTCTGCTGGAACCACCGGCTGCCTATCCGCCTCCAGCACGTAGTGCACCTCGTTTTGTGGAACAAAGGCCCCGGAAAAGTAACGTCTGGCGTGACCAGGAGCGCAGGCCTCTGTGTTTTCACTGCGGAGAAGCGGGTCACCTGTATAGGTTCTGCCCGTGCCGTCAAGCTGGATTAAGAGGTTTTCCGTTAAGTGCACCATGCCCGCGAAACGGTGAACGGCTAGTAGAGATCGAAGAATACTTGTCCACGCGCCAAAGCACCATTACTCCTCGCCAACATGAATCACGGTCACCGTCGCCCATGCGCTACCGATTGCCTAGCCCACGCGCGTCTCCAAGATTGTCTAGGCGTCGTTCACCAAGCCCACACCAGGAAAACTGAAGCAAGCGACCTGTGGAGGTGAGGCCGCTGATAACCAGAGTTTCGAAGATCCTCCAACACGGTTCCAGTACGATGACGAGATAATTCCAGTGAACAGGTGCAGGAACGAAACGATTACGTCAGATTTGCGGTTGATAATAGACGGATGCGAGCTGAATGCTTTAGTCGACACCGGCGCTGATTATTCGGTAATAAGCTTCAAGATGGCGAAGAACCTGAAAAAAGTTGTGACGCAGTGGACTGGACCGCAGATACGTACGGCAGGCGGTCATCTTATTACGCCCCTTGGCAGATGCACCACAAGACACACGATAAAAGGCTTCACTTATGTTTCTGACTTTATTGTACTGCCAGAATGTTCACGGGAACTTGAATGAATATTGGGAATGGATTTTCTACAAGCTAAGGGCGCCATAATTAACCTACGTCGGTCCAGTGTGTCTTTCTCGACAAAACAAGCTATACCTGTGGAAGAATCGGAGGAGCGACGTCTTGCTGCCCTCCGCGTCGTTGATGATGATGTAACTGTGCCGCCACGCTGCAGTATAATGGTTCTTGTGGAGAATGAAATATTTTGCGACCGCGAAGGCATAGCGGATGGAAACATAGAGCTCTTTTTGAACAAAGGTATTTGCGTGGCTCGGGGTCTTGTGCACTTAAGAATGGCCATGCAAATGTCGCACTTACGAATTTCGGAAATGAATTCCAACACATCGCACAAGGAACAGCTATTGCCTTTTTCCACGAGTTCTGTATAGCGACCGAATTATGCAGCCTAACGGCAACGTCAACTGCTCTGCCAGGAACCTGCAGTGTCGACAGATCAATTACCGTTAACCCAAGACTCCCAGAAGCCCAAAAGAAACAGATACATGACCTGATAAAGGATTTTTCTGTCTGCTTCTCTACTTCATCGAAGGTACGGCGCACGTCTGTTGCAAAGCACAGAATCATAACAGAGGACGTCACAAGACCAGTATGCCAGCACCCGTATCGAGTTTCACCAAGAGAAAGAAAGATCATCAAGAAGCAAGTAGAGGAGATGCTTTCAGATGACGTTATTCAGCCTTCCAGCGTTCTATGGGCGTCTCCCGTAGTGCTCGTTAATAAAAAAGATTCTTCGATTCTGCGTTGACTACCGTAAATTAAACAGCGTAACTAAGCGGGATGTATACTCCCTGCCGCGCATCGACGATACGTTAGATCGGCTCAGATGTGCAAAGTTTTTCTCCTCCCTGGATCTCAAGAGCGGTTATTGGCAAATAGAGGTGGATGAGCGGGACCGTGAAAAGACAGCATTCGTAACCCCTGACGGCCTCTACGAATTTAAAGCGCTCCCATTCCGCCTCTGTTCGGCGCCTGCAACGTTCCGGCGAATGATGGACACTGTGCTCGCTGGATTGAAATGGCAGTCGTGCTTAGTGTATTTGGATGATGTGGTTGTATTTTCCGCAACATTTGACCAACATCTAGAGCGACTGCGACTAGTATTAGAAGCTATTCGCGCCGCAGACTTGACAATTAAGCCGGAAAAATGTCAATTCAGCTTCAACGAACTTTGGTTTCTCGGACACGTCATCAGTGCTGAAGGCGTTCGGCCAGATCCGGAAAAGACAGCAGCCGTTGCGAGGTTCCCGACACCCACAGACAAAAAGTCAGTGCGACGTTTTTTGGGTTTATGCGCCTACTACAGAAGATTTATGGAAAACTTCTCAAAGATTGCTGAGCCCCTTACAATACTAAGAAGAAAAGATGTACCTTTCATGTGGAAAAGCGAACAACAAGACGCCTTTGACGAGTTAAAGAAACGCCTGCAAGCTTCTCCAATCCTTGCCCATTTTGATGAGACAGCCGACACTGAAGTTCATACCGATGCGAGTAACGTCGGCCTCGGTGCCATACTAGTGCAGTGGAAGAACGGCCAGGAGAAAGTATGCCAGCCGTAAGCTCTCGAAAGCAGAGGCAGACTACTCGGCAACCGAGAAAGAGTGTCTAGCAGTCATTTGGGCAATATGTAAATTTCGACTCTACCTCTATGGTAGACCATTCAGAGCAGTCAGTGATCACCATTCGCTTTGCTGGCTGGCGAATCTCAAGGATCCATCCGGACAGCAAGATGGAGCCTTAGGCTGCAAGAGTACGATATTACTGTCGTATACCGATCCTGGAGGAAACACAGCGATGCCGACTGCTTGTCACGCGCACCAGTCAAGACAACGGTGTCAGAAGAACATGATTTCCCGTTCCTTGGCATTGTTCACGCGTCACAAATCGCTCAACAACAACGAGATGACCCGGAATTGCTCCCACTTATACAGCGCCTGGAGGGACTCTCCGTTCAACTCCCGCGTATTTTCTCTAGAGGGCTATCCTCGTTCTGCCTGCGAGGAAGTGTCCTCTACAAGAGAAACTTCGAGAACAGCGAGACAAAGTTTTTACTTGTCGTACCCACAGCTATATGCGAGAAGAAATTTTGCGTGCATGTCACGATGAACCCTCATCTGGACACATGGGCGTGAGTCGTACATTCGCCAGGATTCGTCTGAAGTACTACTGGCCTAAGTTATTAGCATCCGCGCAGCACTATGTCAAGATTTGTCGCGAGTGTCGAAGGCGCAAGGCTCCGTCCGTAAAACCGGCAGGCCTCCTCCAGCCAATAGAGCCACCAAAAGCCCCATTCCAACAAGTCGGTATGGACCTCCTTGGACCCTTCCCAACATCATCTTTAGGCAAAAAGTGGATAGTTGTGGCCACGGACTATCTGACTCGTTACGCAGAAACTGATTCCCTGTACAGTGCAACGGCTGTCGAAGTTGCAAAATTCTTTGTCAACAATATCGTGCTCAGGCATGGCGCTCCCACAGTTGTTATTACCGATCGTGGAACAGCCTTTACTGCGGACCTAATGAAATGCTTGTTGCAAATGACACATACTGATCACAGGAGAACTACGGCGTACCACCCTCAGACAAACGGTTTAACTGAACGTCTCAACAGAACACTGGAAGACATGCTTTCGATGTATGTCGATGTGGAACATAGGCAGTGGGACGAAATTTTGCTGTACATCACCTTCGCATATAATACGGCCGCTCAAGAAATAACACGAGTTGCCCCATTTGAACTTGTTTTCGGCCGAGCAGTAACCACAACTCTGGATGCTATGTTGCCGTTAGACGAAGAAAACAATAACTCATCTGACCTAGATGATTTCTTGCAAAGAGCCGAGGAGGCACGACAGATGGCAAGGTACCGAATGCGCCGCCAACAACGCATAGACTCCTGCCGGTACAACCAGCGACGTAGTGATGCGCATTATCAGCCCGGTGACAAGGTGTGGGTATGGACCCCAGTGCGACGCCGTGGACTGTCGGAAAAGCTTCTCTGCCGTTACTTCGGCCCTTACGAAATACTTCGTCGTATAAGTGACGTTACTTACGAAGTGAAATCCGCTGGACACGAGAGCTCAAGACGGCGCAACCCCACGGAAGTTGTACATATCGTCCGCATGAAATCCTACCACGAGAGATGATGAAAAAAAAAGTGAGAGCTCACAGGAACCACTACTTTCTCTCACGCATCGGGCCGATGCGTTAGGGAGGGGGATAATGCCGCGACAACTTGGCCACATTCAAGTTGCGCGCCCTTCGTATTGTGCACGCCGTACCGTGGTGTTGTTCAGCAACAACAGGCAGCGTTCTGCGTGGCACGAGCACCCGGTTGGACCGGGCTCGCATGCGCCACGCGCACGAGACAGCACTCTCGAGAAGAAAGAAGAAGACTTTTGGACGCCAGCTTTAGAACACGACTGCCGGGTATTCTTCACGACCGCAGTGACCTTAAGTCGTGGGCACAGGTTTGCCCTGAATAAATATCGTTTTGTTAACCTGTGTGCCTCAACATCGTTACAATATTACAGCTAGTAACTCGCTTAGTCTTGCGGACCATCACAAGACATTCAGCTTCGACCATTCGTGCGCCATCGGTGTAGTCCCTCATTTATTGTGCGTATACATAGGTTGCACGGACGTCATCACGGACACCATATTGGGGTAGCAGCAGGTCGAAAAGGGGCGTAAGCAAGGAACATGACAGCATGGCAGCAACAAAAAGCGCGTCTTGCGTCGAACGTCAGAGCGATAACAATGATAAATCGGTGAAAAACAATCGCTGTGAAAAAACAAAACAGTTTGCGCGTGATAATACGTTGCACTGACGTCATCGTAGTCGCCATCTTAGGGTACCAGCGCGGTGAGATATGGCTGCGTGACGTCACATGAATACTATCTATACAGTGGGCATATATTCAAGTGTGCGCCCATTCGCGTATTCTTGATACGTCAGCGATAGAGTGGGCGTAAGTTTTCCTGCCATTTGGGACAGATGTGTATAGATAACGTGCGCGAAACTTACTATGACAGAAAGCAGCGCTACTTCCTTTTTCATTGTTTAATGAGTGGTACTCACTCTTGCCGACGTTCTGGGGATGAAGCCCTTTCTTTGAAGGTTAGCGATACAAGGCTGGCGGATGAGCAAATTTCTGTATCCTCGAGGAAAGCCGTACATCACGAAGTGCCGGTAACACGTTCGGACAGTTGCAACAGCGGTCCGCGAACTTGGCCACACAGATTCATTCTATTCCTTAACATGCCAGTCACTATTTTTCCAGCCAACTACTGCACACGTCTTCCATCCACATGATTCAATCTAGCATGACTGGAGCACAGTGTGTTAGCGAAAACGCAGTTGCATTTTCGATAGCTGATCGCACAGAAGCAAGGTAGAAGCAGTAATGGTTTCGTATTCGTGCGCGGTCTCTGAGGAGAAGTATGGCGCGCCACCGTGAGCGCCATCTTGTTTTTATAAAACAAACTGCTCCGCGAAAAGGGTCAATAGACACACATTAGCCAACATTCCAACTATCACGAACACCATTTGTTTTCCATAAAGTTAGAAAAATTTCGATGACTCGACCTGGATAGCCAATCGGATAGCTCGCCCAACTGATGTCAGTTGGGATAACTGCGGTATTTGGTAGGGGGCGGCTGAAAACAGGGGAGTAGCGCCACTGCGATTGGTAGCGATGCACATTTTTAAAACATAAGTCACACACTTTACGTGGAGCGCTTAGACGCGTCACTTAATGATCAGGCGGACCTACCTAACGACTCAGTACGCTTGTACAAAATTGTTTCAGAGTCCCTTAAAGCAAGCTACGGACGATTGCAAGTTGCGATCGAGGGTAAGCTATGTCTTCACTGCCTCTGCGTCATGATGTGATGTCGTGGTGCCTACTTCCGGTCTCTTCATGATGATGATGATTTATTGGCATCTCCTTTGAAACGGGGCGGTGATAAATAGTCGCCTAGCCTGCTTGATTTAATCAGGTATGCTATACATGTTTTTAAATGCGAAGCATTTCTTGGTGAACATTTGCTACTTTGACAGTATCTATCTATCTATCTATCTATCTATCTATCTATCTATCTATCTATCTATCTATCTATCTATCTATCTATCTATCTATCTATCTATCTATCTATCTATCTATCTATCTATCTATCTATCTATCTATCTATCTATCTATCTATCTATCTATCTATCTATCTATCTATCTATCTATCTATCTATCTATCTATCTATCTATCTATCTAGCCGCCTACGTATTTGTGCTCTCATGGTCGTTTCGTTAACTTGGTATGTACCAAAATTGGCATACTAAGAAGAGTATATGACGAACATAAGTGATAGGTCATGACATACAGTGACCCAGCGAAAAAGAATGACACCTAAAAACCACTGAAATGGGTTTGCACGTGGATACTAAGTGAAGGAAACACTAAAGGATGATTGTAGAAGTCATAGTCATGACCATGACTGAGCAAAAATGACAATGACAGCGAAAAAAGATTAACACTAAAAAAAAAACGCTTAACCTTGCACTCGCCCGCGCAACGCTTGAAACAGCGAAGCTGGACGATCATAGCCCAGCATTTTCCGGAAGTGCGCGCGAACTTGTCGTCTTATTACTTATGATGATGATAATTTCTTTTCGCGCGTCTCGGACTTACGGCCGTCACTGCGCGCTTCATGAACACGCACACGCACACGCACCCACACGCACACGCACACACACACACACACACACACACACACGCACACGCACACGCACACGCACACGCACACGCACACGCACACGCACACACACACACACACACACACACACGCGGGCGCGCGCGCACGTCCGCGCCTGCCGGCCATGAGCGAACGAAAGCTTCTTGGTTGCTTAGTAGCGGTGTTTACATGATACATGAATACGAAAATGGCGCACTGCGCCGCATTTCCCGCGCCTCGCATGTGCGTTAACAGCGGTAGGAACATGAATATGGCAGGAAGTGAATTAACGGTAGCTGTGAATTTTTAGAGTACGCCTACCCAGCTACGTTACATTTAAATAAAGGTGTATGATTCGTCTAGTTGGTATTTTATTATTTTTTTCGCAATATCGCAATAGCATGTAATCGGAACCAGCAAAATAAGACGGCAACAGGCAAGGATGAAAGGCCCGACAGAGTTCTACGATGGACAAAGAAGTGCTCCAGATGCGTATAGTACTAATAATGTACGTCAAAAAAAGGCCCTGTATATAGGATAAGGAAAAACATGTCCTACGAAGTCCTGCGAAGCACGCCATCACGCACTACTTTTTGTACTTTTTCCGTTGTTAAAAGTGCAGAAAAATACGGGAAAGAGAGATCGCCAATCCCGTCTCTATTTGTTGTTTTCGTTAATGTGGTTTGTTTTAAATGTCATTGCAATCCATACCCGCCGTGGTTGCTCAGTGGCTATGGTGTTGGACTGCTGAGCACTAGATCGTGCGGGATCGAATCCCGGCCACGGTGGCCGCATTTCGATGGGGCGAAATGCGAAAACACCCGTGTACTTAGATTTAAGTGCACGTTAAAGAACCCCAGGTGGTCCAAATTATTCCGGAGTGCCCCACTACGGCGTGCCTCATAATCAGATCGTGGTTTTGGCACGTAAAACACCATAAATAAATAAGTTAATTGTAATGCATGACGAGAGGACTTGTACAGATCAGTTGGTCAAATGGTTTGCGTGCAGCTCTCTTTGCCATTACATGTCCCTGTGAGCAGGCGCGGATCCAGGGGGGATGTCCGGATGTCCTGACCCCCCCCCCCCCCCCTCAGATTTGTGCAACGCCCCCTCTCTGACAGGGGGATGGCCCCTGTCGCAAAAAAATATGGCCACACCAGCATTCTTCAAAAGCATTTTTCTCGAGTACCAGTGATATCAGCCACGTAGAAGTAAAACTAGCTCGCTCACAATCTTAGTTGTATTCCGTCGGGGTGTGGTGTCGCGAAGTTGCCCTAGTTATTTTTTCTCACGAACACCTTGGACCTCCTGGCGCCGGCGGTGCCTTACCCGTCCCGTCGGTGGCGTCGAATGAACGAGGGGACGTCCCTTTTGCCAAGCACGCCAATGTCCGTGCGAGCGCCTTCGCACCTGATCAACTTAGTTGCCCCTTGGGGTGTCATCGGTTGCCTCATTGGCTGTCATCGGTTCCGCGACCAACCTGCTTAATGAAAGAAATCACTTGCTGAAGTGTTAATATACAGGGTTTGTCCGAAAAGTAATGTCAGTGATTACATTGTGAAGCGACTATACGTCGCAGCGCACTAAGACCAGTTGGGATTGGTGGAGGGGGAAGTTAGCTTACGCATGCGCGGTCGCTCAGTCGTCTGCGACCATCTGGAGAGTAAGGACAAGGTTTTTCGTCAATTCATTTTCATTTACCGTGCAAGCCGTAATGCAGCACTCGTTTGAACAAAGGATTGCCATCGAGTTTTGTGTGAAACTCGGCAAGTCTGCAGTGGAAACTTTTCCTATGATAAAGACAGCTTTTGGTGATAATTGTTTGTGAGAACGTGAAATTTACCGGAGGCACAAGGTCTTTTTAGAAGGTTGTGAAGAGGTCAGCGATGAAGCCCGCGCTGTACCGCCGTCAACGACCATCACCGACGAAAATGTGACGCGCGCGAGAGATCTTTTATACTCACACCCTCGTTTGAGTGTCCGGTTAGTGGCACAGACAGTAAACATTCCAAAAAGTACCCTTCGCGAGATTTTGACGAATAATTTTCAGATGCGAAAAGTGTGCGCGAAGATCTTGCGCAAAATGTTAATGGACGACCAACAATCGAGCCGAGTTGAAACGTGCCAGGAGGTTTGGGACTTGTGCGAAAGTGACCCCCACGTTTTGGACAATGTCATCACAGGTGACAAGACTTGGGTATTTGAATACGACCCCGAAACAAAAAGGCAAAGTGCCAAGTGGCACAGCTCGGCGTCCCCTCGCCCCAAGAAGGCCAGAATTAGCAAGTCAAAGGTCAAGACCATGCTGATTGTGTTCTTTGACATCAGTGGCCTTGTCCACCATGAGTTTGTACCCCATGGCACAACCGTGACCGCCAAATTCTACGTAAAAGTGCTCAAGCGACTCAAACGAAGGATTCATCGCACCCGGCCTGATATCGGGGGCGATTGGAATTTTCACCATGACAACGCACCATGCAGCCTGCACCGCCTTCCTTGTGACCCGCTTCCTGGCCGATTGAAAGATGCCAACGGTTCCCCAGCCACCCTACAGTCCTGACGTGGCTCTCCCAGGCTTCTTCTTCTTTCTGCGCTTGAAAATTCCGATGAAAGGAGATCATTTCGCGACAGTTGGCAAAGTCGAAAAGGCTTGCACAAAGGCTCTAAAGGACATTCCTAAGGAGGCCCACCGTGACGCCTTCGATGGTTGGAAATCTCGCTAGAAGCAATGTAACGACGAAACATTTTATTGTGTTGTACTGATCTGATCAATAATTTCTTTTTAATCGACTCACTGACATTACTTTTCGGACAAACCCTGTATAAATAATAACTAACAGCTAAACTAAGAACTACGCATGGGCAACTTTTTTTTAACTGTAGCCCTCATTGTGAGCACAGTTACACGTTGACAATATCCAGTACGAGCACAGTACCGTTCGTACGCTACAAGTTTTTCATTGTAACTTCGCAGTTTTATTACCGTACATTAAGCATAGTAGGGTCAAAGCCGCCGCAATCGTTTATCTGAGTGGGCGTTCTCGCGGAGCGGGGCTAAGTCTCGAGCAGCGGCTGCGAAGTGGGGGAGCGTGACGTCAGCGGCCAACGCCAGCGCGTGGGCCTAGGATGGCGTCGAGTGGTTGGAGAAACGGGAGCAGATGCGCGCCTTGTGTAAACGAATGGCGTAGCGTGGGAAACAAAACATGAAGACGCTGGCTCGCGCTCTCGGCTACTACACCATATCGTTCTTCTTGTAGGTGGTGTCGTGAGTCTTCATACGCGGTGATTCGCATATCGTAAACAACCAGCGTAGTGGTTGCCGCGTTGGAGCTTCAAAGCAAACGAAGGTGTCTCAGCTGAACACAAAGAATCTCCTTAAGGAAAACAAGGTGTCCCAACAGAACTCCAAAGATGGACCCGTGCTTACGCATTTATAACGAACCTGCAACATATCATCCCAAATTTTATTTTAAGAAACAACACAGGCTAGATATACCGGGTGTTCAAAATTAAGCATTATGGTTTTCTTAAAATTAGGCACTGGGAGGCACGTGAAGACCACCTGCGCAAATAAGTTATGTGGCCAGGGGGACACAAAGTGAGATGATAATTATCGCTGTCAGCAGCCGAATTGACTATAATTGATTAATTAACTTCTTATTGACTGCAGTAAGAAACACGACTGCCTCTAAGTTTTCAATACAAACATACCCACTTACTGCAGTCGACAAAAAATAATTGTTCAATTTTAGTTAATTGGGCTGCTCACAGCGATAATTATCATCTCACTTTGTGCCCCCCTAGCCACATAACTTATTTGCACAGGTGGTCTTCGCGTGCCTCCCAGTGCCTAACTTTAAGAAAACCATAAAGTTTAGTTTTGAACACCCTGTATTATCGGAACCAACTGAGAAGCGCCTGGACGAGGTCCGAATCAGACAAAGGTACCGGGGAGGGCTGCCATGCCGAGTTGTTTCCCACGGCAACACGACCCCAGCCGCAGCCGACGGCCCCAGAAGCAACCACAAGGGCGAGCCCGAGTCAACCTGTTCAAGAGCCAAGCGCAAGACGCCCACAGCAGCAGCTGACGAACCCAGAGGCACCAGAGGCAAGCCCAGAGCATACCAACCAAGATTCGATCGCGCCTCGAAGGTCAACGCGCGTTCGACGGCCTGTCCTACGTTATGGCATTAATGAATAGCCCAACGTAGCTTTGTATTCTTTGTATAACTAATCTTAGAAGGAAGGAGTGTTATGTACTGACGTCACATGTACATTTCATCGCTTATCACCCACGCAAGCAGCGGTGGCCTTATCAAGGCAGTTAAAATCAGCGGGTATCCTTTGCCTACTGCCGCGGAAATATTGTCGACTCTCGGGTCAAGCAAGATATTTACTAAGCTCGACCTAGCTCAAGCTTATCAACAGCTTATTCTGGATGAGGTGTCGGCCGAAGTGCTCACAGTTAACACTATCAAGGGGCTACACAAGGTCAGGCGGCTACCGTTTGGAATTTCTGTCGCGCCATGGGTGTTTCAACGAGTCATCGACACGTTGTTGGCAGGCATTCCTGGCGTTAAAGCTTATCTTGATGATATCCTGATTTTCGGGCGTAACGCAGCAGAACACGCAGAAAGACTGGAGGCTGTGCTGTCGCGTTTGCAAAGAGCGCAGTTGAGAGTTAACAAGGAGAAGTGTGAATTCAACCAGACGAGCATTGAATTCTTGGGACATCGGATTGATAATACAGGGATCCACCCGAGCCAAAGCAAGACTAACGCCATCCAGCAAGCGCCAACGCCCACTAGCAAGAAGCAGCTGCAAGCCTTTTTGGGGCTACTGAACTTCTATAGCAGTTTCCTCAAGGGCAGGACCGGAGCGGCGGAACCTCTATACCGGCTCCTAGACCACGACCACGAATGGGAATGGAAAGGTGAGCACCAACGTGCTTTCGAGAAGCTGAAGAAGCTACTTAGCTCCGATGCCGTACTTGTTTCTTATGACCCCGAGCGTCCCTTGATGCTGTGCTGTGACGCATCCCCTGTAGGGGTGGGGGCGGTGCTGGCCCATAAAGCAGCTGACGGGAGGGAGCAACCCATAGCTTATGCTTCACGAACTCTAGGCGCAAGTGAGCGTAACTACGCCCAAATTGACAAGGAGGGTCTAGCAGTCGTCTTCGGGGTAAAAAAAATTCATCAGTACCTGGCTGGGCGAGAATTCACGGTGATAACAGATCACAAACCGCTTTTGGGTTTATTAAACACGGACAAGCGAGTGCCGGAAGTACTGTCACCCAGAATGCTGCGCTGGATTTTGTTGTTGTCTGCGTATAACTATCGCATCCAGTACAGGCGAGGTGAGGACAACTCCAACGCTGATGCACTCAGTCGACTGCCAGCCCCCGGGGACGAGGACGAACCACAACCACCTGGAGACGTGCTTCTACTGGAAGCTGTCGAGTGTGCACCGTTACAGGCACCGGACATCGTCAAGCTGATCAAAAAAGACAGCGTCTTGACCAGGGTGAAGGACTGGATCCTGAGTGGTTGGCCTTCGACACAACTAGACAGCACGTTTACACCATACGAGGTGAGGAAGACAGAGTTGTCGTTGCACCGCGGTTGCATACTCTGGGGGAATCGTGTGATAATTCCCGAAGCCGCAAGAGAGCGAGTGCTCCAACTACTGCATGCAAATCACCCGGGGATGAGCGCTATGAAAGCAGCAGCTAGAGGGCTCATGTGGTGGCCAAAAATGGACCACCAGATTGAAGAGTACGTACGGTACTGCCAGACATGTCAGAGCAACCGACAAAGTGACCCCAAGGCTCCCGTTCACTTTTGGGTCAAACCAGACCAACCTTGGAGTCGTCTACACATGGATTTCGCGGGCCCAGTCAAAGGAGATGTATTCCTTGTCGTGGTAGATGCGTACAGCAACTGGGCGGAGGTTGAAATCATGTCATCAATGAAAGCTGCGGCCGTCGTGACAAGCTTAAGGAAAATGTTTGCGACACATGGTGTGCCAGACGTTATCGTTTCGGATAATGGAACGGCCTTCACAAGCGCTGAGTTGCAAACTTTTTTGAAGTGTAATGGTGTGCGTACTGTTTTTACTGCACCTTATCATCCCGCCAGTAATGGCAGAGCCGAGAGGATGGTAAGAGAAGTGAAAGAAGCTTTAAAAAAGCAACGGGAAGGAACAACACAGTGCAAGATTTCGCGATTCCTGTTTAAACAGCACACGACGCCACATTCTGTCACAGGGAAATCGCCAGCAGAAATGATGATGGGGCGAAGGTTGAGAACTGCGCTGGATCGTCTTCATCCGGACCGACAACATGCACCTGAGGTTCAACACCCAGTTACCAAGAGGTACTGTGTCGGTGACACTGTCTACTCTAAAAGCTTCACTCCAGGTCCCAGGTGGAAGGCGGCCAGAGTGGTGGCGGTCAGAGGCCCGGTGTCGTACACGGTCCAACTGGATAACGGCGAGCGCCATCACCGACATCGGAACCAACTGAGAAGCGCCTGGACGAGGTCCGAATCAGACAAAGGTACCGGGGAGGGCTGCCATGCCGAGTTGTTTCCCACGGCAACACGACCCCAGCCGCAGCCGACGGCCCCAGAAGCAACCACAAGGGCGAGCTCGAGTCAACCTGTTCAAGAGCCAAGCGCAAGACGCCCACAGCAGCAGCTGACGAACCCAGAGGCACCAGAGGCAAGCCCAGAGCATACCAAGATTCGATCGCGCCTCGAAGGTCAACGCGCGTTCGACGGCCTGTCCTACGTTATGGCATTAATGAATAGCCCAACGTAGCTTTGTATTCTTTGTATAACTAATCTTAGAAGGAAGGAGTGTTATGTACTGACGTCACATGTACATTTCATCGCTTATCACCCACGCAAGCAGCGGTGGCCTTATCACGAGTTTCACTCATGCTATAAAAGGAGTGTGCGTCAATAAACCTACGTTCATTTCACCACTGGGCGTCCGACTGATTTACTACAATCTCACTTTGTGCCCACCTGGCTACATAACTTATTTGCACAGGTGGTCTTCGCGTGCCTCCCAGTGCCTAATTTTAAGAAAAGCATAAAGCTATAGTTTTGAACACCCTGTATTATCAGGCACAGCCGCCAAGCACATGGCTGTATTGGGTAACGTCCTTTTCCTATAAGCTCGGAGAAACCGATATCTGGCTTCGCTACAGGTCTTCTTCCTCTTTCTGGGGTTTTACATGCCAAAACCAGTTCTGATTATGAGGCACGCTGTAGTGGAAGGCTCCGGATTAATTTTGATCACCTGGGGTTCTTTAACGTGCACTACAAAGCAAGCACACGGGCATTTTTTGCATTTCGCCTGCTTCGAAATGCGGCCGCCACGGCCGGGATTCGATCCCGCGATCTCGTGCTCAGCAGCGCAACGCCTGAGCTGACTGAGGAACCACGGTGGGCTACAGGTGTGGCTCTAGACGTATAAAACATGGGTTTATCGTGAGTAGAAACGGGGAAAGGCTACTAATAATAATAAGAAAGGCTACTATCATCATCTTCATCATCATCATCATCATCATTGACAGAAGCTGACCCCCCCCCCCCCCCCCTCAGAAAAAACCTGGATCCGCCGCTGCCTGTGAGTGATTTTTCTTGTTTAAATATAAGTACGGAGACCATTGTACGGAGTACGGAGACCATATATATAAGTACAGGTACGGAGACCATATATATAAGGAGACCATTGCTTGTGTTAATTGTTTGTAGAACTTACCAAAATATTCCTCAACTATGGCTGTCGGACAAGAAAAAATTGGGATACGCTTAAGGCACGTTCACACCGAAGGCGGAGTGGCAAAGCGGGCAAGTGCTTTCGGTGTGAACGTGCCTTTAAGCTTCGCCTGTCAGAGGAGAACGCGTTAGCATAAAAGGGCCCCTCGATTACTGCTTCTCACGCTTCCCGGCAACTGCAGCTCATGCAACCGTAATCTTTACCGGGAAACACTTGCTGCGAAGGCTATGCACGAAGGTGAGCTTTCTTTTTTTTGTTTCCCTCGCACGGCTGGCCTTGCGGCTGGCGCCGCCGCCAGAGCGTCCCCTTTGGAACGGGGCGGTGGGTTGCGCCACCAAGCTCGTTGTTATATTGCCTAATGTCATCACAAAAAAAAAAGACAAAAAGAAAACACGAAGAATTTTTATCACGAATCTTTCTGAACCCATACTGGGAACTTTGTTTTCGTTTGTCGTTTCCTACTTTTCTTCCACCAAGCTTCCAATCGCGTCTTTGTAATCTTTATTGTGGACACGTTTACTTTAGCCCCGCTCTCGCAGAACCCAAAGACTTCAAGGAGGCCAGAGGTGCCCAAATCGACCGCTGGGCAGATATATCTTCCCATTCTAATAGAACATGCTCCATTGTTTTCCTAGCTTTACCGCAGCAAGCACATGCTTCTTCTTCCTTATTGTACCTCGCTTTATAAGTGCGCGTTCTAAGGCATCCTGATCTCGCTTCGAAAAGTAAAGAGCTTCCCTTTGAGTTATCGTAAATTGTTTCTTCCCGATTTCATTTTTTCCTCTTGAGTAGTTACTCATAGAAGGTTTCTTTTCCATTGCCGCCACCCATGAGATTGTCTCAGCATCTCCGACTTTGCGCTTGCCATTCTTTGTTGCCATGTTACAATACCGGTCGCGTACTTGCTGGTAAGGTTTCTAGTTCTTTTCCTCCACTGTGAATCTATGTTCTTCCTGTGCAAATATCTGAACACTCTCCCAGCCCATTTACTTTCTTCCATATTCCTGAGTCGTTATTCAGAATCAATTTTATTTTGAGCTTCTCTCACTTCAAAACTTGTCCAGCCCATATCACCCTGCACAGCTCCATTAGTAGTCTTCCCGTGTGCGCCCAATGCGAGGCGTCCCACTGACTTTTCGTGGCCATCGAGTCCTCATTGTACCCCTGACTTCAAGCAAACAACTGCGTTTCTAAATGTAAGTCCTGAAACCATTCCACCTTTCCACGTACTCCGGAGCACCTCGTACCTATTGTATCCCCATATCGCTCTGTGTTTAATTATGGCCGCATTTCTGTTCCCCTTTGCTGTTATTATTTTTTACTGTGTTTTCATACATCTATTGCCTTTGTTTATACATATACCAAGGTATTTATATTATTTTACCCGAGGTATTTTCTGGCACTGTATTGACAGCGTGTGTTCACTGTTTTTATTGAGTATACCATAACAGCTAATCTTTTAAAGCTCAATTTCAGACCTAAATTCTCGCCTTCCTGTCAACAGATATTAGCCGGACGTTACATATCACTTTGGTTGTTAGCTAGCAACACAATGTAGTCCGCATAAAACAAACCTGGAAGCTGCTGCTCCACTATTGGACCCGCCAGTTTGCATGAGAGATTAAACCGGATATTGCTTCCCTCTAGCGCCCTTTCCATCTTTACCATGTACATCATCAACAGCAGCGGGGATAGCGAGCACGCCTGTCTCGGTCCCTTATTGATATTGTAACGCCTTGGTTAGGCGTTACAGAGGAGGAAGACGGATCTTTTTGGGGTGCGGAGCGCAGAACGAAACCGGTGCTGGACAGTTTTCCTAGACTCTCATCCATCACCTGTAAATAAACACGCCTTATCCGTAACAGTTTTGTGGTGGAGGTGCGGGATACTCAACCACGCAACACGGTTCTGCAACCACCTGATCTGTGCCGAAGTCGCCGCCTAGCTGGACAGCCGCCGTTGCCGCTGGTGGTCGACATGTCTCGCGGTGAAGACGGAACCCGGACTGTACCAGTTTCTGCAGCTGCAGCCTCTGCCCTGGTTACAGCGGCCCCTTCGGTACCTGCTTCAGCCGCGGCTGGTCCCTGGCAGCGTCAGCACCTGATAGAGCCTCGCACATTCGGAGGCAAGTCTGGCGAGGACGTGGATGAGTGGCTCACTCACTACAAACGGGTGAGCAACTATTACCATTGGGATGCAGCAACTCAGCTGTCCAACGCCGTGTTTTTCTTAACGGACACGGAACTTGTGTGGTTTGACAACCATGAGGACACCCTCACGACCTGGGATCGGTTCGTGTCGGAAATAACGGAGTGTTTTAGGGACTCAGTCGCGAAGAGGAAGCAGGCTGAACAAACGTTGCTGCAAAAAGCTCAAATGCCAGGCGAGACGTGCACAAGGTATATTGAAGCTCTGCAAGACCGTCAGCCCTCGCATGTCAGAGAAGGACAAGGTCGGCCACCTCTTAAAAGGAATTGCCGAGGATGTATATCACTTCCTCATCGGCAAAGAGAAGCTTAGTACAGTAGCTAACGTCATACGGCATTGTCGTACATTCGAGACCCTGAAGATGCGGCGTATCACGCTTAATTCGGTCGGTTACCGAATGTGACTACCGCTGCGAGTGTTGACGACTACACGTCCCTTGATCTCGCGACTACAATACGTGAGATTGTACGGGAAGAGCTCACCCGACACGTGCACTCGACACCTTATGACGCTGCGCCAATCCCAGCCCCCGCTCATCATTTTTCTATCGCTGCAACGGGCGTATAGAGGACTACAACTACAGTTCTCGCTCGCCGCCGAGGCCGCAGCGCAATCACTACCCAGTCGCGGTACGAACGCCGCTTCAGCTATCCTCGTCAGCCGGCTGCTACACACCAGGAGCGCAGCATGAAGATGCATTTGTCCGACACCGTCGCGACGATGCTTTTCAGGCGTACAGTGCATATCGCCAACCTCCTGTGTGTTATTGCTGTGGTGCTACCGGACGCATGGCTTGGTTCAGTCGTCGGCGCAGGGAAACATCACGATACGATCCACCACCAACGTTTCTTCGCGCCGGCAATTGTCACAACAACGATCCCAGGAGCACCTCACGACAGGAGAATCGGCGCAATAGTTTTCCCGCTTCTGAAGGTAGTTTGACACCTCCGTCCGCCCGACTGCGCCGCTCGCCTTCACCGCGACGGCGGCTATCACCACCGCCACCACCGGGAAACTAGCCCGCGCGACCGATGGAGGTGAGGTCGCACAAAATGACTTACTTCAGATGCCTCCGCCAGTTACGATGCTAAGAACAAGATACAGGTGTTAATAGATGGAGTATGTGCAACGGCTTTAGTGGACACTGGTGCAACCATTTCTGTTATGAGTCGTTCCTTGAAAGATCGCAGTGGCCGCAAAGTTGTTTTCTTGACACGAATCTACAAGATTTCGTGGCGTCGGTGGAGAAATACTTCATCCTGTGGGAGTTTGCGTCGTTAATGTCTTGTTGGCTGGAAAGGTGTTCCCAGCTGCGTTCCTGGTTCTGCAGCGGTGTACACACGAAGTTATTCTCGGTATTGATTTTCTCCAAGAGTGTGGCGCTTTCGTCGACTGCGGCACCGGTGAACTTTCAGTCAGCAGTGAAGTTGTTCCTGCCCTCGGTGACGAGCAGCCGCCGGCGGAAGACACACACTGGTTGTTTCCGATGAACTGACAGTGCCACCATGGTCCATGTGGTCAGTTGCCGTGTTCGCTTCCGTCTCTGCCGTATCTCCCTTTGATGCCATCGTTCAACCTCTCACCGGTCAATGTGCTAAGAAAGACATAGTAAAGTCCAGGTTCTTTTCGTACCACTCCTCTACTTGGGCGTCCGAGACGCACCGCCAGAGCCGGTCTACGCAAGTAGAGGATGTACTGCCGCTAACGATAGCGGCGACAGGTTCGCGGGGTTGAAGTAGACACAGAGATGACGAGAAAAAAAAACACTTTCTATTTACAACTATTTACAAGAATTTACAAATGCAAGTACACATACAAGGCGGAACTGATACACATAGGGCGACCCTATATCGACATAGTCGATGGCCCATAGCACCGTAGTTTGTCCAGAACGCCTGGACGGGGCAACGGGGCCACGTTTTCTACCCTCCGGTGCCCCGCCCCAAGCATTTACCACCCAATCGCCACCGAGTGGCTATGAGTGATCTGCCGACGCACCAATCACGAATCCCGTGCTAGGATCGTCTTGTTCGCCGGCGCTGCCAGTATTGCGCTTCTTCCAAGCGCCCTTTTCTCTACCACCTTTTACGGTGTCTTTCTCCCTCTCCCTCAAAACAACATACCAATAAAAACAACGTTCCAAGAAAGGGGGGGGGGTGACAGATGCATAGCATGCCTGCTCCCGCGCAAAGCCACAGTGCCCAGCACAATGGGTTCAATAGAATTCTAATAAGCAGGCAGCACCTGCCAGCCAAAGTGATTGACCTTTGGTGTGATCCCTTCTCCGCTCGCACTTATTAGAAAAACTGATAGCGTAGTAGCTGCGGGTCATACGTCCATGAAAGCTGTCAAACAACACTTTGGGCTCACGTACCCCTATTCAGTAAATGCTTGCTCGGAGAAGCTTTTCACGATGGTCGATTGTGAATAGTCTCCGAAACGAAATGCAAGAACGGTTACAATGGGAAGGGTGCCTGAGTACTGCGTTCACGCTACCTGTGCCCATTACACGCCCGGCACGCGCACATCAGGAGCCAGCGACAGTCACGAACATCTAAGCTTTCGCTGTCAGGGTGACTGCACGCGATGTACGTGACGAAGCACCGATATTTCCTCTTCTTTAGGTCGCTTTGTGTACCTTTGGGTGCTAATGGCTTCGTCACGCACCCTCTACGTTTGCTCAGTGCCAGCCGGCTCTACTCGCCTCACCACGTGTCATGTATAATTGGCATGTCATGAGCTGCGCCTCTGCCTAATCTCGGCACCGTCACCGCGACGGGCGCCCACCACTGGCACTTAATCCTTCTATTGTATTTCGCTGGTCAAGCAACGATCATTGACAAAATGCGCTAGCTGTCTCTTCCCTTTATTCGCAGCCGTTTCACTTGGCGAGACCAGGTTGAACAAAAACACCCATCTTAAGCCCTCCGAGCAGCAATTAAACTAGCTAGCGCTTCTAGCAGCAGGCTTACAGACATCTTAGTGCCTCGCCGTATTGTGTCGATTAGCGACCGAGCCACGTTTTTGTGGGCACTTAACTGTTCGCCAGTGCCTGTTATACTTGCTCGATGAATGAAGTTCGCCATCTTTGATGGTGCCAATGGAAATTCGATTGCTGCCGTTGATGACGAAGAAGATCAAAAACGCTTGGCCGTTGGAGAAAGCAGTTGCTCCTACGAGTCGCAGATTCTGAGCATGATTAGTAAGAACCTACGGTCACACGAGCGACAAAGATTGGTTGACCTATTGGAAAGACTTGCTTCTGCGTTTGACTTCTGTGAAAAGGCGAAGCGATCATCTTTACCCTGTTCTCGAGCTCACCACAGGATCGATAAAAGTTCTGCTCATCCGGTCCGGCAAAAACCTTACCGAGTGTCGTCATCGGAGCGGAAAGTTATTGCCGAACAAGTTCAGGATCAATACCAGGAATCTGGGACATCGCCGAACAGCGCCTCTAGCGGCCGCCTCTGAAAACATGCGCATTTTCTATGGGGGAGCGTCGTTTTTCCCAAATAACTAATCATAGAAGCCATCTTTCAAAATATTACCGTGGAAATAGGCTCTAGGAGCTTAGCCCGACAGCTCATGCAAGCAGTACCATTACTTACGACGGAAAATCCGTTCCAAATTGCGGGCGAAGTTTGAAGTATGGGAGTCTATGGAAAAGGCCAAATTTTGGAGGCTTTTTTGGCCAGTAAAAAGCAATTTGCGATGAGCCTATTGCAACGATTGACGTATTACCGGGGATTTATCAACTTCAATGACTCAGCTTTCAGCTAGTTGCAGCAGCAGCTCTTGAAATGGCAAAAAAGTCGTTCCAAAATCGCAGTTTTCATAACAAGGTCGCAGAATTTATTGTGATACGTATATAAACCTAGTTTATGCCTCCAGGAATACGTCGAACCGATAACCGAGCGTTCTGCGTGCACACAGATTAGGATCACTGATACCACAATTGCGAGTTCGCAGGTTCGAAGCCAGCGGAGCCGCTATTTTTTAACACGAAAGTGTTTTATTCCGGGGTCCACCAAGACTTCAGTGACGTATTTCCGTCACGGAAATACGTCATAGAACATAATACAAAGAAAGAAACCAGAAGAAAAAGTTCCACAAACATGCAAAATTTGGAAATCGAACCCACGACCTCTCGGTCCGCGACGATAGATCGCCGAGCGTTTAACCCATTGCGCCACAAACGCAATTGCAGAGAGCTACACAGACGCGCCTTATATATCTAACACTCCTCCGTGTACCCGCGCTCTTGCTCGGGGCGGTGCCGCCGCCTACGAGCAGAAAAGAGAAGTACTGCATTATGACACTAACGCGCACCGACAGTGAACGCTTCGGTAGTCTCAGCACTACGACTATAGTGCCTAGAATATACTTACTAGTGTGCCGACCGCCGGGCGTTTCTAATGGGAGACGCTGGCACCGCCGGTGATGCCTTCCGCCGGAGGCCACCAGACGGCGACACTGTTTGGGACCGTGCTAACCGAGCGGCGCATCGCGCGTCGCTTGCGCTTCGGATGCACTTTGGATGCGCGTTCGTAAGCGCAGTCGGTTGCGGCGCGTTGTAGCTTTCGAGCAAGTAGCATGTGGTGCCTCCGCATGTCATTGAAGACACGTTTCACTTTCGTGTTCTATACCGATTCCTATATAAGAGGGATCAACCACATTTTTTTTATCCCTTTGTCGCTGCTTAGTTTGGCGGTTTCCCGCCAGATGGCATATTCCTAAATGCAGGTCATTTAGTTACGGTTCTTGTTTCGTTTCTTTCTACTGTACCAACGTCTTCCTAAAAACATTGCTGGCTGGTTTCGTTAACATGCGAACGTGCTTCCAAACTTCTTTTGAACTTTAGGTGTAATGTATTTGAGACAATAAACCCAGGTTACGTGTTTCGAAAGTCCATTTCTTTCTTAAGGCAAACATTTATGAAGACATTACTAAGAAATATTTTTGCGTCGTCAGTTATGTCATGGAAAAGGCGTGTTTGTGGGATTCTTGTGCAGCTTGAAACGTACTACAAAAATAAATAGTGTCCAGTGTGTGCAATTAAAAGACACAGAAGTGGAAAACTTGGCTGCAGCCCCAGACGTAGTATTCTTACAAAGGAATACAGAAGCTATTTGACTGAGTATATTTGCATTATATCAAAGCAGAATTTTTGCGTACCGGATCTGCGGTGCAAATGAAGGCTGTCCGAATTATTTCACAAGCTTTTTTTGCTTAGTACAAACCGATACCTCGGAACATAAACATTCTATCCTCAATATGCAGCGCACGTGTCTTATCATTTGAGCCATTCCCATATACCTTCACGAAATTCCAGAAATACTAAAGGTCCTCATATCTTTTTACCACGACGTACGCTGAGGAGTATTGGAAATTATGCGAAAAGACACCGGGACGTGTTAATGTAGTTTGTCGTTTAAAAATAGAGAATGGTTCCAATCACAGACCACACCCTTTTTGAGTTATGCCCACAAAGTATTGCAAGAAGATATTGTTTTCGGCTAGAATCATCAAAGTTGCTATGGCATTCTGCTGTTCTGTTCTTAACCAACTCTATTGCTGAATCAGATCGTAGCACCATGATATAATTACTGGTACAATTCTTCAGTAATTCTGTAAGAATATTCTCCTACCCTAAATTTAACGTGCTTGAACAATTGAAGAAACATGAGAAAGGACCGTGAGGGTTTGCAGAAATGTTCCATTATTATAATTGTTTATGGCCCATATCGGTACGGTGATATTGTCATGATCACGCCAGCGTCCACTGACACCATTTATCACTTTACTGCCTGTAAATAAAATACAAAAGTGTCGTTCCTTGCGCATGAGTAGCACAATCGCAGCTGATCCTTTCATATGGGCCCACTAAGCCACACCTTCCCTTTTCTGCCATGGTGCCACAAGAGATGTCAATTTCAGCCTTGAATTTCTCCCTTTCAGTTTCCTAGAAAGTATAGGGACGTACACAAGACGAAGAGGCGAAGTTTTTAAGTAGTCCTGAGATTCTAGTAAAATTTCATAGGCAATGTTATTATCATTTATTTGTTTAGATATTTATTACACCTGATTGGTGATAATAATGACGTACTACGTAATAGTTCAGTTCTTCTACTTAATAATTCATGTCTGAGATGGCTGTCCTGAAAATTAACCCGGTGTAAGCGCTGCATGACGTTGGCTGGAAGGCCATTCATAAAAAAAATTGTGTGCAGAATAAAGAAAAGGCAGGTGTTCAATCGCACAGTTGCCGCCAAAAGTTTACGCGGCCGAGGTTCTGCGCATAAGTTCATTTTCAACGCAGCTACGCTCGCAGCCAGTAAAACTATGCAAAACTTTTGTTTTGTTTACTCTAGACCAGTATACGCTGTAAATCCGAATACTACGATGCGTGACTAAGGCGTAGAAATATAAATATTTTTTCGCCTTCCGGGGTGCGAAAGCTTTTGACGCTGACTATACGTTCTGAAGGCGAGGTTGCTTTTTAGCTTATTCGTGATGACAAGCGCGAAGTCTTGATGATGGAATATTGGAGCGTAGAATTGTATAACTTGTGCAAGCTCTGGCGACTTCACGACGCAAACATAGCGATGAGGGGACGTCGAGACTTGCCTCGCCGCCGCCTCGTGCTGGGTGGCCCAGGTTTGGTCGTCGAGGGCGGAGCTCCGCAGAGCCTCACGCAACCTCGACGAGAGGGTCGTGTTGTGAATGTGAGTGCTGGGCACTCCCACAGCATATCCGGAAGCGTAGCCGGGTGAGTGCCACAGCACCGGCAGTTGAGGGTTACTGTAAACTTCACGGCATATAAGGTGGAGGCGGGCGGGTGAAGGGTACGTATTTGTTTGTAGCAGACGCACGGTGGTAGCCTGCGCCCAACTGAATTTGGGGTGAGGTGGGGGGAAAGATCGGCACAGCATGCATTTTGTTTATTAACACTGATGATAAAGGAATAGTCAAAGTAAATGAATGTTACTGTCCGATTCTGGACAGACTCGAGTGTAACGCATACGTTCTATATCACGGTAGGTTCCATACTAATTCCATACTACGCATTCCTATTTGAATTTTGGCCTGTCTTAAGCCTAGCGAGTTTCAAGTAATAAAAATAGGTAGGCAATTGCTTCTTGGGGTGTAGCCGAGGCCATGGTAGATTTGATTAGTAATGCGGTATATGTGAGTAGGCTGAATGGGATTATTACATGAAGTGCGCCAACGTACCTACGTAAAGTCAGGGTGATGATTACAGAGCCCTTTATTGTATATATATTGAAGTAATCGGAGAGTGTCTTTGCTAAAAAGTAATAAGTTTAATAATATCAGGATTGATTAGCCTTCTGTTAAGCTGTTAGGAAAAATACCATGTACGAAGTTCTATTGTGGTTTAAATTGCAACGTTATCAGCGCTTCCAAAAGAAAGTGGCTGTACAAGTCCATCTTTCTCGGGCATTCACCTAGGTACCACCGCCTGACACATGACCTTTATATTTTAAAATCTGCCCCGATGACGTAAGTTACGTTGCGGCAAAAAATAAATACCCTTTCTAAAGAATGAACCATAACAGCTTCCCGACAAAGCGGAGTACGTTGGCGCAAGTCGTCATTTGTGATAACGATAAGAGCGACATCCCGTCGTTAAAATGACTTGTCGAAGTCGACGAGAGGGACCGGGAGAAGACTGCCTTTATAACACCAGACGGACTGTTCGAGTTCAAGGTCATGCCGTTTAGGTCTTTGCTCGGCACCTGCGACTTTCCAACGCGTCATGGATAATGTACTGGCAGGCTTGAAGTGGCAGACTTGCCTCGTCTATTTGGACGACGTCGTTGTTTGCCTCAAGCTTCGAGGAACACCTCCGGCGCCGTCAAACAGTTATTCAAGTAATCAAGACCTCCGGACTCACGTTAAAGCCAGAAAAGTGCCGCTTTGCCTACGAGGAGCTCTTGTTTTTGGGCCACGTCATCAGCAAGTCTGTAGTGTGCCCTGACCCACAGAAAACTGCGGCCATCGCTGACTTTCCTCCGCCCACCGACAAGAATGCAGTCCGTAGATTCCTTGGACTGCGCGCCTATTACAGGCGCTTCGTCAAGGATTTTTCACGGATCGCTGAGCCACTGATGTACCTCACGAAGGCCGACGTCGAGTTCAAGTGGGAGACGCCGCAAGTCGAAGCATTTGAAGAACTGAAGCGACGCCTGCAATCGCCGCCAATACTTGCACATTTCGACGAAAACGCCGATACCGAAGTGCACACCGATGCAACCAGCGTAGGACCCAGCGCCGTGCTTGTGGAGAGAACTGACGGACTAGAAAGGGTTGTAAGTTACGCTAGCTGGTCGCTGTCGAAGCCGGAAACAAATTATTCCACAACCGAAAAGGAGTGCCTCGCCATCATCTGGGCTACACATCAATGTTTCGCCCCTACCTCTATGGCAAGCCCTTCAAAGTTGTGAGCGACCACCACGCCTTCTGTTGGCTAGCTAACTTGAAGGATCCTTCAGGTCACTTCGCACGATGGAGTCTGAGACTTCAAGCATTCGACATCACCATCGTTTACAAGTCAGGACGAAAGCACTCTGAAGCCGACTGCTTGTCTCGTGCCCCCGTCGAACCGCCGCCACAGGGCGACCAGGATGACGACACTTTGTTGGGACGCATCAGTCCTTATCTACTTGTCTCGTGCCCCCGTCGTACCGCCGCCACAGGACGACCAGGATGAGGACACTTCCTTGGGACCCAACACCAGTGAGCTGACCCGGAACTAAGGAGCCTTGTAGACTACCTGGAAGGCAAGACCGTCATTGTGCGCAAGGTGATCAGGCGAGGATTGACGTCGTTTTTCTTGCAAAACGACATTCTCTTAAAGACGAACTTCTCAACTGTTCGAGCCAACTACCTCCTCGTGGTAACCTCAGCATTGCGTCCAGAGGTTCTGCAAGCTCTCCATGACGACCCAACGGCTGGACACCTCAGTTTTTCCCGCACGCTCGCGAGGATCCAAGAAAAATACTACTGGCCTCGCCTCTCTGCCGACGTCGCCCATTACGTAAGGACATGCCGAGACTGTCAGCGACGCAAAACACCGCCGACAAGGCCAGCCGGAATTCTACAGCCGATCGAGCCACCTCGCCGACCGTTCCAGCTGATCGGGATGGACTTACTGGGGCCTTTTCCGACGTCGACGTCCGGGAATAAATGGATCGTCGTAGCTACGGACTACCTCACCCTCTACGCCAAAACAAAAGCCTTGCCCAAAGGCAGCGCCGCCGACGTAGCCCAATTCTTCGTTGAGAACACCCTCCGGCGTCACGGTGCCGCAGAAGTCCTCATCACCGACAGAGGAACGGTTTTTACGGCAGAACTAACTCAAGCCATGCTGCGATACAGCCACACAAGTCATCGCCGGACCACCGCCTACCACCCGCAGACGAATGGCCTCACCGAGCGCCTAAATAAGACCATCGCCGACATGCTGGCAATGTGCGTCGACGTCGAACACACGACGTGGGATGCCATCCTTCCGCACGTAACCTTCGCATACAACACGGCCGTGCAAGAAACGACGCACGTGGCGCCGTTCAACCTGGTCTACGGAAGGAACGCGGCAACGACGTTTGATGCCATGCTACCGGACGTCACAGACGAAGAAAATCTCGACGTTGCCAGCTATTTGCAGCATGCCGAAGAAGGTCGACAGCTCACCCACCTGTGCATCAAGAACCAGCAGAGGACCGACAGCCGACACTACAATCTTCGACGACGCTACGTCGCGTACTAGCCCGGCGACCGTGTTTGGGTCTGGACTCCGATACGCCGACGAGGACTTAGAGAGAAACTGTTACGTTGCTGTTTCGGACCATACAAGATAATCCGACGTATTGGCGCACTGGACTATGAGGTCGTGCCAGACGGCATTTCGCACAGCGGCGCCGGGCACGACCTGAAGTCATCTACGTGGTGCGTCTTAAGCCTTTCTACGCCCGCTAAAGAACTTCGGTACTTTGTTACTTTGTTATTGTTTGTTGTTTTTTTTCTCTCTTCTGTATGCGTGGTTTTGTTTTCGCTTTCTTGTTTGTAGCATCGGGACGATGCTTTTTAAGGGGAGGGTATTGACACGTATACATGTTTATCTTTCACCGGTGACCGCTTTTCACCGGCTAAGAAACGTTAAACGTTATCGCTAGGCACAGGACGCGCCTGCATGTATCGGAAGTTTCTCCAACGTTATCGATGCTTCTATCCGTTGTTTCTTGTCACCGACGCTCATGTAATCTGATTGTATGAGCGACGCGAAGTATCTAGAACTTTCTGGAAGACGTTCGGGTACCAGGGATTATTCTGGGGCCTTCAATGACTCATGTATAAAAGCCGACGCGTTTCGCCGCTGATCAGATTTTGACGATCGCCGACTGTATTCGTCGCTTTCGTTGTGCTTCGAGGGTAGCTTGCTTTTGTGGGCATATGTTCGCCCAATAAAGAATCAGTTTCGTCATACGCAGTTTTACGACTGTTTACTTCAACGTCACTACTATGTGATGGTATGGGAATCTGCTGATCAGACTATCTGAAGTAGAGCACTGCACGGGCCGGTTTTTCAAGTCCGGGCCGGACCCGAGCCCGAAAGTACCATACTTTGGCCGGCCCGGTTCTGTTCGACCCATTAGCCTTTTTGCTTATACGAAGCTAGCTCGAGTTCTCGATTATTGTGGAGATACTGTCATGTGATCAACGGCCGCCGGGCGGTCTTCAAGCTGCATCAAAGCCGGTTTTTGCCCTGCATCCCTTCTTGCTGGTTACTTCATAATTTAACTGTGAGAGAAATAAACATTTCATTACTAGCCGAACATGCACAGATTAATATGTGAATATTTGGTATGAAAACAAACCATACTATCCACAGTTAAGAAAATAGGGAGGGATCAGGCTAACAACCACCGGGAGTGGCAGAACCCCGGCTTACATTTAGGGTTGAAGTTGTAGAAAAGCACATCGGTTGAATCACCATGCTCGTGCTTTAAAGGGTGCGGCAACATACTATAGCGAAGGCATAGGTGAACACTACCGTACACACCGCGGCCCGCCATTTAATCTCACTTCTGAATCTCATATAGTCATTCGGATACAGTGATGGAACTCGAGCCAATAATTTCGGCGCGAATGTAAATTTAGATACGCTGGTTACTGGCTTTCAGGAATACGATAATACACGGCCACTAGAAGCTTTTTTTTCATTAAACAGAAATTGTTGACCTACAAGGCTAACGCTCATCATATTTTTACACGGAACATGCCATTTTTATTGCTTTATTGGGCTTCATTATAATTATGTCATTTTTAATCGACAATTTAGGCATCCTTGTTTAAAATATATGCAAATTTAGACTCTGTCTAATTGTGTTTCAGTACAGTGCATCTACAACGTAGGCTTTCCTTGTTTTTTTTTCTTCGCCCAGAATAAAGTATGATATGCTTGCTTATTCACGTAAATTCGCAGACAACGCACCTAGTGCTTTCAAAAACATATACAAGGCTGCGAACACGAGGGTCCAGGCACTTAAAGAGGGGAAATAGCATTCAAAATAAAAATTTAATGGGTCAATAAAATTATCTGCATTTCTATTTTGTTTTTCATATTCCCCTCCCCAATGTTGAGAAATTTTGCAGCATCCGCGCAGACTTAAAGCATTTGTCTAAGAACAATATACACTTGAAAGTCTCAGTTTATTTAGTTGGGCTAATTGTGAAATAACCTACGGCAGAATATTCAACTCGCTTGAAAATATAACGAAGCAAATTAATGGAAACCAGTAGTATTCCCTGTGCCTTAAGATACAAAAAGTTGCAAATGAGCTTTTCAGAATTTATTTGCTACAATTTTATCGAGGTACTCTAAGTAATTCTTGAAAACTTATTTAATTTTTGTTTTCATTTAAGATGATCGCCCCGAAAATCTAGATATTTTTGTGCAGCAACAAAATATTGCAGTCGACTCTGCCTCTAGGCACGTCTTCCGCTCTTGAAAAATCTAACGAGCTCTATCGAAACTCATCTCATTGATTCCTGTTAAGAATAGCTCAGATACCTGAGACAGTCTAATGAATGTTTTTGCAGCGAGTCTCACACCAATCCAATAGTTTTACATTTCTTTAGCGCGACTGCAATGCATATATATTTCTAACTCTTTGGCACTCTTGAAGTGTGCCTTTCGCCGCTATTCCCACCCATCCAAATGTGTTTCCCCTTGTCGATTGGCGGCGCCGCTGTCGAAATCATACCGCTACCTCCATCAAACTTCGGGTCGTCCATCACATGCCTGAGCACGATCACCTCTAGGAATTCGAAGTGTTAATAGGCTGGGAAGAATGTGGACAAGAGTTCGTTAGTGTCGCGAAGACGAAAGAATTTCTGCAGAACCCATGTTAAGATGATTATCGAAGTTAATGCGATTAACATTCACACAATCTAGCAAGCAAGAAGCGACACACCGTGTTAGCTAAGACACCTTTATTTAGAATCCGTAGTGTTTCTCCTGATGTTTCAAGTAATTCGGCTATATGCGGCCATACACTGTCTCCCTGATTTACCTGCTTTGTAGTGACCATCGCTCGCCAATGTTACCTCACGATGGTATAACAAGGACCGCAGGCCGGTGGTGCATGCCGTGACGACGATGGAATTTCGAGGTAGGAATGATGTCGATAGAACGACGAAGACATATTAGGACGACGGCATGACGACGATGAGATGATTCTGAAGTGATGGCGATAAATAATTGCGACGGAATACAATGTTACTGTATTCCTTTGTACGAAATGTCCCTAATTCCTGGTATTGTTGAAGAATCGTGCAGCCCTTCCCACGAAACACACAAGCAGCTATTTGATGTATAAAATGTGTCTTGAACGGATAATTAAACAGAGTAATAGTTGTGCTGGTCAATACATTTTCTAGCCGTGGACGTCTACAGGTACTTCCGTAAACCCTGCTAACGTTACGCTAAAAGTTGGCTAATAAACATCTCGACAAGAAAAACTTCAAGAATTGTATCAGACGTTCCCAGAATTCTGTAATAATGGCTTCGGAAACATTACGCAGGCTTTTATAAAACGTCTTGACAAGAACGTTGTCAGAGTTCTGTTACAAAAATTCTGTTATAAATTATAACATAAAACTGGGCACGTCTAACAAAATTTTTAATCAAGCTATAAAAGCCTGCCTATTGTTTCTGAAGCCATAACGTATAATGGCTTCAGAAACAATATGAAGGCTTTTATAGCTGTCTTTAAAGCAGCATTTATAGATTGTCATCCTACAGTGACGTGGTAAGCAAAATTAATGGCCACTTCAGTATACCATGCATCCGTATGCTAGCCTCATAGTACATATGTTACTATAGATAGTATTTATGTGACGTCACGCAGCCATATCTCACCGCGCTGGTACCCTAGGATGGCGACTACGATGACGTCAGTGCAACGTATTATCACGCGCAAACTGTTTTGCTTTTTCACGGTGATTGTTTTTCACCTGTTTATCATTGTTATCGCTCTGACGTTCGACGCGCTTTTTGTTGCTGTTTCACCGGTTCATTATTGTTATCGCTCTGACGTTCAACGCAAGACGCGCTTTTTGTTGCTGTTTCACCGGTTCATCATTGTTATCGCTCTGACGTTCGACGCAAGACGCGCTTTTTGTTGCTGTTTCACCAGTTCATCAGTTATCGCTCTGACATTCGACGCAAGACGCGCTTTTTGTTGCTGTTTCACCAGTTCATCAGTTATCGCTCTGACATTCGACGCAAGACGCGCTTTTTGTTGCTGTTTCACCGGTTCATCATTGTTATCGCTCTGACGTTCGACGAAAGACGCGCTTTTTGTTGCTGTTTCACCGGTTCATCATTGTTATTGCTCTGACGTTCGACGCGCTTTTTGTTGCTGTTTCACCGGTTCATCATTGTTATCGCTCTGACGTTCGACGCAAGACGCGCTTTTTGTTGCTGTTTCACCGGTTCATCATTCTTATCGCTCTGACGTTCGACGCAAGACGCGCTTTTTGTTGCTGTTTTCACCGGTTTATCATTGTTATCGCTCTGACGTTAGACGCGAGACGCGCTTTTTCTTGCTGTCATGCTGTCATGTTCCTTGCTTACTCCCATTCTCGACCAGTTGGTACCCCAATATGGCGTCCGCGATGACGTCTGTGCAACCTATGTATATAGAACTGAAAAATAAATTGAAGCATTACATTATATCATTTATAATAACTTCCATAAAACTTTTTAACATATTGTCACGAGCCTCGAGAAGTAGTCCTGAAGGTTTAATAACCGTAGAGCAGCTGGCTCTCGGAAAACGCGGCCGTCGGGGCTGGCTCGAGCAGCGAAGGGCGCGCGGTCTTCTTTGTTCTCTTGGGCTCGACCCACTCTTGCCCTCGACCCACTACCTACAGGTGGCAATATATCAAATGTGCAATACACATCCAAAGCAAAAGCAAATGTGCATAACAACATGCAGAAAAAAAATTACCTGACCTTGTGAGAAAGCGGCTTTATTGACTAATAAATTAAAGGGCATGTAGACTGATTTTACAAAATTTTTAAATACAGTAGAAAAGGTGCAGGCAGGCAGGCAGGCAGGCAGGCAGGCAGGCAGGCAGGCAGGCAGGCAGGCAGGCAGGCAGGCAGGCAGGCAGACGCGCTTTTTGTTGCTGTTTCACCGGTTCATCATTGTTATCTGTTTGGAGAGTCGCGGCAGGCAGGCAGGCAGGCAGGCAGGCAGGCAGGCAGGCAGGCAGGCAGTGAACTTTATTTTAGGTCCTGAGGAGCGACTCTGAGAACCCACATAAGGTGACCACATAAAATAAGACGTAGCTTCAGTAACCACAGCAATCCAGGTCCCTTCCCTCTTGGTTACCACTGGCTGCCCACAGAAGTTTGCTCTGTAATACAACAGTGAAGAAAAAAGTGAGTAAGCCACACTTGATTTACAATAAAGATGTGCAATTCGGTGTTTCAAATAGCAAAATATGTTCCGTTGTTTTACCTCGGTCTCATTTCATAAATTTAAGCAATACTTTCTCTCAAAATCTTATGCTGTAAGATGTCGTTCAGAATTATGTTGCAGATATATGAAAAAAGCTACTGTAGAGTGAAATTAAACTGGCAAATGGTTTAATCCAAACAGGACTTGCAGTAGGTCCTTAGCAATTAGATGGTGCGCAAACAAATCTCTTACAACATTATGTTACTTTTATTTAAATAGTGGTGTTGGTGGGTTGTAGCAACAGGTGGGCTTAGCCTGGCAATCAAGGCTGGCAACTGCTCCTTCCGAGTGTCTCTTACAATATCACTGCGGTATTGCACCACATACCAATAAAACCATTCTCTTCCGAAAGGGGCCCTGAAACATTTAATCATAGAATGCACTCATTATTAAAGGACGTCGTCTCACAAATCTCATGCCGCAAAAAGTTTTCCAATCCTCCAACTATAAGTGAAGTTACCACACCAATGCAAGAGTATTTTCCTGCCTGCTAGCGTGCTGGAAGCTACGCAGAGGAGAAGCCAAGAGGGCAAAGCCCAGGCATACTACGCAATGCAGCATGCCGCTGCCATCTTACAGGCCACGTACACGCAGCTAGAATTTCTGTAATCATTCAACCAATTATGCGAAACTCCAGCTTTACCTCCCAGATCACAAAAGAACGTTCTGCTACATACCGTGCATGCAAATATATACGAGTCTAAACTAAGCGCCCGCACGGGCCCGCCAAAACAAAAGTGGCGTGCAAGTTGTAGCAGGTAAACGTATACGTACCGTAAGGAACTGCACCGTATCTGCAGACGCTGGTCAAGGCTTGAACGTGAGCAACAGAGCCACGAGTGGTGCACACGATATATAGACCCGATAGAACTTGGGAAGAGAACCATGAGCACCGGCGAGCGAACGCATGCGAGCATGAGCACGGCCCTTTGAATCGCTCGCGGTGTTACTCGCGGTTAAGGTGGCGGTCCCACTCCGGCGGCACGAGCCCTCCGTTTTCAGTACTTTTGGAGCAACCGTGGCGGCTCTTCTACTTAGGCTATAAAGTTGTCGTATATACTGTAACGTGGAAAAGAGGAGATAGAAGAGGAGGAGAACGAAGAACTCAGCAGCAGCCACGGCTACATTTCGGTGGCGACATCTTGGCGACCTCTCATCCATCCTAGTCTTCACCTGTGAATAAACATCGATCATCCCTAACAGTTTTTGGTGGAAGGTGCTGGGTACCCCCGACCACCACGCAACACGGCGAACACAGTTCTCCAACCTCCTGATCTGCGTCGAAGCCGCCGAATCGCTGGATTGCCCGCATTACTTCCGGTGTCTCAGATGTCCCACACCGAAGCCAACACTCGCACGGAACCAGCGGCATCTTCGACCCAAACGATGGCTAGTCCGTGGCAGCGCCAACGTCTGGTGGAGCCTCGCACATTCGGAGGGAAGCCCGGCGAGGACGTCGAAGAATGGCTTAACCACTACGAAGGGGTGAGCAAGCACTATCGTTGGGACAGCGTAACGCGACTCTCCAACGTAGTCTTCTTTCTGATGGACACGGCGCTCGCGTGGTTCGATAATCACGAGGAAACTCTGACAACGTGGGATCGTTTCACGTCCGAAATCAAGGAGCGTTTCGGTGATTCAATCGCAAAGAAGAAGCAGGCCGAGCAAACGATCCTTCAAAGAGCTCAAGTTCCGGGCGAGACGTGCACGACCTACATCAAAAACGTGCTCAAGCTATGCAGGACGGCCAATCCTCGTATGTCAGAGGAGGACAAAGTTGGCCATTTGTTGAAGGGAATCGCGGAGGCCGTTTACAACTTCCTCATTGGTAAAGAGAACCTTGGCTCAGTCACCGACGTAATACGTCATTGCCGTACCTTTGAGGCTCTCAAACTGCGCCGCATAATCCCGAAGTTTGGCCGGCTAGCAAACGTCACAACTGTTGCAAGCATTGAAGACGACATCCCATCAGTCGATCTCGCGACGACCATTAGACAGATTGTTAGAGAGGAGCTACGTCGTGTCACGGAATTGAACAATGAGGTCCGTGATAGTCAACATCTGTACAATCCTCCACCAGCTCCCCTTTCCATCGCTGCAACGACTGTCGAGGAGTACCGCTCGAGAAGGCCAAGGAGAACGCAACCGAACTACCACCGGGAAACCGGCAACGGGAGTGCTGAGGGATATGCCCGTTGCTCAGCAACGGCCTACTCGGAGCCCCGGACATACCCATCCTACCCGAACGTTAGCCGCGAGCCTCCCGTGTGTTATACCTGCGGTGTCACAGGACACATCTCTCGATTCTGTCGTCAGCGTCGTTGGGCACCGAGGTGGTACGAGTCACAGCCAATGTCCTATGGCACTGAACGTCCTAACGCCGACAATTCCTGGCCTCCACGCTCCTTTACTTCGTCGACGACCTTCCCCATCAACAGTCCTCGACGGAATCACCGCAGCGACTCACCCGTTTCAGACCGCAGTCTCACTCCACCTTCTTCACGTCAACGTCGCTCTCCTTCACCGAGGCGACGTTCATTCTCACCACCGCCGTCGGGAAACTAGACTGCGCGGCCGATGGAGGTGAGGTCGCCAGACTCGACACGACACTGATACCTCCACCGGTTACAATGCTGAGAAACGAAGTGGAAGTGACAATTGATGGTATATGTACAATGGCATTGGTGGACAGCGGGGCTATGAGATCTGTTATGAGCCTTTCTTTCAAGAACCGGCTTCGACGCAAAGTGATGTTTTCCCTCGACACGCATGCTAAATTCCGCGGAGTAGGCGGTGAAATATTGCGTGCCCTTGGTGTTTGTGCTGTGAAGGTGTTATTGGCGGACAAGTGTTATTTAACCGAGTTTGTGATTTTGGAACGCTGCACGCATGACGTTATATTAGGGATAGACTTTCTGCAAACCTGTGGGGCTTCAGTCAATTGTGGTGCCGGCGAGCTTTCGATAAATAGCGGAAAACCTGGGGTCGATGCTTGTCAGGATCCCTCATTATCAGACCTCGTGAATCAACAACCCGCTGGACTTTTTAAAAAACGTTTGCCGTTGCTGAGGGAGTGACGCTGCCTTAGTGGTCTTTAGCACCAGTATCTGTCATCGCATCTTGTACAGACGCTTCATTTGACGACGCCGTGATACAACCCTTTGGCGACTCTTGTGGGAAGAAGAACCTACTGGTACCCAATAGTATTGTATCTGTGAACAATGGTAGTACGTTTTTGTGGACGTTAAATTGTTCTGCCGTCCCTGTGCGTGTTCCTGAACACATGAAGATTGCTGTCTTCGACGACGTCACGTGCTGTTCATCGATGGTCGTCAGGGACGAGGATTCCACTGAAGGACGAGCCACTTGCCCTTACGAGCAGAAAATTCTATGCATGGTCAGCAAGTCTTTGTCTTCACGTGAACGGGACACCTTAGTACAACTGCTAGCCCAGTATGCTTCCGTGTTCGACTTCTCTCAAGATGAGCACCGTACAACTATCCCATCCTTGCGTGCTCGTCATCGCATTGACAGAGGATCGGCACATACTCTACGGCAAAAGCCCTACCGAGTGTCTTCATCAGAGCGCAAGATTATTGCGGACCAGGTACAAGAAATGCTGAGGAAAAATGTGATTCAAGAATCATCAAGCCCGTGGGCCGCACCTGTCATTCTGGTAAAGAAAAAAATGGCTCGTGGAGATTTTGTGTTGATTATAGGCGACTAAATGCAATTACCAAGAAGGATGTGTACCCACTCCCGCGAATTGACGACGTAATAGACTGCCTACATTCTGCCTCCTACTTTTCGTCCCTCGATCTGTGTTCAGGATATTGGCAGATACCTGTGGATCCCGTCGACAAAGAGAAGACCGCCTTTGTTACGCCGGATGGTTTATTCGAATTTAACGTTATGCCGTTCGGGCTCTGCAATGCGCCCGCAACGTTCGAGAGATTCATGGACAATTCTCCGCGGTCTAAAGTGGGAAATATGTCTTTGCTACCTGGATGATGTTATTTTCGGCCGCACTTTTGAGGAGCATAACGAGCGCCTTAGCCTGGTTCTGAAATGAATGGAGAAATCAGATTTGGATTCTTAACTCTGGAAAGTGTAGGTTTGGGGAGCGACAGACATTGGTTCTCGGTCATCTAGTCGACAAAGATGGAGTCAGACCTGACCACCGCAAGATTGAAGCGGTCAGTGCCTTCCAGCCTCAGCAGTCAGCGCCGGAACTGCGCAGTTTCCTGGGACTCTGTTCTTATTTCCGTCGTTTTGTCCCAAAATTCGCCGACGTTGTGCACCCGTTGACGCGTCTGTTGCAAAAGAATGTATCGTTCGACTGGACACCCGAATGTGAGTCATCGTTCCGTCAACTTAAATTCTTACTTACGTCAGACCCCATCCTGCGTCATTTTTATCCGTGTTCCCCTACCGAAGTTCATACTGACGCCAGCGGAATAGGCATTGGAGCGGTACTTGTTCAACGGCGAAACGACGCCGAACACGTTGTCGCCTATGCCAGTCGTTGCTTAAGCAATGCTGAGCGAAACTACACAGTCACTGAGCAGGAATGCCTTGCAGCTGTTTTTGCTATTCAGAAGTTTCGCTGTTACATCTATGGTCGCCCATTCAGCATAGTCACTGATCACCATTCATTATGCTGGCTGGTCAGCCTTCGGGATCCGTCTGGTCGTCTAGCACGGTGGGCCTTGCGACTACAAGAGTACGACTTTGTCGTGAAATCCAGAAGCGGCCGCCGGCATGCTGACGCCGACTGTCTTTCCCGCTTACCACTGCCAACGGCAAATTCTGAAGAAGACACTTTCGATGACTGTCTGGCCGCTATTGCACCTGAATTTCCGGACGCGACCGTCTTCCAGGAGGATCAACGCAACGACGTCAATCTGGAACCTCTTTTTGTGATGGCCCTGAATCCGAAAGCCAGTGGTGGTTTTTCCATACGTGACAGCTTGTTATATAAAACCAACCACTCTGCAAGTGGCGCCCGCTTTCTTCTTGTAGTCCCGGAGAGTCTCCGTAGTGCTGTGCTACATGCCATGCATGATGATCCAACATCAGGTCATCTTGGATTCGCCCGTACGCTACAGCGTGTACAAGAGCGATTTTACTGGCCTCACATGCGTCAAACAACAAAGCAATATGTGGCTAGTTGTGACCAATGCCAACGGCGGAAACGACCTTCAACCGCCCCACCAGGCCTTCTGCAGCCGTTGATTCCCCCTCACACACCTTTTGAGCAAGTTGGCGTGGACCTCCTGGGCCCATTCCCACGGTCATCGAATAACAATCGATGGATCATCGTTTGTGTAGACCACCTTACACGCTACACAGAGACTGCAGCAGTGCCGTTATCTACCGCTGTTTGCGTCGCTGCTTTCTTGTTGCATTATGTCGTCCTACGCCATGGCCCACCTCGCGTGATCATAAGTGATCGCGGTCGTCAATTCGTGGCCGACGCTGTTGAAGAGCTGTTTCGGCTATGTGGAACACAATTCCGTCACTCGACGCCGTACCGTCCGCAAACCAACGGTCTTGTCGAACGCACGAATCGAACTTTGACGAACATGCTATCCATGTATGTGTCCTCTAACCACGAGAACTGGGATGATGTGTTGCCATTCATAACATACGCCTACAACACTGCGAAGCATGAGACAACGAATTACACCCCTTTCTATCTGCTTTATGCTCGATCGCCGCGGAGCTTCCTCGAGACGATTCTGCCGTTTTCTCTGGACGCTGAGGATTCCGTTGCCAAGACACTTTGCTCGCCGAGGAAGCCCGCCGAATGGCCCGCGTCCGCACATTGGCATCACAAAACCGCTCGAAGGATCGGTACAATAGATCCCATCAAGCCATTTATTTTGAAAAAGGTGACCAAGTGCTGCTATGGACCCCACAACGCAAGCGTGGCTTGTGCAGCAAGTTCTTGTCACATTATGAGGGCCCGTTCGTTGTTTTAGATCGCCTGAGCGACCTTACTTACGTGGTTGCACGGGTTTTGGCTACAGATAGGCGACCCAGCTGGCTCATGTTGCACGCCTTAAGCGCTACTACCCCGCCGAAGAACAGTGACTCTCCCAGTGGGCTTCCTCTGCGAAAGGGGGATTGTAACGTGGAAAAGAGGAGATAGAAGAGGAGGAGAACGAAGAACTCAGCAGCAGCCACGGCTACATTTCGGTGGCGACATCGTTGCGACCTCTCATCCATCCTAGTCTTCACCTGTGAATAAACATCGATCATCCGTAACAATACCATAACGAAGCCTAATTCTTGTAGATTCCAACTATATATAATATAAAGAAATTGATTAATGTAATTGAGAAATAAATGTTCAAGAACAAGCATGAGATACATGGTATTTGCGAACTGTGTCTCAGTTGTGACCATATTTAGGAGAAACTACCGCATGTACTGCATTGCGGCTTGAACTGTAGCTTTAGGACATATTTATCTGTTTCCTAGACGCAGAAAAATAAATTGAATTTTTACTTTTTGGATAATTTGCTTTTGAAGATTGCCAAATATGGCAAACTTCTGTTGTAAACAGCCCGATAACTACACGCTCAAGGAAGGTAAGTTTTGGATAAATTAGAGTTAAATGAATGTCCATTTAGGACGCATAATTTCGTTCATGTACCTTCATTAGTTTTAAACCGCAGCTTCGTAGCTTTAGTGCCTTGCCGCAAAAGTGGGCAAAAATGAAACCAGAATTCCAAATATTGCTTAATTTCGGCCGCATTATTAGGAAAACTAATAAAGGTACATGAATGAAATTTTGCGTACTAGATGGAAATTACTTGAACATTTGTCCAAAACATTACTTGAACTTTGTCCAAAATTTAGCTTCCTTGAGCATGTAGTGGTCGGGCTGTTTACAACAGAAGATTGCGATATTTGGCAATTTTCAAAAGCAAATTATCCAAAAAGTAAAAATTCAAAATTATTTTGCTACGCCTAGGAACTAGATAAATATGTCCTAAAGCTACAGAGCAAGCCGCAGTGCAGTAAGTGCGGTAGTTTCTTCTAAATATGGTCACAACTGAGACACAGTTCGCAAAAACCATGTATCTTTTGCTTGTTCTTGAACATTTATTTCTAAATCACATCAATCAATTTCTTTATATTATATATAGTTGGAATCTATAAGAATGAAACGTGCGGAGCGCACGTTTGCGACCGCGCGCGGCCAGATCTGTCGGTGACGATAGCTGGTATCGCAGCTTCTTCACCGCTTGTTCACGCAAAGAGAAAGGAAGGCACGGCCATGGTGGCTAAATCCGTAGCACGGCTCTGATAAGGATGCTGAATGGGTGCGCACGTGCGCGCCCGGCCGTTTTCTCTTTCTTTTTTTTTCTTCTCTAAACTTTCACTGTCGTGACAGACTCACCCGTATCGTGCAGCGTGCCGTGGCACGGGTGAGTTTGGCTGGCCGCGCGGCAAACACGTTGTCGACACGGCGATCGAGTATAAGATCGGAAAGGAATCAAAGAAAATAACCCCGCAGGCTTTTTCTGCTTGTTCGCCCAAAAGGGGGGAAGCAGCGAAAGGCTAAATGATGCGACGTTAACGGATTGCATATGGCTTGTTAAAGTCGCACGGAATGTAACGCTGTGCGTCGGGCACGCGCATTTTAAATCTTTTTCACTTTCACACGCACGCCTAAGCATGTCGCACATTTTCCGACAAAAACATCTAAAAAATTCTTGAGTTAGACGCTCTCAAGACGTTCACCAAAGTATACTTCGGTGACGCCAGAGGTGGGCTGTTACCACAGCTGAAACACAATAGTATATTTGATTAACCGTACTTCCTGCTACATTATGTTTCCAAGGACATCTGTTTAACGTCTTCGCGTACACCAAGACGTCTATAGCCGTTTGTAGCCGTTCCGAGGAGTTTTCAAGACGTTTCGTGTTTCGTCGGTTGGGCAGCACCTGTCATTTTGGTTAAGAAGAAAGACGGCTCTTGGAGGTTTTGTGGTGATTATAGACGATTAAACGCCCTCACCAAAAAAGATGTATATCCACTACCTCGGATAGACGATGTCATCGACTGTCTACATTCGGCTTCCTACTTTTCTTCACTAGATCTACGATCAGGGTATTGGCAGATCCCTATGCACCCTGCTGACAAGGAGAAGACTGCATTCGTGACACCCGATGGACTGTATCAATTGAATGTTATGTCGTTAGGGCTTTGCAATGCCCCCGCTACTTTCGAAAGGTTTATGGACTCGATTCTGCACGGTCTAAAATGGGAGGTATGTTTATGCTATCTAGATGACGTTGTCATTTTCGGACGTACTTTCGAAGAGCATAACGCCCGTTTAAACCTCGTTTTAGACTGCGTCGAAAATGCCAGCTTGGTTTTGAATTCTAAGAAATGCCGGTTTGGCGAACGACAAGCATTAGTCCTTGGTCACCTGGTTGACAAAGATGGTGTCAGGCCAGACCACCGGAAAATAGAACCAGTCAGTGCCTTTTAGCCACCTCAGTCACTAAAAGAACTCCGCAGCTTCCTGGGATTATGCTCCTACTTTCGACGGTTTGTGCCCAAATTCGCGGACGTTGTTTATCCATTGACAAGTCTCTTGCGAAAATACAGCCCATACGAGTGGACACCTGAATGCGACGCGGCGTTCTCTCAACTCAAGTTTCTCCTGACATCAGAACCCCTTCTTCGTGACTTCGATCCGTCTGCTCCTACTGAAGTGCACCGTGACGCCAGCGGAATCGGCATCGGAGGAGTGCTTGTTCAGCGCCTTAATAATGAAGAGTATGTGGTGGCCTATGCGAGCCGTTCTCTCAGCAAGGCTTAACGAAACTACACTGTAACAGAGCAAGAATGCTTAGCGGCTTTATTTGCTGTTCAGAAGTTTCGTTGCTACCTCTACGGGCGTGGATTTACAATTGGAACTGACCATCATTCCTTATGTTGGCTTGTTACCCTCCGTGATCCCTCCGGTCGTCTAGCACGCTTGGCTTTACGGCTCCGAGAATTTGACTTCATTGTTTCGTACAAAAGTGGAAGACGTCATGCCGACGCTGATTGCCTTTCTCGCCTTCCTCTGTCCATAACGGAGGATAACGCGGACAGTCTCGACACCTGCTTTGCTGCTGTCTCTCACTCGTTTCCTGACGCCACCGTCTTCCAGCGGGAACAGCGCAATGACTTATTTTTGGAACCCTTGTTCGCCGATGCCTGCAGTCCCAAGGCCAGTGGTCGCTTTTGTCTTCGCGATGGACTGTTATACAAGAAACATTACTCAGCAAGTGGCGCGCGGTATTTACTGGTTGTTCCCGAAAGCCTGCAAGGTGACGTTCTCCGTGTCATGCACGACGATCCGACGTCAAGCCATCTTGGATTCATTCGCACCTCACATCGAATACAGGAGCAGTTTTACTGGCCTAAGATGCGACATTCCACTAAACAATACATGTCGAGCTGCGGCAAGTGCCAGCGTCACAAGCGACCTACAAGCGCTCCACAAGGCCTTCTTCATCCTGTAGCGCTGCCTACTACACCTTTCGAGCAAGTTGGTATCGACCTGTTAGGACCGTTTCCACGGTCTTGGAACAACAAGCGTTCGGTCATCGTCTGTGTCGATCACCTTACTAGATACGCGGAAACCGCTGCGATATCTTCCTCCACCGCTACCTGCGTCGCTGCCTTCATGTTACGCTATGTAATTCTTCGCCACAGTCCGCCTCGAATTGGCGACCACGGTCACTGATGATTACATCAGCGACCGTGGTCGCCAATTCGTAACCGACGCCGTGGAAGAATTCCTTAGACTCTGCACTTCGCAGTTCCACCACTCAGCACCATATCAGCCCCAGACGAATGGCCTTGTCGAACGTACGAACCGCACCATGACCAACATGATGGCTATGTAGGTATCATCCAATCACAAGAACTGGGATGACATCTTACCATTTATTACCTATGCCTACAATACAGCGAAGCACGAAACTACGGACTTCACACCTTTCTACCTAATCTATGCTCAGGCGCCGCGCAGCTGTCTGGACACCATTTTCCCCTTTACCCTCCATACAGAGGATTCAGTTGCCGAATCTTTGTGCCGTGCTGAGGAAGTCTGACAAATTCCTCGTCTGCGCACACTGCATCACAAGATGGCTCCAAGGAGTGGTATGACCGCCGCCACGACTCAGTTTCATTCGAAAAAGGTGACTTGGTGTGGCTGTGGACCCCTCAGCGCAGACGCGGTTTATGCCATAAGTTCTTGGCTCAGTGTAGAGACCCCTTCACCATCATTGACCGCATTAGTGATTTAACGCATGTGGTCGCCCGTGTAAGGTCACTAGGACGTCGCTCTAGCGCTACTCAATTCGCGCATGTTACGCGCCTCAAGCGATATCACTCTATCATGATCAGCCTATATTTTATGTCCACTGCAGGACGAAGGCCTCTCCATGCGATCTCCAATTACCCCTGTTTTGCGCTAGCATATTCCAACTTGCGCCTGCAAATTTCCTAACTTCATCTCCCCATCTGGTTTTCTGCTGACCTCGACTGCGCTTCCCTTCTCTTGGTATCCATTCTGTAACCCTAATGGTTCATCGGTTATCCATCCCACGCATTACATGGCCTGCCCAGCTCCATTTCTTCCGCTTAATGACTACTATAATATCGGCTATCCCCGTTTGTTCTCCGATCCACAACGCTCTCTTCCTGTCTCTTAACGTTATTCCTAAGATTTTTCGTTCCATTGTTCTTTGTGCGGTCCTTAACTTGTTCTCGAGCTTCTTTGTTAACCTCCAAGTTTCTGCCCCATATGTTAGCACCGGTAGAATGCAATGATTGTACACTTTTCTTTTCAACGACAGTGGTAAGCTCCCAGTCAGGATTTGGCAAAGCCTGCCGTATGCACTCCAACCCAATTTTATTCTTCTGTGAATTTCTTTCTCATTATCAGGGTCCCCTGTGAGTAATTGACCTAGATAAACGTGCTCCTTTACAGACTCTAGAGGCTGACTGGCGATCCGGAATTCTTGTTCCCTTGCAAAGCTATTGAACATTATCTTTGTCTTCTGCATATTCATATTCAACCCAATTCTTACACTTTCTCGATTAATGTCCTCAATCATTTGCTGTAATTCATCTCCATTGTTGCTGAATAGGACAATGTCATCTGCAAACCGAAGGTTGCTGAGGTATTCACCGTTGATCCTTACTCCTAAGCGTTCGCAGTCTAAGAGCTTGAATACTTCTAAGCATGCAGTGAATAGCATTGGAGATATTGTGTCTCCTTGCCTGACCCCTCTATTGATAGGTAGCTTGCTACTTTTCTTGTGGAGAACCAAGGTAGCTGTGGAATCCTTGTAGATATTTGCTAAGATATTCACGTATGCCTCCTGTACTCTTTGATTACGCAATGCCTCTATGACTGTTGTTATCTCTATTTAATCAAATGCCTTTTCATGAACCATGAAAGCCATATAGAGAGGTTGATTGTACTCCGCAGATTTCTAGATTACCTGATTGATGACATGGATATGAACATGGATATGAACCGTCGTAGAATATCCCTTCCTGAAGCCAGCCTGTTCTCTTGATTGGCTGAAGTCAAGTGTTGCCCTGATTCTATTGAAAATTGCCTTGGTGAATATTTTATATAATACTGAAAGCAAGCTAATGGGTCTATAATTCTTCAATTCTTTAACGTCTGCCTGATTCTTATGGATTAGTATAATGTTGGCATTCTTCCAGTTCTCTGGTACACTTGAAGTCATGAGGTATTGCGTATAAAGAGTCGCAAGCTTTTCAAGCATGATTTCTCCTCTATCTTTAATTAAATCGACTGTTATTCCATCTTCTCCAGCAGCTTTTTTCCCCGGTAATGTCTTGCAAGCCCCTTCTAACTTCCTCGATAGTTATAGAAGGAGTCTCTGTATCCTGTTCATCACTACTTCGATTGAAAGTAGCTTGGCTCCTCTGGATACTGTAAAGGTCAGTATAGAGTTGTTCCGCTGCTTTCACTATGTCATCGAAATTGCTGATGACATTGCCCCGCTTATCGTTCAGTGCGTACATCTTGTATGCACTTGCATGCGAAGTTTTCTTCTCACTGATTTCATACTGCGTCCATATTTTTCTGCTTCCTCAATCTTTCCCACGTTATAATTTTGAATATCTCTTACTTTCTTGCGGTTCTGGCGCAACAAAGCTAAGAGGAAGGAAGTAGGGATTATAGTGACTAGAACGGACTATAAGGAAACATAGACCCCGAGCGTGAAAACATTTACTCCCTTTCGATTCCGCCAACTCTGAACTTTATAAAAGGGTTATAGCAACGATGTGTCTTCGGCCTGCGCTCATGAAGTCATGCGAACACACGATGGAAGAGAGCTTTCACTTGCAAGAATCGCGGCTGGCTGCAGCCGGCTTCCCGTCTTCGGTCCGAGATGCTGCTCCAGAGGTTGAAGCGCGTTAGCAGAGTCAACAGCAGGTCAGCAGCAGAGAAATAACAAAAGACCGCAATTTGTGCCGTACATGCATAAGGTCTCACACAACCTGAAAAAGGTGGCGAATCAGCACCATTTGCATGTGGTTTTTTTGTTTTGTGCAGTTACATTCAGAAGACAGTAGCAAAAACAGCAGTTCACCGGGCTAAAACTACATTTGGTGCCGGCTGTCAAGAGTCATGGGCGCACCAAAGCAACTAAAAGATGGAAGAAATGTACTGCACAGACGTTCTGCGAGAGAAACTGGGCATCAGCCAGCGTCCGCGTAGCGAACGCGCGCTCGCTAGCAGACGACGCGCTTGACAACGCCAGGAAAATTGAAGACGTCAAGTAGTATAATCCATGCCTAAAATATATATGTTTGGCAAAATGGGGTAAGCATAAATTTGAGGTGGACATAAGCAGTATTAAAAGAGCGTACTATGCGCAATTGGCCTCGGCGCCCCCCGCGAAAGTGCGTGAAGCCGCGGAACAACGCGTCTCCGCAACATGGATGGATGGATGGATGGATGGATGGATGGATGGATGGATGGATGGATGGACGGACGAACGGACGGACGGACGGACGGACGGACGGACGGACGGACGGACGGACGGACGGACGGACGGACGGATGGATGGATAGATGCATGCATTCATGCATGCATGCATGCTATGAGCGTCCCCTTTGAAACGGGGTAGTGGGTTGCGCCACCAAGCTCTTGTTATTTTACCTAATGTCCTACCTTTATTTTTTGAGAAACACACAAATACAAAGAATTCCAGGCATCAACCTTTTTGAACCATTACTGAGAACTCTGTCTCTGTAGTCTCCGTTGTTTGTGGTCTCCCTATTTTTCTGCCACCAAACCTCCAACCACCTCTTACTAATCTCTACAGCTGACATGTTTACTTTGCCCGTGCTATCCCTGAACCCAAGGACTTCAAAGAGGTCAGAGGAGCCTAGACTTGCAGCTGGGTAGATTTCTTCACATATCAATAAAACATGTTCCACCGTTTCTCTAGCTTTACCACAGCAAGCACATGCGGCTCCGTCCTTGGTGTACTTCGCTTTGTAACTGCGCGTTCTAAGGCATCCTGATCTCGCTTCTAAAAGTAAGGAGCTTCCCTTTGAGTTGCCATAAATTGTTTCTTTCCTGATTTCCCTTTGTCCTTTGAGGTAGTTAGTCATAGCAGGTTTCTTTTCCATTGCCACCACCCATAATCTTGTATCAGCCTTTGCTTTTGCCGTTTTTTGTTGCCATGTTGCTGGCCATACCGGTCGCATATTTGCTGGTAAGCTTCCTAGTTCTTTTCCTCCACTGTGAGTCAATGTTTTGCCTGTACAAATACCTGAATACTCTTGCACCCCATCTACTTCCTTCCATTTTCCTCAGTAGTTCTTCAAAATCAATTTTACTCCGAGCCTCCCTTGCTTCAAAATTTGTCCAGCCCCTATCACCCTGCACAGCTTCATTAGCAGCCTTCCCGTGAGCGCCCAACGCGAGGCGTCCCACTGACCTTTGGTTGCCATCGAGTCCTGATTGTACTCCTAACTTCAAGCAAGCAACCGCATTTCCAAATGTAAGCCCTGGAACCATTACACCTTTCCACATACCCCGGTGCACATCGTACCTATTGTACCCCATAGCGCCCTGTGTTTCATTATGGCCTCATTTCTGTACCCTTTTGTTGTTATTGTTTTCTCTTGTGTCTCCAGATATCTATCGCCTTCGTTTATCAATATACCAGTACAATGCCAAAAGCAAGCTAATGTCTCGATAATTCTTTAATTCTTTAACGTCTCCCTTCTTATGCATTAGTATAATGTTGGCGTTCTTCAAGCTCTCTGGTACACTTGAAGTCAGAGGTATTGCCTATGAAGAGTCGCAAGCTTTTCAAGCATGATATCTCCTCCATCTTTGATTAAATGTACTGTTATTCCATCTTCTCCAGCAGCTTTTCCCCTCGTCATGTCTTTCAAGGCCCTTCTAACTTCATCACTAGTTATAGAAGGAGCCTCTGTATCTGGTTCATCACTATTTCGAATGAAAGTAGCTTGGCTGTTTCGGGCACTGTGCAGGTCAGTATAGAATTCTTCCGCTGCTTTTACTATGTCATCGAAATTGCTGATGATATTACCAAGCTTATCTTTCAGTGCATATATCTTGCCTTGTCCTATTCCAAGCTTTCTTCTTACTGATTTAATGCTGCGTCCATATTTTACGGCTTCCTCAATCTTTCCCACGTTATAATTTCGAATATCCCTTACTTTCTTCTTGTTGATCAGTTTTGACAGTTCAGCGAATTCTATCTGATCTCTTGAGTTGGACACTTTCATATTTTGTCGTTTCTTTATTAGGTCCTTTGTTTCTTGGGAGAGCTTACCTACTGGCTGCCTTGGTGCCTTAGCTCCCACTTCAATTGCTGCTTCTGAGATCAACCTAGTTACGGTTTCATTCATTACCTGTATGTTGTCTTTATCTTCATTTTCTAAAGCTGCATATTTGTTTGCGAGCACCAGCTGGAATTGGTCTGCTTTTAACCTAGTTACGGTTTCATTCATTACCTCTATGTTGTCTTTATCTTCATTTTCTAAAGCTGCATATTTGTTTGCGAGCACCAGCTGGAATTGGTCTGCTTTTACCCTTACTGCCTCTAGGTTGGCCTGTTTCCTCTTGACTAATTTCACTCTTTCTCTCTTCAAATTGAGAGAAATCCTAGACCTCACTAACCTATGGTCACTGCACTTTACCTTACCTAACACTTCTACATCCTGCACTATGCTTGGATCGGCAGAGAGTCTGAAATCTATTTCATTCCTTGTTTCTCCATTAGGGCTTTTCCAGGTCCACTTCCTGTTGCTGCGCTTCCTGAAGAAGGTATTCAGTATTCGGAGCCTATTCCTTTCCGCGAATTCCACTAACATCTCTCCTCTTGCATTCCTAGAGTCGATGCCGGAGTTTCCAATTGCTTGCTCACCAACCTGCTTTTTCCCCACTTTTGCATTGAAGTCGCCCATGACTACAGTATACTGAGTTTGCACCTTTTATTGCGATAGCAATTATATGGACACTCAAAAGCAGATTTCTGCCGTCGGCGTCGCCGTCGCCGTCGCCGTGAGGTTCCGTATGACGTCAACGGAGATGAAATCGTCGCCGCGCGCCGAACGCTGTATGTGCGAGTGAAAGGGCGCGAGGGGCACGCGCTTTCACGGGGAGTGAACGCACAAACGCGCGTTCTGCGGCGTGCTCGCTTAAGGGCTGCAGATTAAGCGTCTCTTTCCTCCTTTACAATCACCATATATGTAGAGCAAACGCGCCTTCTTCCGACGCGCGAGAGGCCGTGGGGGAGGGGGAGGGGGGAGGGGGAGGGGGGGAGGGAAGGGAGGCGACGTTTAGCTGCGGCACAAAGTGCCTATTTATATCAGAGGCTCCGGCAACAGTCACCAACGCCGCACGCATTTTGAGCGAACGCGGGCAAAACGCCGACGGCGTCGACAATAGTTCTGCGTGTTGCTGGTGCTGCTGCATGTCCAAGTTTATACAGCTGATTAAGCTAATATCATTACTCTACAAATTTGCTATTGCAATTGATGCTTCGCCTTTCAGGTGAAACTGCGACAACTTTTTTCATTGCTAATTCAACATCTTCATAACACTGTTATATTTCTTCATCATCGTGACTAGAGGTTGGGGCGTAGACTTGTACTACCTTCATTTTGAACCTTCTATTCAGCTTTATTACGACGACTGCTACCCTCTCATTAATGCTGTAGAATTCATCAATGTTGCCCGCTGTGTTGTTGTGGACTAGAAATCCTACCCGGATTCTTTCTCATCTGGAAGACCTCTGTAGCAGAGGACGTGGCCGTTAGTCAGCACTGTGTAAGCCTCACCAGTTCTTTTAACCTCACTAAGGCCAATAATATCCCAAGCAATGCCTGATAATTCTTCAAATAGTCCTGCTAAACTAGCCTCACTCGAGAGGGTGCGCGTGTTGAACGTTGCCAGGTTCAGTTTCCAGTGGCGGCCTGTCCGGACCCAGAGATTCTTAGCACCCTCTGCCGCGTAGCAGGTCTGACCGCCGCCTTAGTCAGGTGCTCCGCAGCCACTGGGGACTGAGGGCCATGGGCTAATTGTCGGAGTCATGAGGGAGGTAGCGGCCGAATACTGCACCAGGGAGGCCAATTCCTGTTCTGGTGAAGGAGTGACTTTGATGAAGCTTAGTGGGCCTTTCTAGTTTGGTTGCACCTGAACTAGTATAGCCCCACTAGCTCTCGGCAATATTTCTTCTTGCCGGTGTCAGGCACCACTCCATGCCTGAAAAATGTGGTGGACTAGAGTAGGATTCGAACTTACGACCTTCAGATTTGAAGCCAGGTATTCTACCTCTGCTCCACGCCACCACTCTTGGTATTGGTAGTATCACGTGACTTCAAAGAGAAATTTCACCAGCCCTGTAATCCAACAATGCACCACATTGTTTTGTGCGAGTTCCGCACTTGAACACGGTGACAGGCTTCAATATCGTTCTGGGGTATCGTCACACCCAGCGCATCGCCAGCCTTTCCTAATGCATGCCTGATATCTTCGTTCTCAATGCATGGAATTCCCTTCACTTCAATGTTTTTGTTGCGCGTGTATTGATCGTGCGCGGTTATCTTTGACGCGTTTTCACACACTGTATTTTTTCAGTGCTTGAATTTCCTCAAGTAGTTGCTCTTGCGCTGCTTTGAGTGCAGCATTTTCAGCTTTTACACTTTCACATTCAGACTTAATGTCCTCGTACTGTTTGCTCATGAACTATACGCTCTGCTTGAGGTCTCTGATTTCTTTGCGAAGGTCACGTTCTAAGGTTACCTAATTCACGTTCGAGTTCAGCGACGTTTTCCATGACTCAAAAGCAGCAGTGCCAAACAGAAAATGAAGCACAATACTAACACAAAATTCCTCCCCCCGAAAAACGATTACAACAGTTGGCAGCAGTTTGAGGTTGCCTCAAAGGGCAACCTCAAAGGTTGACCCTTAAAGGTAACCTCAAAGGTTACCCATAACCTCAAAGGGCAACCTCAAAGGTTGCCCATAACCTTTAAAAAGTGGTCAGCAGAGCAGGTGTTAGGTTGCTGTTCACAGCCCGAAACAAGCTAGGTAACGCTGTCGACAGGTCAATCGTGACACCAAGGCCACAATAAGTTGCAGGCAGCATAGGAAGCCTGCTTTAAAAAAATGCTGTGAATCCGTTGTTTACAAGATCCCCCTGTTTTGTGAGCGTTTCTATATTGGGCAAACTGGCCGGTGCGTTAATGTACAATGTACACATGGGCGAGCACGCGAACAAAGTTAAAAAGAAGGCCACTGATAGTCAATTGTCACTGCATTGCATTGAATGCGGCTGCGAGCCGTTTTTCGGAGATCTCATTTTCTTGTATAAGTACCGGGATGAACGCTCGTCTAGTGTGAGAGGCCTATAATATCCACATTAGTGGAGAGGCATGTGTAAGCCTACCCTCCATTTCCCTTCTTTCGAAGGAGATAGCGTGCCTAAATTGCTATTTTGAAGTTACATTCTGCGCATGCTGATTTAGTTTATTTCTGTGATTTCCTTGTGATAGTGGCTGGCTACTTATGTACGACGACCGAAGCGGTAAACACATATGGTTGTTAGCCAGCGCCCGTGTCTGTGCTCTCCCTTCGTCCTGTTGTTCAACGCTGTTTCGTCTTCTTGTAATCATGAACAAACTAGCCCAAATGCGTACCCTTCTACAGTCGTGACAGTTTTCTTACTGACATAAGTTCAGCGCGATCGTTGGCAGTTATCACCCGAACTGGCTGCTGACCATCATACTTGCGCCCGAAAAAGGAATTGTTGTTTCTATGCTAATAAGTGAATGCCCAAACAAAGGCGCTGGGCGCATCTCCATCCCCACAAGTTTGATCGTCCTCTGTACTGTTAAACGAACAAATGAAATGGTTGAATAACCGCCTCTGATATGCTAAGTATTCGCTTGTTTTGATTACATACACACATTCAAGCAAAGTGGACTTTCTCAATTGCACTTTCTCGCGAAATTCGTACAACGAGCGATTTGTTTCACCGGGGCGCACTGTCTTTTTGACGTGAGCTGAATAAATAATTTTGGATATACTATATGGACCACGTATAGCTCAGTAGCTGTAGGGAGGAAAATAAAAATAACCAATAATTGCGCGCGCTGCGTATGATTTCGCCATATTATATTTAATCATTTAATCGGATCTTGCGGCGTAGATATTCAGCATTCAGATGTTTATCCTCTTAATATTCGTCTTGATGATGCCTCAACTGCCATGACAGCGGGGAATATATCCACATGCGGTGGTTGCTTCTGGCAGTGGATAGGACGTTAGATTTAAGCTGTTAATTGTGATTTGCTGCGTGCTTTCTCATATAGCTGACGGCTGCAAAGAAACAATGCGCTCAAATTTTAGTCTTCACTAGAAAGAACGCACAAAAATAATGACACGGGACCATCGACGGACGCACTGCCGACCACTTAAGGAGGTTTCTCTTCAGCACTAATTTCCTCTTGCTCCTGACCAGTTCCAAAAAACAGCGGTGCTGTTTAAGGTCGACGTTGATCCCTACGGAGTGATGGTGTTCGCAGTTTCGAGCGAAGTGGAGAGAGTGTGAGATGAGAAGAGGAGGTGAAGAGACAGAAATAAAGAGCGAGAGAAAGAAAAAACGAAATAAACTTTTTTTGGCGAGGCGGGATTCGAACAAGGGTACCCACGGTCCGAAGGCGAGCGTCATAGCCACTAGGCTATACACTTTTTTTTTCTTGTCTCATGTACGAAATTCACTCATTTTTCAACACCCGAGTTCAAAGCACTAGCACGTGAAAAGCATATATGTAGCGAAGAAGACTGGCGCCCTGTGTGACGGGCGCGCCCTGTGGACGCACTATCATCATCGGCCCGCCGACGAAGACGGGCTCGCGCTCTCGGTGTCCGACGCTCAACTGAGACGGTCGCGTTTCTGAGTCGTCAATAAACCCCATTACATATTTGGTGGAGCTGTGCTGGGTTCTACTTCCCCAACCCTGGAACTACGCAATCGGACGCTGCCGGCCATCATGCCTGATGACGCCAGCCAAACAACACCTCCGGCACCGCCAACATTGATTTGTCCTGGCCCCGTGCGTCAACGCGATCCTCCCATCTTCAGCGGCTCCGACGAATACGACGTCGAAGATTGGCTCTCGATCTACGAGCGGGTGAGTGCCCCCAATAAATGGGACGATGCTACGAAGCTCAGCTACGCTAACTTCTATCTCACGGGTGTCGCTAGCGTGTGGTACCACAACCACGAATCCGACCTTCGCACCTGGTCAGATTTCAAGGCGCGCATTACGCAAGTGTTCGGTCGCCCTGCGGTGCGGAAGCTCCGTGCCGAAGAGCGCTTGCGCATCCGTTCCCAGCAACCCGGTGAGAACTTCACCAAGTACATAGAAGATGTTGTAGACCTTTGTAAGCGCGTCGATTCATCGATGACTGAGTCTGACAAGATCCGTCACGTGATGAAGGGAATCGAAGACGACGCATTCCAAATGCTCCTCTCGAAAAGCCCGCGGACCGTGGTCGAGGTCGCTGAACTTTGTCAGAGTTACGACGAACTCAGGCGGCAACGTCTGCTCACTCGACGTTCTTCTGTTCCCGATGCTTCCGTTGCAAGTTTAGCCGCTGTCACTAACAACGACTATCTGCTCGGCGAAATCAAGGAATTTATACGCTCCGAAGTCGCCGGCCAGCTATCCCTACTCACCGCCGTCCCCGGACCTACGCCGTCCTTGGCTCCTCCGTTGGGTCAAATGCTCCAAGAACAAGTGTCCGAAGCCATACAGTCTCCTCGAGCAGCGCCACCATTATCTGTATCATCTCCTCCGTGAAGATCGCGATGCTCTCGTTCGGCAATTGCGCTCTGGTTTCTAAGAGAACCTCTGCCCTTTCCTTTGGTACGACGCTCGTGAAGGTCCTCACGAAGTTCTCACGAAAAAGGTCCCAAGTTACCACGACTCTCTGTTCTCAAACCAGGTCCGAGCAGCGTCATCCAACGAAAAATAGACGTGGCGCAGCTTGTCGTCGTCGCTCCATTTGTTTAACGTCGTCACGGTCCTCTCATATGTCTCTAGCCAGGTTTCAGGGTCTTCAGCCGATGATCCACGAAAGGTCGGTGGCTCCCAAGGTTGTTGCAGCAGGATGGGGGACGCTGGGACTGCCATTGGGGTCGTTGACTTGGCCATGATCGCTGCGGTCTTCTCGGGAAGAAGTCCGTACTCCGGGAGAAGTCCTTGCTGCCTACGGCTTGCTCGATGGTTCTTGGCGACGTTGGCGTTGTCCTCCGGTTTGGGGCTTGGATCGCGACTTGTGTTCGCTGCATGAACGCACTAGCACCTCCACCAGATGTCACGTAGTAGTGACGGTAAAGAAAACAGTCGCAAAACTGTGTATGACGAAACTGGTTGTTTATTGGGCGAACCTGTGCCCACAAAAGCAAGCTACACTCAAAGCACAACGATAGCGGCGAGCACAGTCGGCGATCGTCGAAAATCTGATCAGCGGCGAAACGCGTCGGCTTTTATACCTGAGTTATCGTAGGTTCTAGATTAATCCCTGATGCCCGCGTGTCTTCCAGAAAGTTCTAGACAATTCGCGTCGGTCATGCAATCAGAAAACATAAGCGTCGGTGAAAAGAGGCAATGGAAAGAAGCATCGATAACCTTCTAGAAACTTCCGATACAGGCGCGTCCTGCGCCGAGCGATAACGTTTAACATTTGTTAGCCGGTGGAAAGCGGCCACCGGTGAAAGATAAACATGTATACGTGTCAATATGCACACACACTTTAAGATGTCCTGCTCATGAAAGTGTAAATCACACACCATGGATTTCGCAGAGAGTTCCCGGTCGGCACGAGAAATCGCTCTGTTCAACGCCGAGCGAAGTGTCGCATTGTTGGGAGCACACAAGAAGTGGCGCGCCGAACTGTTGACATCGTTCGATAGCCGCTTGTTGCAGAGAGGAACGCAGCGCGATGTCATCGTCTGCTAATATCCCTAACAAACGCGGCGAAAGCTACAGTTTCGCGGATGACATGCTTCCTGAAATCCGCCGTCAACAACCAACCACAGAATACACCAACGCTGCACCGCGTGTTTCGTCCGGCCAGTTCGCGTAGCCGGTTAGTGGGGAAGTCGAGATGGGTGCGATGGCAGCGCCATGAAGGCGCGGGCGGGTGGCAGTTCCGCCCAATGCCGCCGAGTTTTACAACTGAAGCTAGTGAGCTAGTCGAGTAACGTAGCTGGCGCGTTCGCACGCTCGTGCTCGGCGAGGTGAAGAGGTTTTGCGCGCTATGAGAGCAAGAGCGAGAGAGGCGCATTCACGGAGTCGGTCTGCTGGAACGTGTCATAGGCGCCGACTACGGGGGGGCTCTGGGGCTCGAGCCCCCTCCGGAATTTTCCCGGGGGGGCTGAGCCCCCCCCCCCCCCCCCCCCCCCCCAATGTCATTACCGGAGTTCTGTTACCCACATAATGTGAGGATTCTTTTGTGGCGCCGCCACATTTTCACTTTTGTTGTGCCTAAAAGCTTACGGCGCCATTGTTAATTCGCACGGACGTGCACGGCTTCTAATTTATACTTTCGCTTTATTTCGGCAAATCCTGACAATAGGAGGACAAGCGCATTAGAAGCACCAGCGGCGGCTACCTCATCCGTGTTTCCTCACTTTAATATTAAACAAAAATTTCCACTGAGGAAGACACAATATATTGAAATATATACAAAGAACAAAGTTTATTGTATTTTTTAAGGAGAACGAGGTAGCCAACTAAATGGATAGCCTATACCTAGAAAATGAATATGTTGATGTATGTTCACCTCACTACCTCACTTCAAATTACTTCGCGTGCTTTTTTTGACCCTGAAAAAAAAAACCTGCAGACTTCAGTGAACCCTTCGGCAGAGTGTTCTATCAACGGCGTGTGAAAAACACGTGAGTGATATGTGTCTCAATATTGATTCTCTTTCCAGTAGGCAATGCTAACGACTGGCGATAAAATAAAAGAAAAAAAGCTCTTCTAATGATTAACAACATTTACGCATTAGGGATGGAAACATAGTCTCTTGCATGCAGAGGCCATAAATACGGGGTGTTTCAGCAAACACATTAAAACATTTTTGAAAGGTTGCCTGTGGCAGGTAGCAGAATTCTAGTTCATGAGCTGGTCTACTCGAAGAGGTGGACATTACTTGCACAACAAAATTGAAATGCATAATCGACTAATTAAAAAATCACCAATTAGGTTTTTAACATTTAAATTATGACCCGTGTTGCAATTTACAAATTCTAGCCGTGGAATTCGCAAGGCGGATGCACTAGGTATTAATTCTCAGGATGGCACCAGTTTCGATATATTAATTCCCGAACATTGCGGAGAAATGCATTGGCGTTCCAGTTACTTTTGCGCTTACCCGCCATGGTTGTTTAGTAGCTATGGTGCTGGACTGCTAAGCATGAGGTCGCGGGATCAAATCCCGGCCATGCGGCTGCATTTGCTACAACACCCGTATATTAGATTTATGTGCACCGTTAAAGAACCCCAGGTGGTCTAAATTATTCCAGAGTCCTCCACTAAGGCGTGCCTCATAATCAGATCGTGGTTTTGGCACGTAAAATCCCACAATTTGTTCTTTTCATACTTTTGTGCTTTGATGCATAAAACGACGTTTTGTTGAGAAAGTGACTGGCACGCCAATGTATTTCTCCGCAAAGTTAGAGAATTAATATTTCGGCACTGGTGTCAGCCTGAGGTTTAGTTCAAAGTGGATCCGCACTCCACGGCTAGAATTTCTAAATTGCAACATGGGTCATAAGGTAATTAGCTAAAAACTTAATTGGTTAATTTTGTTAATTTGTCTATTATGCATTTCAATTTTTTCTGCAAGTAATGCCCGCATCTTCGAGGAGAGGAGCTCATGCACTAGAATTGTACTATCTGCCACGGGCCACCTTTAAAAATTTTGGAAACTGTTCGCTGAAATACCTTGTATATAGAATTCACTCTGTGTCCGAAATGATGCCAAGCCGGATTCACTCAAAATCAGAATAAATAGAAGTCTAGAAGTCATGCGCAGCTGCGCTTATACTTGGACTCAAAGCACTAAAAAATAAAAAAAGAGTGCAGTTTGGCCGGGAAGGCGAAGCAGTATTAGTGATAGCGAAGTAGAATACAATTACAAGAAGGAAGATTCTTACCGTGTAAATTCGTGTAAGGATCGCACCCGTGTAAGGGCCGCACCCATAACTTGACAGCTAATATTAAAAAAAAAATGGCACAGTTTCGCCCTAAGGGCGAAGCAATGAATGCGATAGCAACACAGCAATGTCATACGAACTAAGGTGAGCGGCTTTGGTAGCAATATGAATTGTAGTAAAGATGAGCTGATTAAGTAAGCAGGTGTGCTGCGGCGTAAGTAGACCGACATGAAGAGAGATTCGATGACCACGAGAAGGCGCGTGTGGAACGGTGGTGTTGATGAGAAGCGCTGCCCGTGGGCAGCGCGTGCGAAGGAACACACCTGTAGCGCTGCACTGCCGATCCGGGCAGCATTGCATGTGTAGCGTGCGTTGGAAAATGTGGCCAGACTATTACTAACTGTGGTGTGAGCGCGCACAAACAAACATGAATAGATCACACTGAATTACTGCAGACAACGACTGTCAAAACGCTGGCAGCAAGCGCATATACGCCGCAACGGGGAAGGTACGTGCGGTCTATCGCTTCAACGGAAACTGAGCGGCGAATGTAAAGGTCAGAGCCGTGTGGAGATAAGAGACGGTGCGAGCGAGCGACGAGCGCGGTTGTTGGCAGAGTAGAAATGCGCCCCCCCCCCCCCCCCTACGCTCCCTCCGGCGCTCGCTTCTCGCTTCCTTGCTTGCGCGTGGAAGATTGAGTGCGTTCGCTCTGCGTGACAGCGTGCGTCCCCGCACGCTTCCGCTCGGGCATACGGCGCGCGGCGAAGATTTTATCTATACGGAACCTCACGGCGACGGCGACGCCGACGGCAGAAATCCGGTGGAAGTGTCCATATAATTGCTATCGCAATAAAAAGACATCCAACCGAGAAGCAATCGCGTTCCGTGCGCTGATTCTGATCGGGCTCAACAGCGAATTGTCGAGCGCAGCGTACTTTCGCGCGTCGCTACTGGATGTCGAGAGGAGTCGATCGCAGAGGTTTACGGCGGATTTCATACACGTAGTTGAAAAAATGAGCTCAAATAGCCCTGTCCCATGAAAGGCTCGTCAAAATCGCGACACAAAAGTGTGGCCCCTACGCGAGTTATAGTGGCCATATAAATTGTAGTAAACATTCACCTAAAAATAAAATAGTAAGCATAGTGGACAGAGTGGACATAGTAAGCACGCACCATGTAAACCTGTAAATACCTCACTGGATGACCTCGAGCACTCGCTTTCACAACGCAAGCATTGTGAAGAACGCCGGCAGCGGAGGCGAACGGTTCGTACAGCCGCGCGATTCACCGCAACTCTGAAAATTAGATTCATCATCACAATCTGCCTATTTTTATGTCCACTACTGACAGCCTCTGTGAGTGATCTGCGGTGACCCGTGTCTCATAACTCTGCAACACTAAGGGCGCAGAAAGACAGCCCAGCAAGGAAGACAGCACGCATGAAGTTAGCAGCCATCCCTGATCACCCTTTATCATTGCACCCACCAATGATTACCAACTATTAGATATGGCACGCAGGCTCCATAAGCGTCAGCCGCGCACAGTCATTCACAGCTACGGCCCCAGGCGGCACGTCAGCTCGGACCAACGTTCGATACGTATTGGCACTTCCTGGCCGAGTGATGGCCTAAGGTTAACAGCGTGGTTCCAATATGGGCTGGGCCATTCTAATTCCTGGCCGAATGATGGCCTATGATTAAGAGTGTGGCGCGAATATAGGCTGTACCATTCTGATAGAGATCCAACGCTGGCCCGCATTACACATTCAGTAAACAATATTAGCTCGTCCATTCAACAAGGCGGGAATTATTGGACCAACTTTCATATGGACTTGCCAACATGGGTTACTAAGTTGGCTTTCTTTGGGCTACATTGGTCCGTAATAAGCCAATTTACGCCTTAACAATTTTAATACTTTCTGTTACGACTTGCTAAGGTTAAATAGCATGTTTGAAAGACTAATGCACTGATCACAGGCACACTGCGCAGGAACCAGAAATACGTGTGCAAGCTGTGACCCCTTCAACAGAGCTGATACCACGTTGGTTAATTAATTAGTTCGCTTGACGATACTACTTTCGTTGAGATTTAATAACAGCTTCGCTGATATGCTTATCTGTCACGGGGGACGGGCTGATCGACTTGCTGTGACAGACCGCGGGTTGTTCACAGCAGGGCTTAAGTGTGCTCCACACGTGATAATTAAACAATGGTTTGTGAATGACCTTACGATAAAAATTAATTACGAGGAACGTATGCTTGCATTACGGTCAGAGGATTACGTAGTGCAGTAATCGCAAGTGGCTCCATGTATGGGCGGTTGCCGAGTGCTTGAAGCGTGTACATAAGCGCTCAAAATTTGTTTCGCGTCGCTTTGGGCAGAAGCAAACAAAACAGTGCGACACTGCAATGTTCGCTAGAATGCTTTGCTTCGAAGTTTTCGCACGACAGCCGATGACCTGACGTGCAGGAATACCAAAGTCCTTTTCTTGGCGCCGTCGGCAGAAAAGGCACTTGACTCGATCATTGGTGTCGACGGCATGTCGGTGCAATGTCTTTCTTATCTAATCGAACCTTAAAGAGACGTTTAAGCGTGACTGATTCTGCAAACCCAAAATCTGATGAAAAAAAAGAAATACATACATCACTACGTAAAATACAACACCACCTGCTTCGTGAGGTGGTCGTGTGCGTGGGGTGCGGATACCTTATCACAATTTTCGACAGGATGCGTGTTCGAATCCTCGAGGCTGTTTTTACTTTTTTTTAAAGTTTCTTATTAATGCGCGGTTAACGTTTGTAATTCCATGCATTCTCACCCCGATTAATCTGCGGTTATTGGGAGAAATGCCGCTGAAGTGCTAGCATTTCTCGAGGACTTCCGAAGAAAACAATTAAATTATGGGGTTTTACGTGCCAAAACCACGATCTGATTATGAGGCACGCCGTAGTAGGGGACTTCGGAAATTTGCGCAACCTGGGGTTCTTTAACGCGCACGGGTGTTATCGCATTTTGCCCCCATCGAAATGGGCCGCCGTGGCCGGGATTCGATCCCGCGATCGGGGACTTCCGAGACATGCTCACAAAAGTGTGGATGGATGGGTGGATAAGGCTGCACCCTTTAAGGCGGCGGTCCCACTCCGGCGGCACGAGCCCCCCGTTTTCAGTACTTTTGGAGCAACCGTGGTGGCTCTTCTACTTAAGATATGAAGTTGTCGTATAAACAATAAAAAGCTTAATTCTTGTAGATTCCAACTATATATAATATAAAGAAATTGATTGGTGTGATTTAGAAATAAATGTTCAAGAACAAGCGTGAGATACATGGTTTTTGCGAACTGTCTCAGTTGTGACCATATTTAGAAGAAACTACCGCACTTACTGCATTGCGGCTTGCTCTGTAGCTTTAGGACATATTTATCTAGTTCCTAGACGTAGCAAATTAATTTTTAATTTTTACTTTTTCGATAGTTTGATCTTGAAAATTCCCAAATATTGCAATCTTCTGTTGTAAACAGCCCGGCAACTACATGCTCAAGGAAGCTAAATTTTGGATAAGGTAGAGATCAAGCTATTTCCATTTAGGAGGCAAAATTTCATTCGTGTAACTTTATTAGTTTTCCTAATAATGCGGCCGAAAATAAGCAATATTTAGAATTCTGGTTTTATTTTTGCCCAGTTTTGCGGGAAGGTAATAAAGCTGCGAAGCTGCGCTTTCTAACTAATAAAGTTACATTAATGAAATTTTGTGTCCTAAATGGAAATTCCTTGAACTCTACTTTATCCAAAATTTAGCTTCCTTGAGCATGTAGTTGCCGGGCTGTTTACAGCAGAAGATTGCAATATTTGGCAATTTTCAAAAGCAAATTATCTAAAAAGTAAAAATTAAAAATTAATTTGCTATGTCTAGGAACTAGATAAATATGTCCTAAAGCTACAGAGCAAGCCGCAATGCAGTAAGTGCGGTAGTTTCTTCTAAATATGGTCACAACTGAGACACAGTTCGCAAAAACCATGTATATCATGCTTGTTCTTGAGCATTCATTTCTAAATCACATTAATCAATTTCCTTATATTATATATAGTTGGAATCTACAAGAATCAAGCTTTTTATGGTATATACCACAACTTTACATCCTAAGTAAAAGAGCCGCCACGGTTACCCCAAAAGTACTGAAAACGGGGGGCTCGTGCCGCCGGAGTGGGACCACCGCCTTAAATTGGGTGGCGGCACACGCAACCTAGCCGTGACTAATAAGTTATTTTGTACTTAGCGGAGGGTGAGCTTGCAGTATAGGCCGCCCCCTGTCTTTGATTATAACTTTAAGTTTATCTTGTTATATAGCAATTTAGCACTTACGTTATACACAACTCAGGATGGTTAAGGAACTGAGGTTTTTGATCTTGTGCATGATCCACACAAGTGATAGATAATTATTTCTCTAAAGGGGCTATTTACCATATTTATTGTAAATTTGGTTTACATTGTGGTCATGGTTCTCTCCGTGCATTCACCAAAAGTTAACTAGTCAAAGTAACAGGCGACTTTATAGCCGCATTGGTGAAGTGAGGTTGAGGCTAATGTGCCTGGATTATTAAAACATGTTAGAAGCTTCTATGGCAACAAAACATATAACACGAAACATAAACATACTCCCGTGTCATCACAGACTTTTGAATTCATCATTAAAAAATGCCACAGTCATCCATTACACTGTGCACAATAATAACAGCTCATACAAGTGACCAAATGCTGTGCATAAAAAGATTTCATTCGTGGTGTTTGATGTCCCTAAGCAACAAGCATGTACGTAGCTGTGATACATGGTGTGGTGGAAGAAAATGGATTCATTTTGACCTCCTGGGAGTCCGACATGCAGCCAAAGTGCATTACACACAAGCATTATTTTGCATTTTGCCCACATTCATTGCATTGTGGCCACTGCTGGTAGGACCGAGTAGTATTTTCAGTGTTATCCATACAGAAAGGCAATGTAAACTTCCATGGCAATTATATATCAGAAGGCCTTTTTCCTAAATGTTGCACCATCTGACACATATGTAGTCACAACTCTGAACCCTCAAAGCGCTTGTCCATTGTCTACTCTTTCTTTCGTGCCATGTCTGCTTTTTTTTTGGGGGGGAAGGTTCTTAAATCATGTTTTATATGCACCAACTAGGCTTCTAAATGCCCTTTTATGTCAACTACAGTTTATTGAAAAGCTTGTTGTTTCTTTGTGTGGTGTTCATCTTTAGCACTGCAAACAGCTTAAAATTTGCAAAACTAATGACAACTGGAAAGTTCGTGTGGTAACCTGATGAAATGGCACACACATTTCAAATAAACTTTAGTTTATAGTCACTGCATTATCTGTTTCTTCTTGTGTGTTTGTCTTCAGTGCTGTTTCATCATGTTAATTACCACACTAAACCATCAGCTGTTCCTACTTATGTATACATTCTAAACTGTTTACAGTGTAGAAGTTATGTGTGAGAGTCCTGCTACCAGTTGCTTGAAGGAAGTGCAGTATGTGTTTGCAATTAACATACACTTTGTGGTAGTGATTGTAAGTAGACCTAAAAAATGCAAGCCCAGGTGGCTATTGCATTCACTCTAACCAAATCGTCATTATCTCCCATGCCAATGCACACAGGAAAATTTTCATGGTTTTGGTGTCTGTTTTCATAACCATGTACTCACCTCAGATAAGGCTCAACTGTAACAGCAATTTTACACTTTGCATTATAGGTGTGCTAAAGGGGACTACCAAGTTAGGCTGTATTCGTAAATTATGCACTGCAATAGCAAAACGGCCACTGTTAACAAAAGAGGCAGCTCGGTAAGTCCGAGAAGAAACAAAATTGGAAGATGAGTGGTAGTGCTGCGGTGAAGTTCTAGCACCAGGCTCACTGTGATGTCTTGAATTTTGAGAAGACCTACTCTGGTCTATTTGTTTATCTGGTCAAGAATGACTTCATTCTAAAGAAGCGAAAAAATAACCTTAGGAACTTTTAAGTGCTTCCCCTGTCTTAACACATCCTGAATATGAGGGAACACTGAAATCTTTCATACTACCACGTTGATCCACCATTACGACATTAAAAAAGAAAAAAAAACCATTTGGCATTATATTCTGCAGTAAAAGTCAACTTAAGTCAGTCTAAGATGACTTAGTTTTGCTCTTGAGTGTCCCTATGCTATACTGCAAGGCAGTGGTTAAGCTGATGCTTCATTCATAAGGGGCATCATGTCGAATATGACGTGCATGACAACTATAAGGACATGCCATGACGCATCACAGATACAGTAATCGTGCCATCTCTCATCTTCCATGGCACAGCTTGAGGTAATGTAAAATGGAGTGTGGATTAATGTGGTGCTTCCATTGTGCTAGCAGCACACCAAAAGGCTGCTCCAGTGACGATGTGCATACTGCATGCATAGATTGAGATTTATATACTGTGTTCACGCTAGCTTTCCACATGTGTGGAAGCAGCCAGGGCTGCTGCCATTAAGATGCGAGGCTTAGATAGGCCAGGTGCTGAATGATGACCAACCTGCTCTATTGTGTAGTCACTGTCAGGCTTAGCCCCAAATATGTTGCAATCTAGGCAGAACTACATTGCTGCACCTCATTGCAGCTCATTTTTCAAGCATTAGGCATGTTGTCATTAATGCCTTGAAGGAGTGCTGCATTCACTCAAATGAATAGAGCTGTCAGCAAGGAATTTGTTGCCTGGAAGCTGATGAATATTTCAGTAGTGCCACTGATGTGGTGGCACAGTGACTGAAAAAAAATGAGATGGGCAGCAATATGCACGTCAAGGTGATCACAACACGTCAAGCACGTCAAGGTGATCACAACAGAGAAGAGAAGAATTCTTTCATTGTTGTGAATGCAGCTATACCTCCAGTTTTTATGATGTGCATGAAATGGGAAAGGCATGTACAACTCTTGAAAGTGAGCTTCTGGAAATGTACTTATTAAGAAACACAGCTCCTGACATGCAAACATGACATCTGTTTTTCTCACTGATAAAGAATGCAAACATTTAGAATAACATTTGAACCTTGTTTAGGCGAGTGCAGACATTTAGACTAACGTATGAACCTTGTTAAGGTGAGATGTGGCTGCAGGGATCACACACATACAAAACATTTAGTTGCGATATATCCTTTGAATAACCCCTGAAAGCCTAAAACCCATTTTGCTAAAACAAAACAAAAACAAACAAATAATAAAAAAAGATTAAAAAACAACTTAAACTTTGTCACCTAGAAAGTACATTTGTATCCTCCCCCCACCTGAAAAAAAGTCGTTATAACTAGTAATTAATATAAATTGACTATCTGAGCTACCTACATTTTAAGCTATGGTTCAGTGTGTCGAAGACACTAGCGTGAATTTCGCTAACTTTCCCACACTTATATGAGCATTTTGAGCTACCGAACTCTTGTGTGTCAAAAATGTCATGTTGGGCATTGTGAAGATAAACTAATATCTCCAAGTCTAACTCTTGTCCTGTCACTTATTTTGCTTCTGCCCTCCTGGATTTTATGCTGGTTTCTGTTCTAAAACAATGCAGATCTATTTAAAGTATGCCAATTACAGAAATGAATTGAGAATATATTTGAGTCAGTTTTCAGAATATATTAAGCTAGCACAAACAGGGCACTTATCACTGGAAAACACCAGAATGGTGGCGCTTGTTCTCTTGAGATCGAACTGATGCATTTGTCCGTGCTGCTGCATGAACTTTGGGAAATGTCACCCCGTTTTCAATGTGCTGCCCTTTTTGGTTGCATCGCTCGCACGCATAATAGCCAGTGTGGCCAACAATACATTTGACGTAGCTCCTTGCAGGAGCATCGCAAACCATGACTCCAATGCTCACCCGAACATGAACATCTCCTATGCTTAACCCCTCAGAGGTTAGGTCGGAGACTTCTTGCACATATGGCTCTAGGTAATCCTGCAGACATAGCGTCTTCCCTGCACCACAGTACACACTGACAACAAATGGCGGTGATGCCTCCACATTTTTATGCGGCCCAAAATGGACCAAAAGGCAAGCTGGCTACTTTTGTAAAGAGGGACTCCGTCAATGTTGCCTTGAAGCTTCAGTTCACTTGGGAACTACTTGCCCCGGCTGCAACACTTGACGAATTCCTTCTGCAAGGCCAAAGTGCGTAAATGAATCATTTTGCTCCACCTGAGCTTTGCGCTCAGTTGTCATAACTGTCCTAGCATCTCTTGGAAGGTCAGAGATGCCTCTTCGCTGGCAGAAATCGAGGACATCGTTAATGCATGCATTCGTCATATTATGTTTGGAAGCAATTACAGCAAGCTCTTCACTTGCAGACAGTTGTTCGGAAAGTACATGAGAGAGCGTTGGACTACAAGTGAAGGCTATTCCCTAATCTGGCCCAGTGAAGCTGTCTGAAGCGAGAAAGTCATCAGACTCATCACTTGAATCGCTACCTTGGGGACCTCCTTTGTCACTTGAGCTGCTATCAGTCGCTGTGCTCACATGAGGACGTACCCGCACTACATGATTTGCATTCTACAAAAAGAGCTTCTTGACTGCAGACGTTGTCAACAAAGGCTTCACTTCTCGACCGCTCGTTCAACCGTTTGAACGGAGGCTCACCACTGTCATCCGTGGAAATTGAACTTCACGATTGTCTGCTGGTTCCCGGCTTCGGAGGGGAAAATCGCTCTACACGAGAACTGTCTGCAGAGGTGAAGCTTGCAGCTTCGTCGTTGGACACGGAAGGCCAACAAGCTGCGCGAGTCCTAGCTCATTCATTATCTTGTTGTATTCCTTTCTTACGACTCGACATTTCCTCCACTTGGAGGGCATGATGAGCGAGAGGGATGAGTCAGATGCCGAAACCGCAACGCTGTAGCCCATGTCGAAAAACGCAAGATGACAGCGAGGCGAAAGCGTGGACAGCAGCAGTGCAGTGGGGCAGTCAGTCACAGCAAGGAGCAGCCGACCTGCCAACGCATGAGCCGAATCGAATCGAACCATGGAGGAAGAAAAATTTTTCCTGGAGGAAGAAAAATTTCTTCCTCCATGAGAGAAGTTTTTATTGCGATAGCAATTATATGGACACTTCAAGCAGATTTCTGCCGTTGTCGTCGTGAGGTTCGTATAAAGTCCAAGGGCGATAAAATCTTGCAACCGGGCGCAAGGGGAACTGGCGACGCAATCTCCCACGCGAAAGGAGCAAAGCGGGAAGGAAGCGCGAAAGGGAGGGGGGGGGGGCGGAGGCGGCTTCTACTCTGCCAACAAATGCGTTCATGTACTTTGCGCTTTCGCTTGGTTCTTTATTATGTTTGCGACGGTACGGGCTGCCGGTGTTGTCGCGCGCACCGTAGCTTGTAAGCGACCTCCAAACGGCTCTGACCTTTGTATGCGCTGTGCATTCGGCCGCTCAGTTTTCCCTTGAAGCGATAAACAGCACGAACCTTCGCTCGCTCGCTGCGGCAGCTGCGCTTGCTGCCAGCGTTTTGACAGTGGTTGTCTGCGGTCATCGAGTGTGATCTATTCATGTGTGCTTGTGCGCGCTGACATCACGCTTGTTAATTCAGTTAGTAAGTGAATGTGTCCAGCTTTATGCAGCCGATAAAGCTACTATCCCTACTCCGAATAGCTCTCTGCTAATTCGCTATCGCCATTGATGCTTCGCCTTTCGGGCGAAACTGCGACATTTTTTTCCCGTTCTTCCATGAAGCGAACGAATTTTTTAAAGACCCGTTCGATTCGCCTGCACCACTGTGAACCAGTTCGCGCACCGATTCACGAAAAGCGCGGCACACGAAACGAATGCCGAAGTGCAGACCCGGTGCAGGTGTGTGTTTTGTCCGACCAATGTGCACGGCTTGCGTTAAATAGGTCTTGAGCTGCTGGTGTAATCGGCTTCGGAGACGTTAATATACCCGCGCTTGCCTAGACACGGCAGATAGCCGTAAGCTGGGTTTTAACGGCGCTTGTGCATGTGTGCTGTGTCGTCTGCTGCGCTGCTGCTTCGCACCTGTACCACAGTCTATTAGAATATAAGGTATGTGTACATTCTAGGACACTGTACCTGCACGACTGCACAAAGTCGGCACCGACAGTAGAAAGGGCGCAGCAAAATCGCGAACCAGCCCTGCACCTTTCATGTATATTTTGAAACGAACGGTGTGTTTCACATAGGGTGTTCAGAAGGCGCCATTGCTGCACCGCTGAAACGAGTCAGCTGTTAATACAGGTGAATAGAACGTGTGAAAGCTACGTTAGATTCACCTACACCACCTGCAAACCGTAGCGAAGCAGCCACCAGTACACTCTACAGCCACGGAAAGCCGGATTGCGGATCGAAATAATACAAACTTTAGTATACATTTTTTTTCGTTTTTGTCATTCAATGATTCTGCTGCGACCCACGCGACTTGAACGCGCTTCCTGGTATGCTTGTTTTTATTGCGTATCATCCGCCGTAATTAATTAAATAATAATGTACTTTTTTTTGCACTGGCGATTCGAGAGGTGGCGCAAAAAAAAAGAGCGTCGGTTCCTCGATTTCCTCTCTCCCTCCTTTCGTCCCGGAATTTGCGCCATCGCCATCGACGACAGCCTTGCCTTGTGCGCAACGTGGTAACCGAGGAGCCTGAAGTCAACGTGTGCGTGAGTATGCATTTTTTAATGCGAGAGTTTTCTTGTGATTGTACCTTATGTGCATTCTCATCTACGGGTCAACGTCGTGTGCGAGTATTTACGTAGTTAATGGCGCGTGCCAAATATGCAGCGAGCGCACGTTTGGCTAGGCCAATCGGTCGCGTACTACGTGCGCTCGAGATGAGTTCAATCATGCGCGCATGTTATATACTCCGGAATGGCATTGACTAGACCGCTTTTTTGATGCACAGAAAGAGGCTGGGCGTAGATTTCATGCACGAATTGCGCGATATAGAGGTCTGTCGGGGATCTATGCGCGTGTTACCCGGCCACAAGCACTTCATCTCCTGCATCGTTTAGGGCAGCGGAGTCTACACGCAACCGTGCCGGCCAGGAAATAAATTAGCCGTTTTCGCGAGAAATTCCGACGTCACTGCTGTGGTGGTGCCAAACAAAGCCATGTGGATTCAATGCAAACATTAAAGCACCTGAAAAATAATCAGAGACTTCTTTAGTGCTCGGCGTGGCCTAATGGCTCCCTGTTCGTCCAGTACGAGTGGTGTGTGTTAGTGCCACAGTATGAGATAAGCATGTAACACTTCGCTTCAGCCACGTGTTGTTCACAACTTAGCGCAAACTTTCACCGCCTTCCGCTAGCTTTGCTCTCGATGGGAGACGAGCTTAATTGTACCTCGTGCAAAAGGATACGTGCTCTAATGAAACCGCCGATTTCGCATGCTTGCACAGAAAGCTCCAGCCTTATGCAGTGGATCGACCACATGAATCAAACGGCGCATGTAAATAGCGGAGCGCTTGTGGCACACATGGATCTTTAGCAAAACCTCTAAAACAGATTCGGTGCATAGAAAAATAGCAATATGAATTGTAGTAAACATGAGCTGATTAAGTAAGCAGGTGTGCTGCGGCGTAAGTAGACCGACATGAAGAGAGGCTCGATGACCACAAGAAGACGCGTGTGAAACGGTGGTGTTGATGAGAAGCGCTTCCCGTGGGCAGCGCGTGTGTAGGGACACACCTGTAGCGCTGCACTGCCGATCCGGGCAGCATTGCATGTGTAGCGTGCGTTGGAAAATGTCGCCCGACTACTACTAACTGAATGAACAAGCGTGGTGTGAGCGCGCACAAACAAACACGAATAGATCACACTGAATGACTGCAGACAACGACTGTCAAAACGCTGGCAGCAAGCATACGCCGCAGCGGGCGAAGGTACGTGCGGTCTATCGCTTCAACGGAAACTGAGCGGCGAATGCACGGCGCATAAAGGTCAGAGCCGTGTGGAGATAAGAGACGGTGCGGACGAGCGACGCGCGCGGTTGTTGGCAGAGTAGTAGTGCGCCCCCCCTCCCCCCCGCTCTCTCCGGCGCTGGCTTCCTGCTTCCTTGCTTGCGCGTGGGAGATGAGTGCGTTCGCTCTCCGTGATAGCGCGCGTCCCCGCACGCTTCCTCTCGGGCATACGGCGCGCGGCTAAGATTTTATCTATACGGAACCTCACGGCGACGGCGACGACGACGGCGACGGCGACGCCGACGGCAGAAATCCGGTTGAAGTGTGCATATAATTGCTATCGCAATAAAACTTCTCAATTGCAGCGTGCGCCGTACTCGACGCGGAGACTAGGCGCAGAATGACTCCTTATACGCGCGGCGATTCTGATGTCATGCCAGCTTCCTTAGGCAGAAATTATGAGATAATGTGCAGCAGTCAACACGCTTCTCGGCAAGTCATGAGGTGGTTTACGTCAGTAGTAATAGTTCTGCACCTAACTTTTGCACCAATTGCTTATTCGTAAGAGTCGAGTTTCCACACAGACGATTTTTGTTCTTCGTGAGACCGAAATTTCATTACATATACAAAATTCATGGGTGTTAAGTTTCGTTAAGCAGCTGGTCAGGTAGGTTTGCCACATGTTGCCTGCTCCTGGAACATGTGGCAAACCTCCCTGACCAGCTGCTTTCTGCAGCTGCCAGCAGGCAGCGACACAAGTTTATGCTAGTGCTCTCGTTGCAGCAGGTCACATCCCCACAATTGAAGGCAGATTTTCACTTTTTTTTCTAAAAGCACCAGGCAATTAACTGTGGTAAGTGTCATCTCTATGAAGGCGACCCCAAAATGTGATCGTTCTGCAAAATTTCAGCAAGAACAGTGCAGTGATGAGTGCAAAACCTTTTTCGAACAGGCGCAGCGAAATTATTCAGCACCCTGTATAAGTTTGACGTACATATCACGGCTAACCTTATGCTCGGCTGTCTTAACCGACTGTTGAACTTGTACCTTGAACTCATGTATACCACGTAAATCAAAAGAGTAGTATTGTCATCTCTTCCAAACAGCTCAAGTTCAAGATTATGAGTTTATGAGGGCAGTAACTGCAATGTATTGTTGCAGCCCTTTCACTGTCTCATGGCTGTATTAAGTGCTCATATGCTAAATGTACCAGTTACTGTACCACGCTTTCCTTTTGTTTTGACCTAATATTGTGTCGCATTAATACGGTTCTTTTTTCTCGTATTATTGCAACAGCTAACATTGGATAAGTAGGAATGACATTGTGTTGTACCTAATCCTTGTACCTGTGACTACTACCCTCTGCAACAAAAAAAAAAAAAAAAAACCCTGATAGTATAGTGTCCCAGCTGTTATGTAACAAGCTTTAAAAATACACAGATAATTTTACACAAATAAAACCAAGTGCAGGTTATTCACAGTCCAGTTGAGAAATGGCCAGTAATTTATTAGCCCTTGGCACCTAATTAGTTATAGCTAACTCTTATAATTTAGTCATCTATCTGTTAGGGTGTTGATCAGGAAGTTGTATGATATATTAGAGTGACATGCTTCTAGCAAGGTCCACATCATGTTTCTTTTTTTTATCGTGGAGAGAAGCCTGCAAGTATGAAAACTGCCATGCGTCAATGCACCCGTGTGCAAAAGGTTGCTGTGCCATCCAACAGTCTCAGCGGGGAAAGTTAACTGTTCTTCTTTCTGGGGTTTTACGTGCCAAAACCAGTTTCGATTATGAGGCACGTGGGAAAGTAAACTGCTTGTCGCAGGCTAACCACTCGGAGCAGTGCATTTCTTTTATGTTGGTATTTCATAATATCGGGGAGCTGTTGGTGCATTGTGTTAAGAATATTTATGTTATTGTCAATGACAGGGCCAGCTTGCTTACCCACTAAGACAGTTACAGGGCCCTGCAATTCCATGCACATGATCTTTTTCAAATTTCATGGGATGGGGGGGGGGTTCATTGCTCAAAAAAATAAGCACACAATGTGTTCCTGGCTGGAAACGGTTTGTTTTGGTGTCGCTTATGATGCTCATCTGCCAAATTAACATCTTGGCAATTAGAACAAATAAAAAGTTGGCTCATTACTTTGCTACTTGGATGACGTGCACCATGAATACTAGCACTTTTTCAACCAAACTCCAAAGAACATGCACTTTGTTTGTGTTGACTGAACAGTAATTTACTGATGCAGAAGTACTTTTCTCTTTAGTGTCCCTTTAAAACCACGGTGGTCAGGACCAACACAGTTCGTCTGCCTCCCCCCCCCCTTTTTCTTTATATTAAAGTTTGTGTATGATGCACTCCGGTATAGCTGTTGAAAATGTTGCAATTATTGCTGACAAGCACCATTGTTGCACATACAGGAAAGTAAACAAGCCTTCGCTGTTTATTATTATGCATAATTTTCCCCCGCTAGCTTACAATGCCTACATCTGTAAAATTACCAATGGCTTGAATATTAACAGCACTCTTGTCATTTTATGGCTGATATCTTGCAGGTGTAAACCTGCCTTAAAAGGTTGCATAGTTTGCTAAACATCTAACTTTAAAAACTCTGCACCAAGAGGCTTGCACCTTTTGGCCAGTTTGAATGTTGGCATCCCAAGTCATACCAAATGCAATCTGCTTTTTTGCGTTGAAAGGGGTTTGTAATAATAAATAATTCATTGTTTATTGAGATTTGCAGGTGCTTGACTGTCTCCAATATGTAATAACACTGACTGTTGGTGGCGGTGGGTGCGACAGAAAACTTGCAAAGAATATAAAAACAATGACAAACAAATTCTTTAGTGTCATTCTACAGTTCCTGAGTTATGTTAACTTGTACCACTGATACTTGACGTCATCAAAGCTGTGCCAGCTTGTTCACAATGTCTGCGCAGTTTGCTGTGGGCATTCACAGAGGTCACAAATATCTTATCCATGACATTTGTCTGTTGAATGTAGCCTGCACAGCTTAACAGGTTGCTTGTTGTTCTAGTGTCTATTATAATCTGTTTTGAATATTTTTACTTTGTTCAAAGGCACTTATGACAAGGCAAAGAGGAGGGCCAAGAAGGCGGAATGCGAGTCGGCTGTGGACACCACGGAGCTGTCGGGTAATTGCTAGTGTTTTTTGTTTTTTTATGCTCATGCTTATGTGAAAGGGGAAGGCAAACTCAGAGCATGGTTACATTTAGAGAGCAGTCGCTCTGCCAACTGGGCTGACCAGGAAGCTAGAGGTGACAGCTTCAGGCTAAAGTGGCTAGTCGAAGTGCATGCAACAAAGGTTACCAGGATACCGTACAGTCACTTCCAGATTAATATAACCTTGTGTTGACATGTGCTTGCCTCCTGCATAGCTCTCTATCTGTCCCCAAAAAATGGTGGTGTATGGTTGAGTATATTGGATCAAAATGTTCTTTCTTTTATTAGAGAACTTTTTTTAAGTAGCTGCATTCTTTTTCTTTTTTTAAAAATCTCCATGTTACTTAAACAGCCCACTTTTTCATTTATGGCTATACCTTTGCCTTGAAAATTTCTGAATTATTTATTTAGTATATAGTGGCTCAAAAATAAATGTACGTGCATAAACATTTAGGCATTGAAGCTGGCCATGGTGAAGAGGGGCGTGCTGCTTCACCTCGACTGGAGCTACCTGTACCCCATAAGCTTTCCATAAAATAACCATGCAATTTGTTTAACCGACCAGCTCTGGTCTTTTTATTAGGCTTCTCGAAACTAATGCGGTCACCATTAGGGTCGAACATGTGTGCGATGACCAGCCATGTTTGAATTAATTTTAGGATTGGTATTACAAAAGTTGATCCCATAGAAATCTATCGGCTTCAGCAGGAACCTTTGAATGGAATGGAATATGCTGGAGTCAGCTTAGGAAGTAGGCTGTAGTAGCACTTTTATTTTGCATGTGGCTGGAAAGATTGTCAATGCGTTGCTGTACAGATCAATATGCACAAGTCGGCATTTGTTTTGGCCTATCTGAGCAATGAATTTCTAAAAGCAGATGGCACTGAAAAATAAACCGAGACCTTCTTGCGATTTGTGCATTAAAGCAGCACTGAACCACCCCTTGATCTTGGCAAGCAAACACGTTCTACATGTAGCGGGAGGAGCTAAGAAGCAGTCTGTAAAGATAGCTTTCCAGAGGGCTGCTCCTCACCATTTTTTTAAATGCTGGCTAGCTTCTAGTAGGCATTATGTGGTCAATTCTTTTGACAAATTACTTGTGTTCATACCCTGTCAGATTTATTAGAGAGAATTAGCAAGTGGGTAATCGACAATTGCCAATGCATCGCCACTCCTTTATCATTCTTAGAAGTTTTGTCTGATACCCATCTTGAAAAGTTACCATAAGTTTCCTTCGAAAAAGTAAAAGTGAGGTGTGATAGGCCTGTCATTGCTACTGGCACTGCCCCGGCTTAAGAGGGAAAGTGAATATTATCCTCCGAATGCCTTCGTTTATGAGGCCTTTTCAAACATTTTTTTAAATTGTATTCCTTGGAAAAATGCTGCACTCAACAGCCAAATGTGTTTCTCAAATCTTGGAAAAGGGCTCTCCAGGGCCCCTTTAAAAGTAATTATCAAAGAGGCTACGTGCTAGAACTTTTCCAGGAGGGCAAGTTCAAGTTTGAAATGTTCGCAAGAAGTTTAGAGAGTTTCTATGATCTGAAGAATGGCCCATCGTATGCTGAGCTGTGATTCTTAGTCACACGCAAGTTTGGAAGGTGAATTTATAGGTTCTGAGGAGATGATGTGTGAGTTTCTTTACATTTTTACACAGCCCATAAAAGTCGAATAACTTCGAGGTTGCTTTCATTCTGCAGTTCATTCTTGGCACCTAAACGTATGACAGAAATGTTATCTGTATAATTCTGCAAAAAAAAAGCTCTAGGCTTTCAAATTGGCACATTATTTGAAATGTCTCTCTCGCATCATTGAGTTTATGCAGAGAACATGTTCAATGGCTATCATAAGTGCCACAGGTATGGTTCAAGGTTTCTGCAGGCAGATTTTTTCCAATCTTGAGATGCTTAATCAAAAATGATGACGCGAGGATGTACAAGGTCTGTCTCAAAAGTTCTTGCCATATGTTTTAAAGAAATAATTTCGCTAACTTTCGGACATATTGTGGTCACCTTCAAAGCACCGTACTTTCCGGTGTATAAGACGCGCTTTTTTTCTGAATTTTTCGTCAGTGCGTCTTATAGAACGGTGCGAGTTATGTACGTATTTTTCCCCGGGAAAACTGCCGTCAAAAACGCATTCGATATTATGGCCACGCGAAGCGCGCTGGTTCACATAATTGCTGCAAGTTCTGTGCGCGCTATCGAGGTGCCGGGTTCTTCTTGTGATCGAGTTCCAGAGCGCTGTGCGATGAGGACTGAGCAGCAACGCAAGCGGCGGCAGGTCCACAGCGAGTCGGCCGACCCCGAATTCGTTGCATCTGCAGATGGCTGTCACGATACAGCGCGCGCCGCTGTGCAAACTACGCAGTTGCTACCAGCATACAAACCGCCACCCCCCTCCCTCCCGCGCTGCCTTCCTCCCTTGTGCGCGATTCGGCTCACCGTCGGACGCTTTCACTCGCACATACTGGGTATGGCGCGCGGAGACGATGTTATCGCCCTTGGACTTTATACGGAACATCGCGGCAACCACGACGGCAGAAATGCGACTGGAGCAGAAATATATGATACCCTTACTACAGTGAACTAGAAGCACCCTTACGCTTGCGCGTGACCAACGTTCACGGAAGAAACGTCACAATTTTTTAATTGCTTACCGAACGAAGAGGTGCGTCTTATACACCGGTGCGACTTATTTGCGTTTTTTTCTGGAAAAGCTGCCAGTTTGAGGGGTTGAGTCTTATAAAAGATGCGACTTATAGACTGGAAAATATGGTACTCCCCATTAGACACAATACAATGATTCCACCTCTCCTTCTATTGCTGGAAGCACCCTTGAAAGTATTTAAATACCTATGAATTTTTGTCACCGAGACCTGTGAAAATTCTGATACTTTGCATTTACCAGAGTGCTCTGAAACAACCAAATATGCCATAAATCTACCGCTTCTGCTGTGAAGGAAATAATTTTGTGTTTCAGCGATGCTGCTGCGGGTGCAGCTGGAGGTGCGGCAGCAGAACAGGGACGTCTTGCATGAGCTGCAGCAGCTGAGGCATGAAGTACGGGTCGTGTCTGAGAGGCTGGAGGAAACAGCCTCTCGACAAGACCCGTGCAGTGTCTCAGCCTGCCTTGTCGACGGTGCCTCCAGTTCTTCCTCGGCTACCTGCCGGCAATATTAAAGAAGTAGAGGCAGCCGTGCGGGATGAGGCTGTGGCTGCCACCTTGGTTTGTACTGCCCTTTTATTTGTAATTATAAGGCTATGTAACATGTCGAAGTTCTGTGCTGTTTCATGAAACATGGTGTGGGTTCTATGTGAAGGAACTTTGCATCGCACACACTAAAGAGCTCATGGAAATAATTCCCTGCTGTATAGTTTCTAATAACATATTTGGACTGGACCTTAGTTTAACATGCATCTAAATCTAAGCTTACACTAGTGTTCTTGCAATGAGACCTCATCGAAATGTGACCCTGACTGCCAGAATCAAACCTTTGACCTCGAGCTCAGCACCGCCATAGGCACTGAGCTACCATAGTGGCTTGCTGAATCGGTGATTTCCAACAGCTCTCCGTAGAGATACATTCATGAAGCAGGAGTAAATCGTTAAGTTAATAAAAATCTATTGCTGATATAAAATGCAAACTGTGGCAGCTTTCTATAGAAGGACACAACGCAGAGCACTTGTGAATAAATTCTTTTTGTTGGAAGAGTTGGCACATCGTGAATGATAAATAGCAGTGCGAACAAGTGGGACGCAGCACAGGAAAAGGTGTGCAATGATGTTCTGCATATACTGTATTTACCTCATTTTAATCTACAGTTTTGTTTTCTAGATAATAGAGTTTGAAAATTGCATTGCAATTGGATATGTAATGAAAACTACATTTGCAGCAAGTCTAGTGTACCTGTTGTCGAATTGCCTCATTGCACTAACATTTTTTTTCTTGTGCTACAAGCCCATGAAGCAAACTCCTAAACTATCCAGTTTCATGCAATGGTTCAAAGCATTTTCTAGAGCACTAGCAATTATTTAAGATTGTAAACCCACATACCCTGTGGCCCCTGTTACTTTTTATTCCACTACTCTGATTTTTCTGTGCTTTGTTTTATCTGCTACTATGCTACATTATGTAAGAGAATTTATGCTCTTCAGATTGAATAAGTGAAATACCCTATATATGTAATGGACGCGCTCGCATAATGAAAGCACCCCCAACTTTCGTCGTCAAAATTTCAATTTTTTTTCTCCCGTGTAATAAACGCACCCTGAACTTGCTGTCGTGAAGTAGGAGAGACACAGTACGATTCGGCGTCCGATATGGCATTCAGTGGGTACGATTGTATCAGATGCCGAATTGTACGTGTCTCCTACTTTTATTGCGGTAGCAATCATATGGACACTCCAGGTGCATTTTTGAAGTCGGCGCCAACGATCGTGGCTTTATCCCGCGTTGGGGGGAAGAAAGCGGGTAGCAAACGCGCCATATTTCGTCGTGTGCATGGCGCCGCTGGGAGGGGAGGGAGGCGGCACAGCAACTGCACATTGCACGGCCGTGCGCGCCCTATCTTGAAAACGATCTGCGTCGGAGGCTGAGTCTAGGTGCGACTGCGGCTTATACTTTTGAGCGTACTCCGTTATCGTGCTCAGTTTGCGTTGAAGCGATACAGGGCATGAAGGTCACTTCGCTCGCTGTGCTGCAGTGCTTCCTCACACCAGCATTTCGACAGTGAGTGTCCGCGGTCATCGAGTGCGATTGATTCATGTTTGCCTTTGCGTGCTGACACCATGCTGGTTAAATTACTTTGGAAGTTTATACGGGCAATAGAACTACTATCCTTACTTTGTATAGCTCTCTGCGCATTTGCTATCGTAATCGATGGTTCGCCTTTCGGACGAAACTGCGGCTTTCTTTAGAGGTGGCCGCGGAAAAACAAATCGTTCAAACTTTTACCCTGCAGAATAAACGCACCCCCCAACTTTCGCATATTTTCTAGGAAAAAAAAGGGCCTTCATTATGCGAGTAAATACGGTATTGTAATGGGGGTGCCCCATTTTCCATTCCTTAATGACAAGGGTTGGGAAAGTCGGTCAAATTGCGAACAGCTCGAACCATTGCATTGAACATTCATGGCAAAAACAGATGCTGGCCATAGAGAGAACACGGCCCCCGTGAAGGGGAACTAGCATTGTTTAATGTTTTTTCACCTTGGTTGCCATCTGTTTTGTTTTTTTGACATGATTTGTCCCACGCACTTTAAACCCACAATAATTAATGCAGACCAAAATAGTGTTGTTGAAGGGGTTATATGTTCTGCCTTCCCCATGAAGCCTTGTTCACTGACATATTCGTTGGCCATATGTCTGTTGTAGCTGAATGAAATCAATAATAGTCAGTGAACAAGGCTTCTGTGTAGAAGCCGAAACATCCTTTCGACAAGCAAGTCGAAGCAAGTGTCAAACCTTCCGATGTCTTACGTGGTTGCCTTCTGTGCCATGATGTTATGAGAGGGAGAAAGCTGAACGAAACCTGGATGTAGAAAAACTAGTATAAATTATGTATTTAGTGCACTCTGGGGTTTTCCAGTATATTTCTGGGGTTTTAGAGTCCGGCACCTTTACGTAAAGGGACAGACAACTGCTCAGAACATGAATTGAGAAAACCGTTTGTGGAAAAATGACCTATCCTACTGGTTAAAATAAGCCATGTTTTTCTCATTAAATGTGGATTTACATTTTTAATTCTTCCCCAAAAGTTGCGAAAAATGACCCTTGGCGCCCCACATGGCAAAAACATGAAGATGCATAAGTGGCCTGAAGAGGAGGGAAAACTGGAACAACTTGGTATTGATTCATGGTAAATAAGGAACAGCGCACTGAAAACGGTACAAGCGTACCCCGGCCTGGCGTTCGGCTTCCTTCAGGGGTGATACGCTTGGGAAAGGAGCCTGCGCCCTGAATTCCCGTCGAAACCAACGTGAGCACGGAAATACGAAGGGAGACTTGACACACCACAAGTGCTGACTTTCTACTGGAAAACTTATTGAATGAATGAGTTTATGAACACTTGAACTGTGCATGCACTTGCAAGGCAGCGAACAATTCATGACATGCACTCGTGGTGATACTAAACACGAATGAATTAAAAAAAAAAAAACCATCACACTGCTCGACTGTGAACGATTTGCGTGGTCTAAAAAGGAAATTTCTCTTTCTTGGAATACTATTGTTGGCTGACTAATGCAACGTGGTCCTGCTTTCTGTATTCTATAGGCCTCGTAAATTTCATGAGTCAATTGGTCTGTGTGGCGAAAAATAATCTCGGTCTGAGAGAATTCTGCAGTGCACCCGAATTGCCAAATGCGAGAGGCGCAAACAGTGCATTTTGGTGCTCCCTGATACGGACGTTTACACACCGCCCTGATTGTCCCACGTACACTCGGCCACAGGTGAGGGGGATGCTGTACACGATTGCAGTGGCGCAAGGCACATGCATATTAGTGTGCCTTACAGGGCAGACATTTTTTTGCATTTGCACCTTTCTCCACACATTTTGTAACTGCTGCGCAGATGCTACCCACTTTCTGGCTGAAAAAAAAAAAACAAATCTATGCCATGCCACGATCGCCCCCGCCTCCCTCCACCCATTTTTTTTGTTTCAACCTGTGCGAACACTAGTGTCCATAGCATGCTTCAATTCTTGCACGAACTTTCCACAAGACAGCATGCTATTGGCATCTTGTGGAAAGCTTGTGCGAAGAGTAAAGTTTGGAGAGTAAAGATGCGGCACCAAGAAGCAAGCCGTTAGCCATACATCCACTAGCGTTTGCACAGGTTGAAGGGGGGGGGGGGTCGTGGCATGGCATAGATTTGTTTTGTTCTTTTCAGCCAGAAAGAAAGTAGGTAGCGTCTGCCCTGTAAGGCACACTAACATGTGTGTTTGCCTTGCGCCACTGCAATCGTGTACAGCATCCCCCTCACCTGTGGCCGAGTGTACATGGGACAATCGAGGTGGTGTGCAAATGTGGGCCTCAGGGAGCACCAAAATGCACTGTTTGTGCCTCGCATTTCGCAATGCATTGCCGTAACTGCGGGTGCACTGCAGAATTCTCTCGGACCGAGATACTTTTTTGCCACACAGACGAATTGACGCATGAAATTTGCGAGGCCTATAGAATACAGAAAGCAGGACCAGGTTGCATTAGTGAGCCTGCAATAGTCTTCCAAGAAAAAAAATCCTTTTTAGACCACGCAAATCGTTGACAGCGGAGCAGCGCGATGGTTTTTATTTTTGTTAATTCATTATTTTTAGTATCACCTGATCTAACCACGAGTGCATGTCATAAATTGTTCACTGCCTTCCAGGTGTATGTGCAGTTCAACTGTTCATAAATTCGTTCATTCAATAAACTTACCAGTTGAAAGTCCGCACTTGTGGTGTGTCTACGTCTCCCTACGCTTTCAGGACACTGTTCCTTATTTACCATGAATAAGAGGCCTATCACATGGCTTTCTATTATTGTATGGGGTTGATGGTATTCTTATTAGTATTGAAATGCAGTCCACATATTCTGTTATTTTTTTACCTTGCAATATGCTGATAAGCCTTCGTTTGTGGTGAAAGTGGCACTGCCTTTGTTTTTGATGAGTTGCTTGGTAAGTCTATCGACTGAATAATAACGGGCGCCAGGCAGCCATGATTTAGGCGTATACTTGGGGGAAAAACGCTGTACAAATGTAAGAAGGTCTGTACGACAATGCAAGCTTGTTGTACCAGCTTTATGTTTTCAAAAGTGGTTGAAAAGGCCAAAATGTGAGCAGTTAACTGCAGTTCCCCTCATCCTGTGAAAGCAGAATGATGGGCTGCTTTCACAATTTGCGAAGCTGCAGGTGCAAACATTGCTGAGGGTTAGCTTTTGGTTACCACAAAACTAGGTCTTTGAAAACTGGTTGTCAGTCCCTTTAACGCAAAATGTGAAGGTCTGAAAATACCATGTCGGTATGCCTTTAAGCTGTTTTGTGCCACACATATGTAGATCTGACTTTCCTGCATTCTAATGTCACATCCCCTAATTATGCATTGGGAATTTGCATGGGAGTAGAATTGGTGCGCTTACAAATGATAGTGAAAGCTTGGAGAGGTAGTTACTATGAAACATAGTTACTGTGCTAAGGTTTATAAAACACAAACATGAAATGCACAGAACAGACAAGACCTGATGCACTTCGTGTTTGTGTTTCTTCCAGTAACGCTTAGGTGTTGTGGAGCACATTTACATTTAAAGGGCATTGCATCACAAACCTCTTCCAGCAAAAATGTATTGCTTTGCACTCAGCTAAAAATTCACTTCACTTGGCAATAAATTATATTCTGGTAGTATTGGTAGATTTTTCAACTTGAAAACATTGCCACATACAATGCTCATTTCCAAATCTGGCAATTTTTGTCTTTTTCAGCGCAAGCACCTCCTGCAAATTGGAGGGAAGTCATTGCGCGAGGTGGCATCGAATGCCATGAAGGCTGTAATGGCGCACCCCGTCCAAGTGCTTTACAGCTTTCATAGCAGGAAGGGGAAGAGGGCATTCATCAATTTGAAGTTTGTGGGGATTATGGAAACCGATAATTCCGCACGTCCAGAGGCGCGCCAGGAGACGCGAGTAGAGCAGACGCTCCTTGCACGGTTCTCCCGCTCGGGAAGGCCAGGCGGCTTCCCGGCGGCGCGAGCTCACCCCCTCCGGTCGAACCGGTCACATACGTAGACCGTCACGTGGCCGCGGAGTCCCGCGCCCATTGGACCGAGCCCAGAACAAGGCGGGGCGGTCGCGAGCGGCGCGACCGGCGCACGCCGGGGACGAGAGAGACGACTGCGAGCCGCGACGAAGGACGGAGCTCAGGTAACCATCTTGTTCCCTTCCTTTGTCGTGCCCTACCTTGTTCGACCACGCTCGACCCCGACAAACGTCGAGGTCGACTCTATAGCCTGCTTCCAAGCGAATTCCCCCTGGAGCAATAAACCCTGTTTGTACTTGTTACACTATCGTGCGTTGTCGTGTTTCTGCCAGTCCTGATACCGCCGAACCCCGGTAGTACAGGGCAAGCACAAGGGAGTTGGCTGTCAAGCCTAAGCCTTAGGGACAAAGGCGGCTTGAGAGAACCCGGAGACGACAAGTTATGCGAGATAGTCACAGGTAAAGCTTCCTTAGTCATCCTTTTGCATTGTAGAAGTATTTTGTATAAAGCCGAACTCCTCTACAGCGAAATGGCTTGCATAACAAGAGATTGTCCTTGCCAAAATCCTGTCTTTCATATGAATTATCAACTTCTACAACGAAGAAATTTAGGCGTCCCTGTTGGCTGATTTCATTTTTTACTATGAAAGCGACATACTCAGCCACCACTGCCCTTGCAGAAATTGCGAAAGTGTGCTCTACATTAGCACCAATGGCAGCTTAGGTGAATTGCTTGACGAGCATGCCGATGAATTGCATCATACCAGGCAGCTTACACGTTTAGCATCAGCGGGTGAGACAGTTGAATATGTCTCGGTTAGTAAAGACATGGTGTGATCATCACTGATGACGTTAACGCTATGTTAGGGTGGAAAAACAGGAATGTCAACAAAGGCAACAGGGATGAAGATCCTGTAAATGGATCAAGAATTTTCATGGTGGGGAAGGCGATAGCAGCATTTAATTACCCACAGGAATACTTTGCGTATCCTGCATTTCGCCGCTGAGCATGCTGTGAACCTCGAACTGTGTGCTAAGGACTTAGCAACTTATTTCACTAAGTCTCTTGAGTTCATGTTAAGGTTTTCTTTTGTTGAATGTGTTTGCCTGCTCTATTGTGGGTGATCTTTATGGTGCATGTTGTATGGACTAATTGTGGTCTTTGTATGGTTGTGTGCAGATGTCATCTGTGCGAAAGGGGGGGGCAACCTGACAGAAGCACAGGACTTCATTAAGAGGTGGTTGCCAGGGTCTGTGGACAGGGGTGGTGGCAGGAAGAGGCGTTTCGCAGAAACGCTTGCAGCAGAGAAGCCCGATGATCCCTCCCTTTGGGGCAGGAATCATTGCCGGCCCACTGCTGCCCTCTCCCTGCCCCACCCTAGCCCTCAGGTCCCTGGCCATTCCACTGTCGGCCCCTCCTGTCCGGCTGCTGCTGCCCCTGCTCCTTCCCCTGCTACAGCCCCTGCTCCTGCAGTCCCTGCCGCCCCTGCCCCTCCTCTTGCTGCTACCCTTGGAGCTGAGCACCCCTACCACCGGTGGGAATCGAACCCACAGCCTCCCGCAGCCTGCATCAGTTCAAGAATTGTATTCTAAATAGTATTCTAAATAAATTATATTTTCGTTTATGCTTTGCGTGTGTCTGCAGGAAGTTTCCTTCCCGCACTTATTTCCATCACGTTTCCTTCGCTACTAATTGTATACGCAGTAAGCTAGCATATAAGCAACAGAATGGCCGAGTACAGGCTGTGCTTGAAACACATTGGATGCAAAATGGCTGAGCGCTGGATAATCTGGAAACGCGTTGGATACAGAATGGCTGAGCCCTGGATATTCTGGAAACGCGTTGGATACAAGATGGCTGAGCACTGGCTATTGTGGAAACGCGTTGGATACAAAATGGCTGAGCACTGGATATGCTGGAAACGCGTTGGATACAAGATGGCTGAGCACTGGCTATTCTGGAAACGCGTTGGATACAAAATGGCTGAGCACTAGATATGCTGGAAACGCGTTGGATACAGAATGGCTGAGCACTGGATTCTTAAAATACACTGGATACAGAATGGTTGAACACTGGCTCTATGCTCGAACTACATTGGGTACTACAATGGCAAACTGTACGGCCAATCTTGGCTCGAACAGTGGGTGGACATTGGATCGGGTTGCACTTTGCCATGATGCCAGGATTGGGCCAAAGTTCGTACCAATTTCTGCGAGCATTGGACCATGCTTGGCCCAGTGCTGTCGTGCTGCCTGGGGCAGGGCTAGAGGAGAAGACTCGTGCTCTTCTTCCCATTCGCGTATGATTACGTGACCTACAACCACCTACAACCAACCCGAATATTGAGCGCGTGGGAAATAATGCCCATCAAGCCGCCAACCTTTTCGGCTCACTGTTACGTGCTTTTATTGCGATAGCAATTATATGGACACTCAAAAGCAGATTTCTGCCGTCGGCGTCGCCGTCGCCGTGAGGTTCCGTATGACGTCAATGGAGATGAAATCGTCGCCGCGCGCCGCCGAACGCTGTATGTGCGAGTGAAAGGGCGCGAGGGACGCGGTCTTTCATGGGGAGTGAACGCACGGCGGAGAACAAACGCGTGTTCTGCGCCGTGCTTCCTTAAGGGCTGTCTCTCTTTCCTCCTTTACAATCACCATATATGTAGAGCAAACGCGCCTTCTTCCGACGCGCGAGAGGCCGTGGGGAGGGGGGGGCGGGGGAGGGAAGGGAGGCGACGTTTAGCTGCGGCACCAAGTGCCTATTTATATCAGAGGCTCTGGCAACAGTCACCAACGCCGCAGGCATTTTGAGCGAACGCGGGCAAAACGCCGACGGCGTCGACAACAGTTCTGCGCGTTGTCGGTGCTGCTGCATGTCCAAGTTTATACAGATGATAAAGCTAATATCATTACTCCGTATAGCTCTCTACAAATTTGCTATCGCAATTGATGCTTCGCCTTTCAGGTGAAACTGCGACAACTTTTTTCCCGCGCCCACAGGGTATGGGCCGCTCATGCGGCTTTTGGATTTAATGCGGAACATCACGGTGACGACAACCGCGGCAATTTACCTGAACAGTCGATTTAATTGCTTTCGCCATAAAGCTAGAAATAGAAAATTGTTAGCAGAGGGTATATATATATATATATATATATATATTGTGAGAAGACGCCCGAGACAAAGGCAGAGCTCTTGTATTGTCACACAGCGCAAGACAGCCCACGAATACCAACCCGACAAAATGAGGATGATATATATATATATATATATATATATATATATATATATATATTGATTGGTAGGTTTCAGAAAGCTGATCGGGCACCAGCCCCCCCCCCCCCCCCCCGGAAAAATGAAACCTTATCGCCTATGAAACGCGGGGTCGGCATTGCAACGCAGTGTCGGTGTTGCAAGCTGCGTTATGCAATGCGCTGTGACGGCCGTAAGTCCAAGACGCACGAAAAGAAATTATCATCATCATGAGTAATAAGATGAAGAGTTCGCGCGCACGTCCGGAAAATGCTGGGCTGCGATCGTCCAGCTTCGCTGTTTCACACGGTGCGCGGCCGAGTGCAAGGTTAAGCGTTTTTTTTTTTTGCAGATCACCATAGCGTAATTGGTACTCATCAGACAGTTTTAGTTTAGCGTGTTTACCGAAATAGCGGGCTTACTGGAATAGCGGGATCGAAATACCCATGCGCTAACCGACCCATACCGTTTAGCTAGAGTGCACAGACCAAGGAGGTTTTTCAATTTTTTTTTCAACCTCCTTGGTACAGACAATGGTCGAGTGGGCCGAATGGCGCTCTCCCGCTGGGGCGCCGCCTGTGGAAAAATTGTGCGAGGGCGCTGCGAGCGAACGGATTGGATATGGTATATGGATAAACGAAGGCGATAGATATCTGGAGACACAAGAGAAAACAACAACAACAAAAGGGTAGAGAAATGAGGCCATAATGAAACACAGGGCGCTATGGGGTACAATAGGTACGATGTGCACCGGGGTATGTGGAAAGGTGTAATGGTTCCAGGGCTTACATTTGGAAATGCGGTTGCTTGCTTGAAGTTAGGAGTACAATCAGGACTCGATGGCAACCAAAGGTCAGTGGGACGCCTCGCGTTGGGCGCTCACGGGAAGACTGCTAATGAAGCTGTGCAGGGTGATAGGGGCTGGACAAATTTTGAAGCAAGGGAGGCTCAGAGTAAAATTGATTTTGAAGAACTACTGAGGAAAATGGAAGAAAGTAGATGGGGTGCAAGAGTATTCAGGTATTTGTACAGGCAAAACATTGACTCACAGTGGAGGAAAAGAACTAGGAAGCTTACCAGCAAATATGCGACCGGTATGGCCAGCAACATGGCAACAAAAAACGCCAAAAGCAAAGGCTGGTACAAGGTTATGGGTGGTGGCAATGGAAAAGAAACCTGCTATGACTAACTACCTCAAAGGACAAAGGGAAATCAGGAAAGAAACAATTTATGGCAACTCAAAGGGAAGCTCCTTACTTTTCGAAGCGAGATCAGGATGCCTTAGAACGCGCAGTTATAAAGCGAAGTACACCAAGGACGGAGCCGCATGTGCTTGCTGTGGTAAAGATAGAGAAACGGTGGAACATGTTTTATTGATATGTGAAGAAATCTATCCAGCTGCAAGTCTAGGTTCTCTGACCTCCTTGAAGTCGTTGGGTTCAGGGATAGCACGGGCAAAGTAAACATGCCAGCTGTAGAGATTAGTAAGAGGTGGTTGGAGGTTTGGTGGCAGAAAAATAGGGAGACCACAAAAAAGGAGACTACAGAGACAGAGTTCCCAGTAATGGTTCAAAAAGGTTGATGCCTGGAATTCTTTCTATTTGCGTGTTTCTCAAAATATAAAGGTAGGACATTAGGCAAAATAATAACAAGAGCTTGGTGGCGCAACCCACTACCCCGTTTCAAAGGGGATGCTCATAGCATGCATGCATGCATGCATGCATGCATGCATGCATCCGTCCGTCCGTCCGTCCGTCCGTCCGTCCGTCCGTCCATCCATCCATCCATCCATCCGTCCATCCATCCATCCATCCATCCATCCATCCATCCATCCATCCATCCATCCATCCATCCATCCATCCATCCATCCATCCATCCATCCATCCATCCATCCATCCATCCATCCATCCATCCATCCATGTTGCGGAGACGCGTTGTTCCGCGGCTTCACGCACTTTCGCAGGGGGCGCCGAAGCCAATTGCGCATAGTACGCTCTTTTAATACTGCTTTATGTCCACCTCAAATTTATGCTTACCCCATTTTGCCAAACATATATATTTTAGGCATGGATTATACTACTCGACGTCTTCAATTTTGCTGGCGTTGTCAAGCGCGTCGTCTGCTAGCGAGCGCGCGTTCGCTACGCGGACGCTGGCTGATGCCCAGTTTCGCTCGCAGAACGTCTGTGCAGTACATTTCTTCCATCTTTTAGTTGCTTTGGTGCGCCCATGACTCTTGACAGCCGGCACCAAATGTAGTTTTAGCCAGGTGAACTGCTGTTTTTGCTACTGTCTTCTGAACGTAACTGCACAAAAAAAAAAACCACATGCAAATGGTGCTGATTCGCCACCTTTTTCAGGTTGTGTGAGACCTTATGCATGTACGGCACAAATTGCGGTCTTTTGTTATTTCTCTGCTGCTGACCTGCTGTTGACTCTGCTAACGCGCTTCAACCTCTGGAGCAGCGTCTCGGACCGAAGACGGGAAGCCGGCTGCATCCAGCCGCGATTCTTGCAAGTGAAAGCTCTCTTCCATCGTGTGTTCGCATGACTTCATGAGCGCAGGCCGAAGACACATCGTTGCTATAACCCTTTTATAAAGTTCAGAGTTGGCGGAATCGAAAGGGAGTAAATGTTTTCACGCTCGGGGTCTATGTTCCCTTATAGTCCGTTCTAGTCACTATAATCCCTACTTCCTTCCTCTTAGCTTTGTTGCGCCAGAACCGCAAGAAAGTAAGAGATATTCAAAATTATAACGTGGGAAAGATTGAGGAAGCAGAAAAATATGGACGCAGTATGAAATCAGTGAGAAGAAAACTTCGCATGCAAGTGCATACAAGATGTACGCACTGAACGATAAGCGGGGCAATGTCATCAGCAATTTCGATGACATAGTGAAAGCAGCGGAACAACTCTATACTGACCTTTACAGTATCCAGAGGAGCCAAGCTACTTTCAATCGAAGTAGTGATGAACAGGATACAGAGACTCCTTCTATGACTATCGAGGAAGTTAGAAAGAGCTTGCAAGACATTACCGGGGAAAAAAGCTGCTGGATAAGATGGAATAACAGCCGATTTAATTAAAGATAGAGGAGATATCATGCTTGAAAAGCTTGCGACTCTTTATACGCAATACCTCATGACTTCAAGTGTAGCAGAGAGCTTGAAGAACGCCAACATTATACTAATGCATAAGAAGGGAGACGTTAAAGAATTAAATAATTATCGAGACATTAGCTTGCTTTTGGTATTGTATAAAATATTCGCCAAGATAATTTCCAATAGAATCAGGGTAACACTTGACTACAGTCAACCAAGAGAACAGGCTGGCTTTAGGAAGGGATATTCTACGGAATACGCTAGCGCAAGACAGGGGTAATTGGAGATCGCAGGGAGAGGCCTTCGTCCTGAAGTGAACATAAAACATAGGCTGATGATGAGGATGATTCTACGATGGATTATATCAATGTCATCAATAAGGTAATCGAGAAATATGTGGAGTACAATCAACCTCTCTATATGGCTTTCATAGATTATGAAGAGGCACTTGATTCAGTAGAGATACCAGCAGTCAGTGGCGCACCGACGGGGGGGGGGATTCGGGGGTTGTAACCCCCCCCCCCCCGCCCTGAGGCCGACTTAACCCCCCCCCCCTTTTGTTTAACCCCTTTTCTTTCCTTACGCATTTGAGTACTGCAACTAAGATGTAAGACGCGCAATCGTCTGCACACTCGCAAAAAGCGCATTTTTTGACAATTTCCCGTGAAGAAATTGAAATTAGTGCTGTTTAGATGGTATTGGCAAACTGTCAACCCACCCTGACAGAGATCCTGGGTGCGCTACTGCCAGCAGTCATAGAGGCATTGCGTAATCAAGGAGTACAGGAGGCATACGTGAATATCTTGGCAAATATCTACAAGGATTGCGCACAACCTTGGTTCTCCACAAGAAAAGTAGAAAGATACCTATCTAGAAAGGGGTCAGGCAGGGAGACACAATCTCTCCAATGCTATTCACTGCATGCTTAGAAGAAGTATTCAAGCTCGTAGACTGGGAAGGCTTAAGAGCGAGGATCAGCGGCGAATATCTCAGCAACCTTCGGATTGCAGATGACATTGTCCTATTCAGCAACAATGGGGACGAATTACAGCAAATGATTGAGGACCTTAACCGAGAAAGTGTAAGAGTGGGGTTGAAGATGAATATGCAGAAGACAAAGATAATGTTAAATAGCCTGGCAAGGGACAAGAATTCAGGATCGCCAGTCAGCCTCTAGAGTCGGCAAAGGAGTACGTTTATCTAGGTGAATTACTCACAGGGGACCCTGATCATGGGAAAGAAATTTATAGAAGAATAAAATTGGGTTGGAGTGCATACGGGAGGCGTTACCAAATCCTGACTGGGAGCTTACCACTGTCGTTGAAAAGAAAAGTTTACAATCATTGTTGCATTCTACCGGTGCTAACATATGGAGCAGAAACTTGGAGGTTAACAAAGAAGCTCGAGAACAAGTTAAGGACAGCACAAAGAGCGATGGAACGAAAAACGTTAGGCTTAACATTACGAGATAGGAAGAGAGTGGTGTGGATCAGAGAACAAACGGGGATAGCCGATATTCTACTTGACATTAAGAGAAAAAAGTGGAGCTCGGCAGGCCAAGTAATGCGTAAGATGGATAACCGGTGGACCCTTAGAGTTACAGAATGGATACCAAGAGAAGGGAAGAGCAGTCGAGGACGGCAGAAAACTAGGTGGGGGGATGAAGTTAGGAAATTTGCAGCCGCAAGTTGGAATCAGCTAGCGCAAGACTGGGGTAATAGGAGATCGCAGGGAGAGGCCTTCGTCCTGCAGTGGACATAAATATAGGCCGATGATGATGATAATGATGATGATGTGGCGCGGGCTACTCCTCTCTCCATGCGTACAGGGCGCCGCGCTTGCTCCGGCCTCTGCCGACGCGCCGCTTCGCGCGCAGGACCAGCCGGTTCCAGCTAGGGGAGGAAGTCCAGCGCAAGAGAGCCGCTAGGCGAAGCTCTCCGGAAAGGAAACCATGGCATTTCGATACAGGTTTCGATACGACACAAGCTTAATAACACAACCGAGTTGGAATGTAATTGCTATACAAAAGCATGACCAAATGGTCGCTGGTGGTCGCTATTAGCGCACCGCGAAAGAGAAAAAAAGACCAAGAAACCCAGTGCAGAGCGGCCGCCGGTCTTTCGGCCAGCGCCTGTCATCGCGCATCCCACAGCGCAGAAAATAGAGAAACAAACGAGGGCGCGATCGGACGGCGCTGCCTCAGGACCCCGAGACGTGTGCACGCTCCTGCCGACGCCGGGGCCCCGACGACGACGACGAACCATCGGCTGGCGCAAGGAAAAGGGGTGCCACCGGCAGAGAAGAACACATACACACGTTGTGTATGTGTGTTACAGTAACACACCCTCCGACGCCTGCACGGATGTGGTCTCCCCAGGCCCCGTCTGCCGCGCACCCAGAATGCGCGCAAGCAAGAGCCCGAATCGCGCCAAAAACTCGGCCAATGGGGCAGCCCGCTGACCCCCCCTCCCCCCGTGCGCGGGATGATGATGATGATGTTACACTTTATTAAAATAAAAAGTAAGAGTAGCAGTTGTGGAGAGGGTCCCTCAGTCCAGGGTCCCGCCGGGCACGCCTTTCATCGCTGCAGCGATGAAGGTTGCCAAGTGCCGCTGAGCCAGTAATGATACTGCGAGAGTCAACCAAGCAGTCGTAGGGGTAGGGGATAGGTCGGTGGATGTTGGGGGGGAAGGGTGGGGAGGATGGCAGGACGACAGCATGTGAGAGCCATTGGGATGACCGCCACACCTGTGACATCGCGGAGGTGGCTCTTCTGCGAATGCGCGAAGGAGATGTATACGTGTGGGAGAAAGAAGACCGCCCGTCTGGGCTTGTCGGATGGGGACGCCGTGTGCGCGAGATAGACAGAGTTGTGAAGGCGGAAACGCGCGGCGGGCGAGTCGATAGGGCAGGAGAGAAATGGGAGGAGGTCGGGAATCATGTGAGCTTGGCCCGGGGAAGTCGGGAGCCTGGCGAAGAGTGTCACAGGCGAGCCGGTTAGCCCGTTCGTTTCCCGACAGTCCAGCGTGGCCAGGTACCCACACGATTTCAACTTGTGTACTCAGACTACTTTGGAGAATGTGCGCCAGAGGGGTAGGAAGTTCCCCGCGTACTAAGGATCGACAGGCGGCCATGGAGTCTGTGAAAATGATAGGAAGGTGCGAGGTGTTGGGGGGAAGATAGTGGCAAGCAGCTAATATCGCATGTAGTTCAGCAATTGCGGGATCTGTAAGCGAGAGGATTTCTCTATGGAGAATAGCATAGCTACCCGAAAGAACCACTATGGCAGAGCCGAGTGAGGAGACGCTAGCGTCCGTGTAGTAGAAATGACGGTTTGGATGAGTGCCGATGAAATGCTGAAAATAGCGGATTCTAGCCGCGCGGCGTTGTGCGTGTATACAGGGATTCATGTTGCGAGGTAATGGCGCGATGCGTAGAAGTGCCGCGCAGGATGACGAAAGTGCCGTAGAGGTGGTGGAGGGGGACGTGGAGACAGAGGAGCCGACATACGCCAGGATGTGGCGTCCATGAGTGGTGGTGCTCAGGCGAAGTTCCTGATTGCGACGGTGAGCCAAGATAATCTCTTCTGTAGTGTTGTGGACGCCCAGCTGAGCTAGGCTGTCGTTGCTGGCACTGATTGGGAGGACCAAAGCGATTTTTGTTGCTTTGCGTACGAGTGCGTCAAGGCGATTAAGGTCCTGTTGGCGAAAAGTTAAATAAGGGAGCTGGTAGCGATAGCGAGATAGAAGGAGTGCGTCACGAAGACGAAGAAGTTCAGATTCGCGTAGGCCCCTAACACGGTTAGTGACGCGACGCATTAGGTGTAGAATTTGTTCCCCTTGCTGGAGAATGTGCCGGATTGCGGAAGAGGCTCCACCATCGGCTTGGATGTGGAGGCCGAGAATATTTATGGATTTTACTAGAGGAATGGGATGACGACTCAGTAGTAGTGCTAGGGGAGGGGGTTGCCATCGCGGATGGTGGACAAGGAGGAGAGCAGATTTAGCGGGTGAGCAAGAAAGCCCGATTGTTTTGGCGGCAGCCGAAGCGGTAGCAAGGGCGTCCTGTAGGCAGTCTTGTATGTATCCCGGCGAACCTAGATAAGACCAGATGGTTATGTCATCTGCATAGATAGTATAGCGGATGGAGGTTAACGGTTCATGGGCGCGGTGAACGATGCACATGGCGAGGTTGAAGAGCAGAGGAGAAAGAACTGAGCCTTGCGGTATACCGCGCTGAGGTTGCGAATATACGGATGATGTCGGGGCATCGGCGAATCGTAGGGAGTAGGAGCGACCGCGTAGGAACAAGCGAACGTAATTGTACACGGGAGCGCCACAGGCCGTGCGAGCAAGTTCCTGCAACATTGAATCGTGTGTCACGTTGTCGAAGGCTTTTGAAAGGTCCAGAGCTAGTATAGCGCGCAGTTGCGAGGTGCTAGGGCGAGAGAGAATGTCATGTTGGATTTGTAAAAACGCATCTTGCGTGGAGATGTGTTCGCGATAGCGAATGAGACTGGGAGGCAAGTAAGACGTATTCTCTAAGAAACGCTGAAGACGGCGAAATACTAAGCGCTCCATGAGCTTACCGATGCAGGAGGTGAGGGAGATAGGTCGAAGGGATGCAAGCGCGGGTGGTTTCCCTGGTTTGGGTATGAAAATGATTTCAGCATGCTTCCATGCAGAAGGAAGGTCCCCAGTATTCCAGGCATTATTCATAACAGAGAGTAGGAAGTCGTAATCCAAGTCGGCGAGATTGCGAAGGTGACGATTGGAGACTTTGTCCTGACCCGGACAGGTATTACGTTGGAGGGCTGATACAGCTGCTCGGAGTCCATGAAGAGTGAAAGGATCCGAAAGATCGGGATCGATTGAGGGGGGTCCTGTGTAATCTGGGTACGTTGGTTTATCGTATGGGCAATGTAAGTGTCCCGGAGATCTTGATAGAGAGCTTCCACTGTGTCATAAGAGTCGAGGATCTTGCGTAAAGCGTGTTGACTGCTCGTGCGTGTGGCCGCAGGATTAAGAAGGGAGCGAAGGAGGCGCCATGCAGAGCCGAGGTGCATGGTAGTGGCTAGACGGTCACAAATGTGGAGCCAGCTCTCTCGCGTAAGTGTGTTGGAATAATCGGCGATTTCTTCATTAAGTCGGTTAATTCGAGCACGCAGACGGCGGTTGCTTTTGCTGCGGCGCCATCGTTTCAGAAGGCCTCGTCGAGCATCCCAAAGATGGAGTAGGTGCTGATCGGGTGGTGCATCCGACGCACTGGTCTGAGTCGATGTGGTGTGATCGTGAACACAAGTGTGAAGCGCGTCAACCAATTCCTGTAGTGTGGAGGCAGCGGGGGCATCCTGACGCACCTGTCTCACGCGGGACCAGTTCGTAATGCGTGTGGAATTGCTATGGCCCTTGAATGCTGTGGTATGTAGCGTGGTGATGATAAGAGTGATAAGAGAGCTAAAAACAGTGTATCCAGTGAGAGTAATAGGTTGAGCGGGTTCTTGGAGAAATATGATGTCAGGTGGCGAGGTGTGTGCGGCAATGTACTGCAGCATTCAGGCAGCACATCACATGGGGCCAACTAGGGCCGATGATGGTTTTCAGCCGGCACTGGCTGGGCCGCGAAGGCCCGCCGTTGCCTCCGTAATGCCAGTGCTGGCAAAGCCACTGTAACAGATATCCAGCGCTGGCCCTGCTTTGCCGGTGAATGCCCGTTAATGGCTAGGCCGGGCGTCGCAACTGGCTATCCCGGGCCTGCTTTGCCGTAAGAGTGCCGTCATTGGCTGTACATCTCTAAACATTGGTTAACAACGTCCGTTCAAAGCTATATGCATAGCCACATTGTTTAGCGGTTCCGATAGACCCGTAAATATCGGCCTGTCAAACAGAACGGCATTTCAATATTACTTTTCACGCAGCATTCGCTGGCCATTCCCGATTATATATGTTTACAGCACGCAATATTTATTTGAATTTTTCACCATTCACGCCAACTGCAACGAGATCACTCTGGTATTTTTTTGTTGCTTACTAAATTATGTAAGTTCTGCATATTTTTTTTTCGATTTATTACAAAGGCTGTTAACTTTCGCGTAATTGTATTTATTGTCTTGAATCATTCGATCGGACATTGTTAACAAGTGGCACAAGATCACTCCATTATAATGCGTCAATGCGCGCATGCCGTGTGCATCCTCGATAGGCGCAATAACAAATTCAAGGGGGTATATAATTAAAAAGCATGTGCGCTTACATGTGCGTCGTTTAAGTAGTGTTGCAGGTAGTGAATTGCAAAATACTGCATAACTTTATGGTGCAATCATCTGTACCGCTTGCCAGTAATGCCGTCGCTAGCTCAACTTCTGTAGCGGCTGTAAATTTTATTGCCAGTACAATACAAGGCATTTTGGATGACTGCTCCCTGTATTATTTTTCTGCATAGAGAGCATATCGAACTGTGCAGTAGTGTCTCCTGTGGCCCGCTTCATTATAATCTTTGGTGCCTTTCCCGGAAAACTCTGTCGTGCGTGTTTTTTTTTTTGATGCCAGATGATTTTTTCAGACAAACTGGCACAGTAGGCGTAAATTCCTCCCCGCAGAAAGAACCGGGGAAAAAAAGAAATGGCGCCATGCTGAAGGAGAGAGAGAGAGAGAGAAAAAACGAAGAGGGAAAGGTAGGGAGGTTAACCAAACATGTTGAAGGAGAGGTTTCTGCTGGGCTATTGGTGCATATTTCTAAAACAAAAAACAGCCAATAGAAGAGACAAGAATGTGAGACAATCCCAACGCTAACTTACAATGAAGTGCCTGTTTTGCACGACGCCAAATATATCTGCACTGAAAAGAAAGGGGAAGGCGGAGAACAGAGACAACGCCACAAGAGATATACGGGGGTGGGAGGGGGGAGTGAAGAGAAAGGTTTGGTCAGACGACCAAGACGACTACACAAGACGACTACACAAGGCGCTCTCCGTTGGAATGGAACAGAAAATAAAGAAAAATAAAAAACAGGAATGTTCGTAGCCTGCCGCGCCATTTCGAACCTTGACGGATGGCTGAAAGAGTTGAAGTTACCGACCTAGCACTGAGAACGAAGAACGAGGCTAAGATTAAGGAGAATACAGGAATATAGAATGGAAAAAAAAAGAAGAACGCTACTGGATAAAAATGTAAGCTACTGAATAAAATTAATTTCTGATTAAAAAGTGGAACAAGCATAAAGAAAAAAACTACTAATATATATATATATATATATATATATATATATATATATATATATTTTAAAGTAGGTGAACTCTTTTTGTGAGAGCAACACAGATTTGAATAAATTTTTTTGCTGACGTTTACATCTTATATCAGCTAATAAATAAACCTATCGTTGTTTTGACTTTGCAAGGAGGCATACATAAGCTTCCTTATTCCTTATTAAGTTCAGGCTCCCACTTGCACCCTCAACGACACACCTCTGGTAACTTCTTCCTCTTGTAGATAAATATCTCGGTATACAAATCACATACAACATTTTTGGAATATGTATGTTGAGTTTTCAATTTACCAATGCCAACCGCATGTTTGGTTTCTTGCTCCAAAATTTTCTCCATGGGAAGCTTTTATTTTATAAATCTATGGTGGGGTCAATCTTCGAGTACACTAGTTCGGTCTCGCAACTCTCGAAAGTGTCCAAAACCTTGCCGTCCTTGTTTTGTTACATACAATTACTCACGTGTAGCCAGTGCGTCTTCTACAAAATCATCGCTTGGTTTACCTTGTCGCCGTATGCGATCTCGCTTGAGTTGGTTTATTACGATTTATTTTATTACTCCCGCTGCTTAAAGGACACATTTTTCTACCTCCCACCTACGTTTCTTCTCGCAGCGGCCACGTTTGAAGCTTTCTTGTTTATGAAAAGAAAAAAGAACTGCCTGCTTTTTTATGTAAAGGCTTCGGGCTTTGACACTATACTAACATAATTAAGTAAATTAATATGGCGAACTTGAACGAGATCCTTGTACTTGCTTTTTGGGCTTCACTTATATGTTATGGGCCACGTAATGTATTGTCGCGAGGTTTCTTAGATACGGCTGCCGCTGCTTTGTCTCTATTCATTTTTTTTCCGAAGAGGGAGGTTGTATTATTTAACTAGAAGCAAGAAATGCATGGGGCATGTTAGCAAGTGATGTGCGCCGGACTACCCCTTTGCGCACACGTTGTCTTGCTCTACCGTCCTCCTGGGATAAGCAGCGCAAAAAAATAATAAAAAAACATTAATTGATCACTTTGAGTTGTTCTACACGCCCATTTGTCATGTTTTACATTTCAGCTATAATATATCATAAAATCAGCACAAGTGCTACTGCTCCTTCAGCCGCCGCAGCTTTTGGAAAAATAAATAAATAAATAAATAAATAAATAAATAAATAAATAAATAAATAAATAAATAAATAAATAAATAAATAACGTGCGCGTGTCGTTCTTCACTACTATCAGGCGAAGTGACGTCAAAACACCAGGAATGCGTTTCACTCTCACCACGTGTTCCCTGCGTCCCCTCGCTTTGCAGTGTCGAAGGTATGCACGGTCTATAATGCGCACAGCCGAGCCTGCGTTGCTAATCAGAACCGGATGGGCGCACAAAGAAGCGTGAATAATGCCCTGTCAAATTTGTTGCTCCCTGCGCGGACCTCGCCCGCTTCAAAAAAAAAAAAAAAAAACGTGGTGACTCTCGGAGGACGAGGGACCCGTACACATTCTGCTTCTGCCTGTGAGCTGTCGTAGCCCACATTTCTTGCACCTTGTTTTGCTTGCGAAGCATCCATCAACTTGTCCAGCAACGTGTTCAGTACCAGCGGCTTGACCTTCGCCACTACAAGCTTGGTTCCACACTGCTATTGGGTGAAACATGAACAACTCGCCAAGCGTTGGAAAACTGCATTTACTGCAAAATAAACTCAATTATCGCAACGTAAGTACAATTGTCTTATTTTTATTCTCAAGTATAGTGTTTCAACTAAGTGCATTGCCTAATACGTGTATTTTCTTTTTTACAGAGATAATGTACGGCCACTTTTTACTACGTAGTCGACGGTGCTGCACCGCTTCAGCGTCAGCTGAAACGCACTGTCTGTTTGAAAACACGCAGCACGGCACATTTCGGCTAGTACACTCAAGAAGACCAAAGTTGGATTGTCGTAATTCCTTACTCAGGAAGTACATTGTGCGAGCTGACTGGTGTTCAGAACTTCCTGCAAGAGTATAATCTGTTGTATTGCAGCTTGCTTAGGTGTTTATCATGAAACAATGCACCCTTTCTTTGCTACCTCTGTTCTAAACGCTTACGCATTTCCAAAGGCTAAGTACAGCTACCCACAAGCACTTACGAGAAGTCTTGTGATGAAGGCGTAATTCATCATAATTGCCTAGTCAGAACAAAAATCGCATATTTAGATGCAGCGGCATTTCCTACCTAATTTTTGCGTATTTCTGCTTCTTTTTTCAGCTTCAACAATTTGTTTGAATGGAGAAATCATATCTGTGGGAGATTGCCTTCAATATAATGAACGCCATCATGGACCATGCAGTTCAACTGCCGTACAGCTTGCATGGGAAGAAAAGCGAGAGACTGTTTAACATGCGGCTATGCAGAGTGGGAGCAGGTGATACGCATTTAATTTCTCAATTTTGTACCTTTTGCTTATATTATGCACTGCTGACAGTGTTGGGATAATAAAGATATATGTATTGTATGCAGATGGTGCCTGAGAGACGCAGACATCGACATCAACCAAGCGCAAGACTTCATAAGAATGTGGCTGCCAGGTGCCGTCGACTATTGCAGAAGGCGGCGTTACGCCGAAGCGGCTCAACCCCCCCCCCCCTCCCCCGTAGCGTCATAAACAAAGCCTTCGTAGGTGGCCCACAGGATTGGGGATACGAGCGACAATCTGTATTAACCTATTTTAAGACCAATAAAGAAATTGTGTATATTATTTGGTGATTTTATAGTAGATTATGGCATGTTGCATCGAGCTACCGTGCAATATTGGCGTAATTTAAAATAGTAGGAAATAACGGCATCGCCCACATACATCACAATCTGCCAATATGGCCATGCCAGTGGGTAATGCGGGACAATAAATTGACTAAAAGCGGCAGAGCCGGCTATTGACCAATACCGGCGCTGCCAGTAGGCAAGGTGGGACACTAGAATGGCAATGAACGGCAGAGCCGGCTATCTGCCTGTATTGGCGCTGCCACCGATGGCCGAAATAGGCCCTTTAGGGGCATGGCCGCGCTGGGCCATTCTTGACGCGGGTAGCGCTGCCGGTTTCGGGCCTATATCTGTGCCGGTGTTTGCCGTGATATTGCCGTGCTGGGGCCAGCCTGGTTGTGCTGCCTGGGCAGGAGCCCTCGCTTGCGCGCGAGCCCCTGCAGTTCCACTACCACACGATTAAATCGAATGCCATTGTAGAGAACGCAAATTTAGAATTCGTCCGGCCGATCCTCGGATGCGGCAACGACTACGCGAGCGACGCGGATGATCCATGTCACCGAAGCCAGACGATCGTACAGCGCTTCACGGACGAGGGTGGGAACAGTTGTGGAGATTTGGTGGACAGAAGCTGATGCCGCTTCGACCCTAGAGAGGGTGGTTTCAAAGCGCTGTTCTAACAAGTTGTGTCGGTCTAAGACTTCCGTGAGATCCGCAGGATTGGCGATGAGCGGGCATGCCGCAAGGCTTTGTTCAATAGCTTTAATGCGGGCCTCCAGAGAGGCGTAGGCAGACTGGTTCGAGTGCGGCGTGTTAATTTCAGACGGAGAGGCAGACAACGAGGTCTGTCGATTCAGCCCAGTGGAAGATACTTGTGGAGTGAGGGTTGTAGGTGAGGTGTTGAAAAAAGATGTTTCTGTGTTAGTAGCTGGGGCAGTGTCCGTGGCAGATGACATTTGAGAGGGGGTTAAAGGGGGAGGAGAGTTGATTTCTGCCACCCGAGGGCAGTTGGTACGTAGGACAGCAGCGCGGTAGTCACGTTTTGCTTTATGCGGGTTTAAGGGCTGTTGACTGAATGTTGGGTTTGGGACAGGAAGAGTTGAGGAATGGCTGCTTGGTTGACTTGCCTGGGAAAGGTGTTCCGCTGTAGCCTGTGAGGTTGAGGCGGCCTGGCCAGCTGGTCCACTGGGTGAACGGTGGGGGGTCTTGGAGCGGCTTGGGGGCACACTGCTGCTCCTGGCTTGGCTTGCGCTTTTGTTTTGGAGAGGTTTCGCAGTCGAGGTGGATGAGTCGGCGACGAATTCCGCCTTGGTAAGTGAGGTAGTCAATGGAATGAATTGCTGCTGCTGACTTGACGGTTGTACCGCTTTTTGGAGATTTTTGGCAGGAACACGGAGACGTAGACGACGGGCGCACTCCGTTTGACGGAGGGCGCTGTCTGCAGCCGCTCGGACTTCGCAGCGAGAATCTCCGGCTTGGTGGTCCCCGCCGCAGTGAGGGCAGCCCATGCGACAGGTGTGTGGTTGGTTCTGCGAGTCTAGTGTAAGGCGAGGGAGGAAAGCCGAGTGACAGTGTTTTATGATATGCTGCCATACCATCCAGGCAGGGAGGCGAGGGACATGGAGGTCTCCACGCAAGGCCATCGCGCAACTATTGTGAGCGCTCGAAACCACACAAGGTTGACGGTGTATGCACAAGCTTTGCAGGAAGGGGGTGTGATTGATGAGGTGCATATGAGAGGGGGCACATGCTGTCTAAGGTACGTACGTGCCTGAGGATCGAAAGGCTTCATACAGTATTTGACTCAGAGTTGCCATGCGTCCGTCGGTTTTTAGGAATCACGATGGAGCCCAATACTGAGCAAAATGCTCTTATTCGAATTTCCCCTGCCGCTGATGTAAACTGTGACGTTTCCGCCAAAAGTTTAGTTTCTTGAGGATTTCCCCATTTTCCGTGCATTGTAAGCAAGCTTGGCTGAATAACTGCTTGCTGTCTTCCGGCGTTTCTTGAGTTGGGAAACGCTTCTTAAGCTTCTTGATACCATCATCATCTTCAACAACAACCTATATTTATGTCCACTGCAGGACGAAGGCCTCTCCCTGCGATCTCCAATCACCCCTGTCTTGCGCTATAGCTGGTTCCAACTTGCGCCTGGAAATTTCCTAACTTCAACACCACATCAAGTTTTCTGCCGTCCTCGACTGCGCTTTCCTTTTCTTGGTATCCATTCCGTAACTCTAATGTTCCACCGGTTATCCATCCTACGCATTACACGGCCTGGCAAGCTCCATTTATTCCTCTTAATGTGAACTACAATATCGGGTATGCCCGTTTGCTCTCTGATCCACACCGCTCTCTTCCTGTCTCGTAACGTTAGGTCTAACATGTTTCCTTCCATCGCTCTTTGTGCGGTCCTTTAGCTTGTTCTCGAGCTTCTTTGTTAAGCTCTACGTTTCTGCCCCATAATGTTAGCACATGTAGAATGCAATGATTGTTCACGTTTTTATTCAACGACAGTGGTAAGCTCCCAGTCAGGATTTGGTAATGCCTGCCGTATGCACTACAACCCAATTTTATTCTGCTGTACCTTTTATTCTGCTGCTGTACATGGTCAGGGTCCTCTGTGGGTAATTGACCTAGATAAACGTACTCCTTTACAGACTCTAGAGGCTATCTGGAGATCCTGAATTCCTGTTCCCTTGCCAGGCTATTGAACATGATCTTTGTCTTCTGCATATTAATCTTCAACCCCACTCTTACACATTCTCGGTTAAGGTACTCAATCATTTGTTGTAATACGTCCCCATTCTTGCTGAATAGGACAATGTCATCTGCAAACCGAAGGTTGATATTCGCCGTTAATCCTCACTCCTAAGCCTTCCCAGTCTAAGAACTTGAATACTTCTAAGCCTGCAGTAAATAGCATTGGGGAGATTGTGTCTCCTTGCATGACCCCTTTCTTGATAGGTAACTTTCTACTTTTATTCTGGAGAACTAAGGTAGCTGTGGAATCTTTGTAGATATTGGTAGAGTATAGCTTCTTGGTATAGGATCCTGGAAAGTGCAAACTTCAGCCCATAGCACATTGTGCACCAGAACTAACTTACGTTTATAATATTGCACCACAAGCACCTACAAGGTTCTAGTCGCGGTGTGGACTTGAACCCCCGTCGTCCATCGATCTTCCGTAGTGATCGTTTCTGATGCACACCGCCAACCAGATGACCGCATGACGACTCGCATAAACCCCGACGACAAAAGGCGCAGGAGAAGTTCCGTCTTCAGGACGGCTAACAACCACGCCTCTCTGACCCACTCGTGTGGGTGCCTTTCCTGGAAACTTCTTGCCGTGTACTCCAGCAAGTTTCATGCATGCGGCCATCTTAATTGAGTCATAGCAAATCAGAGTAATTGAGTCAGGTTCTCTTTTGACCGATGCTGTCGTAAGCGAGAAACTACATGCTGAGCGCCTCAAGCCATATACGACCCTCTCCTTGTTACAGCACCATTTACTGAGGTGCAAGATTACAGTGGAGACCAGGCTGTACCGACGTGCAGGAGGCTGTTATTGCTCGAGGTGTTTGTGCACCGTTCATCCATTCGCGAACACGGTCGCTTACGAGAGGATCGGCCCCAGATGGCGTCAGTGCGGGGCAATCGTTTGCGGAGGCCCGTTATTGGGTGACAGCCCCCCCCCCCCCCCCCTTCCACGCAAGGTGAGACCCCCCCACCCGAATGTGACTCCTGACACGGGCCCGTACGCATCTCGGCGTACAACGGCGGGGCGCGGTCGGCGAGAAGGCAAACCGGTTTCGCGTCCCATGTCCCCTCGGCCGCGGTGTCGCGCTCGCTCTCGGGAGCGCGCGCGCGCGGTGCACGGGGGGCGGGCCGGCCATTAACATAGCGGGCATCCAGGCTGCTCAGTCGCGATCCGGTCGCCATGCGGGCGCACGACGCTTGGAGCATCGTGGCTGCCCTGTGGGTCGGCATGCTGTTCGCCGCCGGTGAGTCTTCCTCCTCTGTGTCTGGCGAGTTTCGCCGTTAGAGATGCGCACGTGCCGCATCGACCGAGAGCACGTGCGGCTTCTCCCGGGTAGCTTTCGCTGTTGAACAATGTTTGGGGCAAGAATCGACGTGCATTATTTAGCGAAAAAGGCACACAAATGTATATAAAACTTGCACAATACAATGACGAGGACAAAGAGGAAGGTAGCATGTGATCTTACTTTCGTCTGCGTCGCTGACAAGTTTCTCTTTGGCATGCCATTGTGCTTCTTAAGTATGTATGTCAGTCTCAAACAAAAAACATTTCAGCCGATAGTGAGTCCGTTCTTATGTCGTGTTTGCCCCTTTCTATAACAATGCACTTCTTCTCATGTCGCCTTGTTCTCACTGGTGGTGTTTTTTTTTTCTTGAAAGGGTTTCACATTTTATTTTCTCACATAGCGTGTTAATAGGCCCAACAATGCGCTCCAATGACTTAATATTTCAGGGTTGGGCGCTCTACCTACTTTGCTTCGAAACGCTTAAAATCACCGAGCACCAAACAGAAAGCCTATTTCTGGCTTATAGAGAATGTTAGGCGTCGTCCATTCATGCAGTGCAGATGCTGGTATGGGCAAACACTGCGCTCCTGCGGGGATGGAGTTGTTTCTCTTTCTGTATGACTTGTCCAACCCGCTTTGAATACACAGCACGAAAAGATAAAGGAAACGCAAACTGAAACTGTCGAGTTTACGAGTAACCACATTAGTTGCGTTTTAAATTCGTAGCGCGGAATTGCAGTGTTCTGATGGATACGATTCAGACATCCTGCAGACGAAGTCGCGGACGGTTGCCGTTCCTATAAGATGTACAAAAGTTCACGCAGAAACTACTCTGGGAGTTGTCTAAGTTTGGGTAAGCATTGTGCCCCTTGCTCATCTCCACGCAGCCCGGTGTCGTTGTCAGTGTTATATGACACTTGATCCGGCCTGTACAATTAGTAACAACTTGATGAGGGCTAGTTGGTTCATAGTTGAGCGAAGGTATGAAGTAACAGCGCGTAATGAACAAGGACGAGAAAGGAACGAAGACCACAGGACAAGCACTGTACAAACGACAGCGGCCAGTACAAACGACAGCGCTACGGTGACACGAACTGGTGTGGACGGCGGCGCAACGTTAAATTAAATTGTGGTTTTACGTGCCAAAACCACGATCTGATTATGAGGCACGCTGTAGTGGGGACTCCGGAAATTTCGACCACCTGGGGTTCTTTAACCTGCACCTAAATCTAAGTGCACGGGTGTTTCCGCATTACGCCCCCATCGAAATGCGGCCGCCGTGGCCGGGATTCGATCCCGCGACCTCGTGCTCAGCAGCGCAACACCATAGCCACTGAGCAACCACGGCGGGTATGCGGCGCAAGGTGCATTGATAACGCAAGCAAAGTACTGCAGGTGGAGGCGCTAGGTGCGCTGATGACGTTTCGATCATTATAAGCCGCTATCGCTCTTTAGCGCCTTATCCATCCGCGCCAAATCATAATGAACCGCGTTCAAACGTACCCCGCCGGCGGCTGCATATGGCACGGCTGTGAGGACCGTATCTTTGCGGCCGTTTACGTACTCCAACCCATTTTTTATTCGTCGGTAAACGTCCTTCTCATGATCAGGGTGTCATGCGAGTCTCGTATGTACAGTCGCGATCAAAAGTATTAGCAAAAATAAAAGGCAATAGCAAAAAATTAAGATATGTTCAAGCGCAGCTAAGCGGCCTGGAATTGGTTGAATACACTGCATTGGCGAAACACGCGCGCGTACGCTTGCGCACTTGATTTCAGCCAGAATGCCCTGGCTGCGAAACAAAAAATAAAAATCGCGGCAACTTTGGTCGCCAAACGTTTCATCGCGACTGTGCTTGCCCTCAATGCACGCACTATCAAGTGTTGGTTGCTGACCGTGTCGACAATCAGCGGTTGTCGGTAGAACTGCCAGGAGGCCTTCTGCGGGACCGCCTTGCAATCTCAGCATGACTCCACGCCTCTGCTCTATCATCCCCAACCGTGTCCCTCCGCGCAGAGCAGCTGGCTTCACCTGTGAAGGTAGTCTGCGCATTTGCGCGCTTGGCGCAGTGAAAGAAGTACAAAAAAAAAAAATGCATCCCGGTAACTGAATTGTATTAAGTGCATATGTAAAGCGAGATGTTCATTTCGCACATGTTCACCACTTCATGAGCCCTTTTGCACCAAAGCGCATGTTTACGTAAACGCTGCATTATATGCGCTCAGTGATTCCGAGTTTGCACTTGGTAAAAATCCGCGGTTGTTTTCTGTTGTGCAAAGAGTGAGGCAAAGAATGCTTCCCATTAAAGGAGTATGCAGAAAACATCAGCGATGATTGTCGAAGTTTTCACCTTTGCAGCCTCGCGCTGGAGCTGCTGAGCTTCACGTCTTTTGGCTAAAGCAGCTTCACGTGCTGCATTATTATTCGACGCATTTGCAGCCATCTCAGTAGCGCTTTACACAACGCACCAACCCAGGGCGCTGGTGTAACAACCGCCTCTGAGACGTGTCTCTTCTGCGTACTTCTGTCGTGACCGAGCGGAAATCTGCATCTGCCACGGCGGGGTTGACGTCATAACTGACGTAATTGATCAGTCGGCACCACGGCCCTACCCATACCATCCTCCACTCCACTTGACCCATCTTACATTCTACCACACTTCCTCTGCACATTCCCTAGTTCGTCCTACACGCGTCGTGCATTGCCTATTGATGATGATTTATTGGCATCCCCTTTAAAACAGGGAGGTGAAAAATAGTCACCTAACCTGCTTTATTTAATCAGGTAGGCTGTACACGTTCTTCGTTTTATCATTTTTGTATACATCTCCATAATCTCTTTTTTCCTCAAAACTTCTCTATCTACAACTGAACAAGTAACTTAGCGCGATATAAAAGACAGACACAAGGGAGAAACAAAGACAAGCCCTTTCTTTCTTGTGTCTGTCTTTTATATCGCGCTGAGTTACTTGTTCAGTTATGGAAAACCAACTAGCCCAGAGAGAGAGAAACATTTATTTAGACCATCGAGATCGTTGATCTTGAGGACGAGTGGGTCAACAATTAACTATTCTCTATCTACCTTGTATCGCTACCTGTGGCAGATCCTTTTCTACCGCCAATACGCGAAATATCTCTTGCTTATCTCGACGGCTGACCGGTTCATGCACTTTAAATGCAAGCGCTTCTGGAAGGTGTCTCACTCGGTCAATCCCTTCGCATTCCATTCGGATGTGGACTCCGACTTTTTGCTGCAGCATACACATGCCTCATCTAGTTTCTTGTAAATTAATTTCTTGTAATCTATTACATTTTATGTTAATTTTGTAATTTAACGAATAATATAGTTAGTTACTTTATTGGTGAGGAAGATTGTAACAGGTGATGCAATTTAGGGAACCCGAATTTGACGGGATCTACAGTAGAACGTCCGAGATTGTACCAGGCAGTAGCCTCGCGGAAGCGCATGTTCAGACAGGCAAACCTGGGAGCGCAATATTCCTTTAGGGCCCCGTGTCGCAGAAAATCCGGCGTCGGCAACCGGCGTGTGATCGCGGGTGGCGGAGAAAATATTTCAACCCCATCGACCGCGCAGGCCCTCCACGTGGTAGAAGGTTTTGGTGAACAAAAATTGAATTTCTCAGTGAAATCCGTCAGAAAAAAGGTAAAGTACGACTTTACCATTCGGCGTCGGATTCGCCGTCGGATTGTTTACCAATCGGCGTCAGATTGTAATTTGAATATACGAGAAAACCTAATTCTGCTACGAGCAAACTCAAACATTTCTACCAGACCTGCGCGCGTCGGGGCTATAGCAAACAATTATTAAAATAATAAGAAAAAGTGCTAAGGCCTTCACATTTTAATATAAGACCACTTATATTGCCCCTGGAAAAACGTATTTCCAGCAATGCATTTCAGTTTAAAATTGAAGCCCACTTTAAGGAGATCGGTGTAAGCTTAGTCTTTGTAAGCTGGCTTTCCCACGTTCAGTGTTGCAGGTGAATGACGTCTACTGGCCGTATGCGAACTATGCGATGCGAAGGGGTCCCGATAACGCTATAGCGCTCTACTCTTAAAAGCGAAGCTTAAGCGTCCTCCAAGCTTTTTGTTTCCTCATGTTAACACTCCACCAGATGTTGGCGGACGAATTGAACCGGTGCTGCTATGTCTCGATAGCGAAGGCCACTTCGCACGTTAATGCCGGATACCTTTCTCGCCCCTTACGTCGATCTACCTTTAAAATAACATCACTGATTTTCCCGAGGGAGCAGTAGGGGCTGTAGTAGAGACCGGGCCTGCTCACCTGGAGCAGTATGTTCGCTCGGGCCAGGCTATTCGTATGCTGTTCTCCGTGACTTTTCAAAAGCACATTTAATGGTCCCCTTTGAGTTAAATAAACGTCCTTCAGCATACGAAAAGCCTGGAACGAGCGAACATACGGCTCCAGGAGAGCAGGCGCCGTCTCTACTACGGCCCCTACTGCTCCCTCAGGAAAATCAGTGATGTCATTTTGAAGGTAGAACACCGCAAGGCGCAAGAAAGGTAGAATCCGGCATGACGTGCTCAGTGCGAGCGCCGCAGGCACGAGAAAGTCTGTCCGACGTACTTTTAGCTTCTGGGATTCGCGTACGTCCGACGCACCTTTAGACACAGAGATCACCAAACACAGGTCAGTGCCCACTGCTTCACCTGGTTCACCGCGCCGGCAACCAGCGTCAGAGCGTAAACAAAGTCGCGCATGAGCATGGTCAGCGCGCGCAATCTCGCACTCAATCGTCCACGCCATTGCACTGTGCCAGCAGACCTCACTCTGAAACGCCGGCACGCCTAGGGACAAACGCACACAAAACGAGCAAAGAAACTTCTCCTCCGTAGTACCTGGGCACAGTCGGACATTCAAGGAGCAAATGCCCTTCTCTCGCACCCGCTCGTACTCATGCCTGCGCACAAATGGCTGGCGATTCCTGAAATGAGACACTCGTAAATATGCCGATAGACGCCAGCGCCACTTCATCGCCTAGCGGAGAGCCGCGTCATCACTTATCAGGTTACCGGCACCACGAGGCGCTTGCGATGCGCGCAAACTTTGCAAAATTGCTCCTCGTGTCGCCGTTGTGTCGCGATGGCTCGATGCATCCACGCGCCGCCGCTGCTTTTGCTTGTCGGCGAAAACGCGTATGGAGGGGCTTTAGCTCGACGGTCAGGTAGCCAAGAAGCCTGGAACTGGTGTGTGGTGAACTGCCCACAACAGTGACAAGAACAACCGGGGCCTAAAGCCGCCTGTCATGTTCTACAGTTTTCCGGGTAAATGGTACGAAAATGAACGCATGCAGCCATGGACAGCAGCCGTCCAGCAAATCAAGCAAGTCGGAATACGACAGCTTGCCGTATTCCTGGGGCCGTATTCTGAAACGTTCGCCTAGGTGAAATTCCTTTTTTCGCTTTCAGGCGTGCGCTGATTGGCTGTTTTAGCAAAATTGGATGAGCTGATTTGGTGGTTGAGCCCGACGTCATTCAATTTTGCTCAACCAGCCAATCAGCGCGCACGCTGATTTCGCACGTTTCAGAATGCGGCCCCTGAATACTTGCTATTATTTGCGGTAGCGTTGTTGCTTCGCCTTGCAGCTCAGTCATGACAGGTTGCTCGTGATGACGAGAACATCACTGCAGCTTTACTTCGCGTTGCTTTGAGCGACGCATTGAGCGCCGCCTGATTTGCGCGTGCAACGCACATTGTGATTTCTCGTGTTTGTTTGACAGAGCGCGCTTGATCGGTAATATTGTTGTAGAAGCAGGTTGCAAGCAGTTGAGCGCTTTATCATAGGTGCATGATTAGGAAGACAATTTGTCAAAAGATTGCGGACCGTACTAGGCAATATGTTGGCTCCGCGAGCTGTTTTTTGAGTTTTGAATTTTAATTCGACACAATAAGGTTATACAAAAACATGTGCAGAAGCATCTGGATCGTTAGCATCATGCTAGTATGGATCGGTGCAAAAATAGTAACAACAATACATGTATAAACATACAGTCAGGAGACACCTTTATACATCGGCTTGCGAGAGGAGGGCAGTGGCGGTTTGAATCGCTTTTGGCTTTCCGTCATTATTTAATACTGGTGCAACACGGGTACTTTCGATCGCAATCAAGCCCGATCAGGATCAACTTTTTTCATTGCAAACAAGAATGGTCGCTGTGGTGCGCTTCAACATTTCGGATCATGTTGGTTGAAATCACTCAGCGTGACGGTGCAGAGGACAACCTACGATCGCGATCTACTGTATTCGGATCGTGCAAAATCGAGGTCGAAAGTTCCTGTGCAGAAGCGCCCGATCTGAATCGGACTCGATCGCGATTTAAAGTACCCGTTTGACAGGAGTATAAATTCGGCATGTGTTTCGTGACCTTAGGGAGGTCACAGTCGTTGACTCGCGGCACGGTGTGTAGAAGCGCCTTTCTTTTGGTACTTGTGAGGCAGTTTTTGACGCGAGTTCTTCACACTTTTTTTAGACTTTGACGAATCATTTGCCTCTTTCCTCGTTTTCGTTTTCAATATGGTGATCACTCCACATCATGCCACTTGCTGTGCTTGCACGAAGCTGCCACTGCTGCAAGAGCTCAGCGGTAGCGCCCAGCTGAGACTACGATGCCCAGTGTCTCCCTTAATAATGGACCCCAGTTACACGTGAGAGCACCTCGACTAACTGCGCGACGCGGATAAAATTTGGCATGCGAAAGCGAAAAAGCGTGACTTACTTAACATTTCCAAAAACAACAGTGGTGTACGCTTGTCTCCTTTCTTTTGTACGCTACCGGCCCCGAAATATGTAAAACTTCACGGGCGGGTGCCGGCCCTTCCTGTTTTCGTAGCTGTTGTGGCACTCAACGGCAGGCTTCTGCAAACACTCCCGTTCACAACACGGCGACACGACAGCGCACACTGGTGACTTTCTCAGTATAAAATGGTGACTTTCTCAGGGACTTTAGCTCAGCAGCGTCCGTAGCGCCACCTCCTTTAGGTTGGGGAGTCTCTCCATGCGCTTACCCTGAAGCCGTTACGGTTACGGAATGTTTCGGCGCAATTTTCGCGCGTATTGTGAGACCGTAGTCAGTGGAGACACTGATTGGACCCCCCATGCCAGCCGAGGGATTGTCCGAAGAACCTGTGGCTTCGAGGGATATCGGATGACCGACGAAGAGCGTTCCACACGTGTTGACAGTACTCGGCACGGATAAGCCGCGGGCGGTCGTGGCGACGACCGGGAAAATGGCCACAATTGCGAGTGCACTTGAGGGAGCAGAGTCGTCTTTATCTATTTACCCCACTAATGCACTTTCTTGTATATACATGTCAATGACGCGCCTTAGTGTTCAGTATACGTTGGTCGTTACCCCTCGGGCGAGTCGATGTTTTAATTTGAGCTATAGTTAGGAATGCGGAACATGAATAAGAGTGCGCACTCTAGCCGAGCTGTCTGGCACCGTCCAGACAGCGAGTAATAGACATAGCATTTAGCAGTCATCTAGTAGTAGTTTAGTTTAGCAGTTACACAGTAGTTTATGTTTTCCAGTATTCTAGACTTTGATTAGCGCGATAGTTGAAGAGAATGTCTTAGGATACAATTGTATACGTAAGTAGAATGGGAGCGAGAAGGGTAGCGAAAGTGAAGGACGAGCATAAGAATGTTCTTGTGTGAACAACAATCTTCTCCGAGAGGAGTGGTCCCATTAGTTATGCTTTCTGATATGATTTGTAACATTCATCCCTAGGAAACCTTCTCCCTTATGTAACTTTTCTGAAGCAGGATGATCTTCTAGGGTACACACTGATGTCAGCTGGTAATGTCCGGAATGTATGAATAAAATATCCTTCGCACTGTTCGGCGCTCACGGGTGTTGTGAAAGCCGGACTGCAGAAAAGTTACCCTGATTTCTTGGAAACTATTGGTTGAGACGACGTAGGTGTCTTGATAAGGGCAGGTTCGGGAATGAAGTTGGCGTGGTTGTTGAAGCGTAAGCGATAAGGCTTGTCAGTTTGTCCAGTGTATTCTTGGCTAGTGTATTCTTGGTTACAGTGTAGCTGGTACATTGCGTTAGTGCAGTCATAGCGAAGGCTCTCGCTAATTTTGAGAATGCAACTGCTTTTGACACGGGCATCGTGGTATTATTATGTGGGCACACCTTTCAACGAGCTTTTCCACAAGGATGACACAGTGGCTCCATTTTAATGTGTTCTGTTTAGGTTCTTGCGGTTCCTGCGGTGCGCCACCCGAGGTGGGTCTGTGAACACAGAGGTCCATCGGTTTTGCCTAGTCATAGTAAATGTAGGGAAAGTCTGTTTTCCTATCGTGGCAATGACGAGGAAAATGTTCTTGGGTTCTTGGGTGTTAGGTACCTTGATTTTGTCGTTTCGGTTCGGGATTGAGGTTTCGTCATTGTCATTACGGCATCGCCAATGATGCGTTTTATATCATTTGGTCTGCTATATCTTATAGGACATGCTTTGCTTGTTCTGCGTTTGTGTATAGTAGCAGTAACTGATTGCACCTCCATTTTATAAATGAGTAAAAGGATAGATAAATAAATAAATGAATAATAAAAAAGACTGGCAGGAAAATACTGCCGCACTGTAATTACCTAGCGCAAACTGCTTGCACCGGAACCGTGGTCAGCAGTTGTGGGGCAGGGAAGGTAGTAAAGGACAGGGAGATAGGGCATGACAAAGAGGTGAGAGTAAAGAAGGGCTAACTTACAGATTAACAACACAGTGACTAGGTCACAGTTATCCATAGTTCGCTTAGGGGAGGCTTCGTCAGCAGAGTTTATTACCTGACCTCGCACGCCGTCAAATTCCTTCGATACATGTACGCTTGACAATGTGGCATCCGGGTGGCCTGATTTCTGTTAGTTACTACATGAAGCCAACGGATAATGAGCACCCGCCGCGGTGGCTGAGTTAGCTAAGACGTTGCGCTGCTGAGCACGAGGCCGCGGGATAGCATCCCGGCCGCGGCGGTCGCATTTTGATGGAGGCGAAATGCAAAAACACCCGTGTGCTTGCCTTGTAGGGCCCGGTAAAGAACCCCAGGTAGTTAAAATTAATCCGGAGCCCTGCAGTACGGCGTGTCTTATAATCAGAACTCGTTTTGTCACGTAAAACCCCAGAAAGAAGAAGAAGAACGAATATTGAAGCCAATGATAGCACATATAGGGAAATTATTTGTTGTTTTAATTGAAATGTAGAAATGATCAAGTAAAGGAAAATGAAGTAGTAATAATAAACATTATTGATCAAAAGAGCAGGCGAAGTCATCGCCGTAGGCGTACAGGGAAAACAACTTTCCGTCGGTGGGAGCCTAAGCCACATGCGGTACACTCCGGTAACATAGTGACGCAAAATATTCAGTGGGCACTAATACTTAAACGTTTGTGTACACGTTACTGCTCAGTCCCAAATCGGATATTTGTTAATGCTGCCTTCAGCAAAACAGAAAACTGGACGAGTTGGTACAGGTTGGCCATTTTGAGAAAAGACGGAGCACACGAGAAGGAGACTCACACATGCCTTGACGACGTGGAATTTAGGTCACGCATTTGAGAGGTACCCAGAGTCATTCAGTTGACGTTGTTTTGCTGTGCCCTGATCAACCTTCCCTTAACCTGACCTCGAAGGACTATCGCTTTGGCCATTGAAAGGCCCTAGTGCTTGCACTTCTTGACAAGCACGGTGCATGACCAGGCCCACAGAAGGTCGCTACATTTTTGGTTTTACACAACCACGGTCACAACGCGAACTGCGAAACTTGTTGGGTCCTTGTTCTATTTTTGACGCTTTCTGCCCAACTTGGTCGACACGGTTTACCCTTTGAACACTTTGCTGTTCAAGGATGTTCCTTTCATCTGCGCAGAGTAACGCCATTTCTATTTTTTTTAAATTCGGCTCCGGTGGCTTCCGGCCCCAAACTTTGCCATTTTGACCGCGCTGCCGCCACCTAGTTGCCCATCGACGCCAGTGAAATCGGCCTTTGCGCCATCCTCGTTTTGGCGACGCAGAGCGTGCCACTGTCGATCGCTGTCCGACACCGTCACCGAACAAGAATGGCTTGCTGGAGTTCTTGCTGTTCATACGTTCCGCCCGTATTTCTACGGACGCTGCACGGTGGGTCTCCACCAGCGCGCTACTGTGTGCTATTGTAGCAGCCAGTTCATTTTGAACGTAGTCTAAGTACTCCTGTATCCCTCTGCTTGCCACGCAACCCCCTATCATTCTCACACTAATGGACTCATTAACGACCTTTCTTCGGCAATACTTCTAGCATTCGGTGGATGTGGTGTGAGATTCGATGACTTGGGTGTCAGTAGAGATATCTCGTATGTGACAGGCGTTACTTGGCGAAATACTCGATAGGGCCCGACATAGCGCGACAGGAGCTCCTCGCAAAGGCCAACACGACGAGATGGGAGCCAGAACAGGACGACAGAGTCCGGAGGAAAGTAGGAATCCCTGTATTGGCCATCATAAAAGGATTTTTGGGACTACCGTAAGTGGTAAACTTGTGGTGAGCAGCACGCGAGCGGAGAAGGTCGTCAGCCACGCGAGACAGAAAGCAGCGACCACGGTCTGTGAGTGGCTGACGGGGAGCTGGATGGTGGTGTCGTAGAGCAGGAAATTAGCGACATCAGCTGGTGGGCAATGCTCGAGGGATCGCGTATCGCGTGGCGTAATCCGTAGCGACCGCAACCCATTTGGTTCCCGGGGTCGACGATGGGAGAATGCCTAGCAAAAAGTTCAGCCACACGCGATAAAACGTCTCGGTAGGAACTTCACTGGGATGAAGGCGACCAGCAGGTGGGATCGCCGGTTTCTTCGACGTTGGCACAGGTTGCAAGTTGCAACATAACGGCGAAAGAAATGATAAAGACCTCGTCAGAAAAAAAGAATGTAGTCGTACGTGGTCATAGGTTTTGGAGACCCCTAGATGCCCGGAAGTCAGGGCATCATGAAGTTGCGCAAGGAGATTCCGGTAGAGATGATGTGGGACGACGATGAGTTCCGCGCCAGCAAAGTGCATGTACCGCCGGGACAAAACGTCGTCTTGAAGCAAGAGCATATGCTGAGGTAAGGATCGGGACTGGCGGATCGAAGACGGTCAATGAAGGAGAGCAGCGATGGATCACGGCGCCGTTCGTCGGTCACATGAAAGAAGCTCGTGATGGCCAAGACGCATGCGTCAGCTTGGAATTAATACCCTGGTGCTCATATTACAAATTTGACTTGGGTTTTCCACACTGAATACGTGATTAACGGCGCTAGTAGAAGGCTTAGTCACTTGCGTCGTAATTTTTCCTCTGCTCCTTCCAGTTTTATATTGATGCTTTATAACACACTAATACGCTCTAAGCTAGGATATGCGTCAGTACTTTTAGACTCGTGTCAAGATGCTCTTATTACTTCTCTTTTTTGTTCACTTCATCTCTTTTACCTATAATTGATCTGCAAGCATAACCGCTGTGAAATACATGCGCCATCAGAGCCTCCCGTCACAAAAGATCCCGTGTAACTTAGTGCCATAGGTTGTATCACTACGTGAGATATTCATTCCACGACCTCAGTATGGTTGCCACCACATTGACCATCATCATAAGGTAGGAAATGAATCCTGTCATACCAAAACTTTTTTTCCATACTTTATGCCTCACACATCTCAAGAACAAACCCCCATTTCCGCAGAAGCCGTTGCAATGATGCTGACCACGTTTTCCGCAAAGTACTAGAGAGCGATAATTTTTTACCGAAAGGACAAATAGGTCGGCCTCAGCTTGTATGCACTACCTTGCTACTCAGCAAATGGGAAAAAGGAAAGGGGACAAAAAACAATCGTGAAAGGTGATGATGACAACAGGAGCAAGGGATGCGTATATATAAAAACCCCAACACCGTGGTTTCGTTAAAATTTGGTGTCTAGTCTGCAAAGTACTAGATAGCGTTGTACAGCTAACATCTATATTTATAGCCGTTGCATTTCTTGGTACTTCGAACCAAAGCAGAAACACAGACGAGACGAGCACACAGTACTTTGTACTCTTCCCGTCCTTGCTTCTGTTTTCCTTCTCAGCTATGAACTAACTCGCCCAAGAAAATGTTTTACTTAGTTTGTGTTAGATTGTGGCAGATTGTGGCTTATGATCGTTGCCTCCGAAATGCTGCAGCTAACATGGTACAGCTACATCATCATTGTCACTCACTGCACTTTTGTATTACAACGAAATGTGAATGCGACCAAAAATGCTCCCAAATATTATATGCCAGTTTTCATGGTTTTCTGATAAAACAACATAACTCACAAAGTTTTTATCTTGCGAAAATGTCGCGAATGATAGGAGCAGTGTGCACAGAAATCTTGAAGCGTTTGTATCAATTACGTTTAAGATGAAAATTGCTAAAGCCTCGTTTTCGGATTGTTCAGAGGTGCTCTACAATACGCTTCGTAAGTTTCTACGCTTGCCTGACAGGACCAAATTTAGCAGAAATTTCATATTTTCGAGAACCGGAAGCTACTCTAAGGACGAGATGTACCGAAATATTAAGTTCGGATGGTAATTATGTGCTTTGAAAAAAAAAATCGCAGTTTTGCCCGAAAGGCGAAGCATCGATTGCGATTGCAAATTAGTAGGCAGCTATACGAAGTAAGGATGGTTGTTTTATCGGCCGTATAAACTTGCAAACATTCGCTCACTAACTAAATTAACAAGCATGGTGTCACGAACGTACAAGCAAACATGAACACATCTCGCTCAACGACCGCGGAAACTCGCTGTCAAAACGGTATAGTGACGAAGCGCTGCAAGAGCAGCGAGCAAATTGACCTTCGTGCTACCTCTCGCTTCAACGCGAACTAAACGGCGGAAACACAGCGACGGTGGACTCTGTCCCCGTCTCAGATCGCTTTGAAGATATGGCCCGCGCGGAGTAGAACGCCCCTCCCCTTTTCCCCGGTGCCTTGCGTGCGTCGGAAGACGGTGCGCTGCCTCCCCACTTTCCCCCCTCGTGCGCGCGAGATTGAGCCACTATCGTTGGCTCACCGACAATATCGGTTCAATCTCGCTGCTGTTAACCGTGATGGTTCCCTATCATAAAACAAGTGCACATGACACCAACTTCGAATTCAGTGAAAATTGGGGGAATGTTACGCTGTACTATGCAGCGCAAATTTCATGTTCCTGGATTGAACAGAAGTTTTGCAAAAAAATAATTGAATGCTCGTTTTTTTTTCGGTATTTCCGTGCGTAGCACGAGTATTTTACTTGATTTCTGCGGCGTCCTGGGTGAATCATACAAGCCATCTTCCTTATATTTGACGAGATTAGAGGCAAGTTGTGGGTAATGCGTCGCAAAGTTCAAAGTATGATGAATGCCGGTGTAGGCGTGAACGACTAGGCGAGGCAAGAAAGCCATCTGTGCCCCAAACGAGGATTACAGGGGCGGACGCAGTTTCCTGCAACTGCAAAGTGTGCCACCGCCTCGGGCGGTGTCAGTATCACTGCGGACGCAGCCAAGTCGTACGCGCCGTATCGAATACCGTGTCGCCACGAAGGAGCGACGCGGAAGGAAACGCGCGCTCCCGATGTTCGACAGCCGCAAAACTCCGCCCTACTGACCTTGGAGTGATCTAGGAGGGTTCCATGGACGGCGACTTGAGGTGTCTGCGAATAAAAGTAACGCTTGCATTTATGACGACCGCAAACCATTAATTGCAGGGTTTTTATAACGTTCTTTCTTTTTGAGCCGGAGGAATTAGTGTGTTTTCAGTGTCCCATTTTTGCCTACGTGCTTGTATTTGACATTTACACATTTCGCTGTTTTTATTGTATGTTGTCGTGATACATCTGTATATAGCCACAGTAATTCCACCCAACACTCTTTTAAAAGCTGCTGAAAAATATTCGAACAACACTGAATAACAGTGAAAGACTGGTGCTGGCAGCATTATATTAGGAGTGCATGCGCGTATGGTATAAGACAGCTGAGGCAAATTAATTTTGAATGTGTGTCGTCCAACATTGTATAGCTTCGAATTGACGCAATTCGGTGTTACACAGTTATTCAGAACACAATAAGGAGCACTGATTAACAGTGCCTTTGATAAGTGCTAAGGGATTTTAACAATTTGTGAGTCCCATAGCGTTTTCCCGAATGCTGATGACGCAATAGGCGATATTCATAGTAACCCTCATTCCTGCGGTGAAAAGTGGCTAGGCGATCAAGAAAGATGTATCTCTGTTTTTACGTGACAAAACCACGATATGATTATGGAGGCACGCCGTAGCGGGGGACTCCGGGTTAATTTTGACCACCTGCGGTTCTTACACGCGCACCCATTGCACGGGGGCATTTTTTCAATTTCGCCACCACCGAAATGCAGCCGTGATTCGATCCCGCAACCTCGCGCTTAGCGGCGTTGCACCAAAACCACTACGCCACCACGGCGGGTGGTGATCACCGCCATGTGGCTGATCAGGCGTCTAAAATGCAGCAATCACCTCCATCGTCCATTAACGAACAGCAAATTTTAATTTGCTCCCACAAATCAACGAAACATCACGGCTTATCCGTCTGGGCGGCGGTCTCCAGAGGCATGGTTTGAAATCGAAACGTACGCCGAGCCACCTTTCGTAGCAACATGCTCTTCGGACCTGAGCTAAGGGCGCTGAAAATTTCCTAATTCGCTCTAGAATTTCCGAGTGAAGCTCCTAAAACAAGTTCAGTTTCAGTGTTGAAACTGAACTTTGCAAAGAACTTTGCAAAAGTTTGACTAGGGGTCTGCAGCCCTTACAGAAACTTGTAATTTGGGCAGTAACAATGAAACAGTAACAGGATTGATCGCCCGGCTAAACCCGCCAGTTGCTACAACCCACCACCACCACCACCACAACAACAGGGTTGTGGTCAAATGTTGACAGATTTATTCACCGAGATTACATTAACATAACTTTACATAAACAATGTTGTAGGATAATTAAATCCTACAACATCTTTAATGTTGTAGGAAATTAAACAATGCTGTAGGCTTACATTAAAAAAACACACACACATCCGCCGCGGTGGCTCAGTCAGTTAAGGCGTTGCGCTGCTGAGCACGAGATCGCGGGATCGAATCCCGGCCGTGGCGGCCGCGTTTCGATAGAGGCGAAATGCACAAACGTCCGTGTGCTTGCGTTGTAGTACGCGTTAAAGAACCCCAGGTGGTCAAATTTATTCCGGAGCCCTACACTATGGCGTACCTCATAATCAGAACTGGTTTTGGCACGTAAAATCCCAGAAAGAAGAAGAAAAAAACACACAAGTAAGAATGCGCAGAAACTCATTGAAAGACTTGGCACTTGAAATAGATTCGATCAGGAGAATTATTGAGTATTCAGGATATTGTCTGAAAAGAAGCGATAGCATGAATGCTAATGTTCGCAACGACCCTGATTTACGGTTATTTTAGGAGGATTTTTAGCCAATCGTCGCTACTGCGCTCGTTACGAACACTTGTCTTACGGCACAAATTGCGCCAGATTTACGGGGAAAAAAAGAAAACTATGCTGTCTAGCACTGCAGTACCGGTTAAGGAGCACCTTATTCTTCACTTATAGAATGAGATTAATATGCAGAGAGAGAACAAGGAGAGGAAAGGCAGGGAGGTCAACCAGGCGAGCGTCCGCTTTGCTACCCTACACAGGGGTAAGGGAAAGGGGAAATAGGAAGAGGAAAATAGGGAGCGACTGAGTACTCAGTACACGTGGGTCGATGTACAGGGGCACTATAGGCGGTCTCTTAAACCGGTGCACTTCAAATACGTACTAATGCACACATCGCTTTTGGGCCAGTGACGGGTGTAGCCACGATGCGAGTATCTTTGACTCAGAGAACGGCCTCGAGTCCAGTCCGTTTAAAGTTGTCCTGAGAGAGAGGCGTTGTACGTCGTACCGAGGACAGGTGCACAATAGGTGCTTGATGGTTTCCTCGCACCTACAGGAGTCGCACGTCGGGCTCTCGGCCATTCCCAATACGATATGAGTAAGCGTTCGTGAACGCCCCTCCCAGCCACAAGTGGTACAGCAAGGTTGTTTCCCTGCGGGAAAGGCTAGATGGCAGTTGTGGCCGTAACAAGGGGTCCAACTCATACAATCGGCACTTGAAGGCACTTGAACTCCAGAAAGCTTGTGGCTTTTTGCGTGCAAGCAGACGAAGTTCCCTGGCAGTCTCCGTCCTCGTCAAAGGTATTGTACGCGTCTGGGTGTCTTCGTAGGCAGACCGGGCAGCAATGTCGTTGCCGACGATGCCACAGTGAGCAGGAATCCACTGGAAGACTATGCTGTGGCCTGTTTCCAGAGCATGGTGGTGTACTTCCCTGATGTCGGATATCATCTGCTCGTAAGTTCTGTGATGTAAGGCAGACTTGATACTCTGAAAGGCTGCCATAGAGTCACAAAATATGGCCCATTTCTGTGCCGGCTCTTCGGTGACATAGGTCACAGCTGTATGGAGGGCTGCAAGTTCTGCCGACGTAGATGTAGTCATATGTGACAATTTGAATTTAACTGCAACTTGCTTGGATGTAACGACGAATGCGGCAATTGAGCTGGTAGGTGAGGTCGAACCGTCGGTATATATATGTATGTAGTCACGATATGTCTGGTGCCAGTGGCGCACCGACGGGGGGGATTCGGGGGTTGGAACCCCCCCCCCCCCTGCGGCCGACTTAACCCCCCCCCCCTTTTGTTTAACCCCTTCTCTTTCCTTACGCATTTGAGTAATGCAACTAAGATGTAAGACGCGCAATCGTCTGCACACTCGCAAAAAGCGCATTTTCTTGACAATTTCCCGTGAAGAAATCGAAATTAGTGCTGTTTAGATGGTACTGGCAAACTGTCAACACCCCCTCCCCCCCCCCCCCCCCTTGCAGAGATCCTGGGTGCGCTACTGTCTGGTGCAGTAATAGGAGCCTCAGTTGCTTCAGAGCCAGCGATAGATGATTGGCTTTCTTGGTAATTCCGGGAATAGTAAAATTCAATTGAGGCTGTCGCAGGCACCACAGGGGAGATGAAGCCTTCTCCGCTGGTGTATAAGATGACGGTATACACTCTTGATGGGCGCTAATCACTTTTGAAAAGATCGCTTGAGGTCTCTCGGCTGGTAGGGAAGCTAGGTGATGGTCGGGGATCCTTGACAGATGTCTAATGTGTGCTCTGAGGGAGTCGACAGCTACGTGTGTCTGAATCGTATGGTCTCTCGTGATGACTATTGTTGCTGTTGTTGAGGTGCACCGAGGCAGCCCTAAACACGTGCGTAGGGCTTGGCCTTGTATGCTCTCAAGAGCGCGAATGTTCGTCTTGCATGTATTTGACAAAACTGGCAGACCGTAACGAAGGAGTCCTAGGAACAGTACCCTGTACAGCTGCAGCATAGAGTGGACTGGTGCACTCCAGCTTTTCCCGCAGTGAAATTTGAGTACCTGAGCAATAGCAAATAACTTCTTCTGCAGATAGACGCAGTGATGGGTCCACGAGAGGTTGCGGTCGATGATGACACCTAGAAAGTGATACGTCTTAACATAGGACACAGCTTGACCGTTGATCGAAACGGGATACAGTGACATTTGTTTGCGCGTAAAGGCAACCAATGCGCACTTTTCAGTAGACACACTGAGTGTGATGATGTGGATAGTGGCGTGCGGTGGCGAGAAGACCTGCTTCGAATGATGATTGTGTTGTGGCTACAAGAAGAGGATTGGTGATGATGGTAATGGAAGATGACGACACGTGCCACGAACGAAGAAGCAACACGAGAGCACGCAGAGCGTGAGAGCGAGCGGCAGCCTCGAACGCAAGCTCGTAGAACGGCGGCTCCAGGCTCGGGTACCGGCGACCGGGTGTCCAGCTACCGTGCGGACCTGGTCGGAGATCCAGCTCGTGGCTGGGTTTTCCTGCGCGCCAGCGGCCTGCTGTGATAGCGGTCTGGTGCAGTGCGTCCTGCTTGGACCAGGACGCCTGAGCTACCAGCCTGCTGAGCGAGCCCGAGGACTGGCGACCGGGCGTCCTGATACCGTGCGGACCTGGTCGTGGATCCCGCTCGTGGCTATGCTCTCCTGTGTACCAGCGGCCTGCTGTGATAGCGGCCTGGTGCAGTGCTTCCTGCTGGCCACCGGGGCGCCTGAGCTACCTGTCCGCCGACCAAGCGTGCCGTTTTAGCAGCCGAGGCGTTGCAGGTCAGGCATTACTGGCCAGTACAGCAGTGGCCTGGTGTTCTACCGGCCTGCTGTTTTCCTCTTGCTTCCGCGTCGTGACAAGGTGCGGCGCGACAGCAGCGACGTAGCCACAACGACGCTCTACCGTCACAACCACCGTCACGGGCACCGCGACGACGATGCACACGGGCGAGTGTTGACGCACGAGTGCTAGGCACGTGTTTTATATGAAAGGACAACTTCCGAACTATAGCCCACGTACATGTGTATGTAAATGGTCTGTATCGTGTTAGCGTGTCTGTTTAAAGTCTGTGTTTCGTGTAGCAAGCTCCCGTCTGCCGTGTCATTATGAAAGGATCCTGGGCCCAACTGGAAACCGGCGAGTTTGTAGTTCTTTCTCATCACACTGAGCCTTGTTCTCGTAGATAAGACGCCGTCATGGTTGCCGCCCGCTGAAGCCTGGCTCGCACTTGAATGCGAGTCACCGCAGAAGTCCAGATGCAGATGTCGTCGGTGTATATAGAGACATGAACTGTCCGCGGCAAATACTCCACAAGTCCTACCAAGACGAAGTTGAACAATATAGTGCTCAACACTCCACCCTGGGGCACACCACGGCAGATGTAATGTTCCGAAGTTGGGCCGCCTTCAGTCTGTAAGAAAAAGCACATCTCAGTCAAATAGTCCCGAATCCATTGATACATCTCTCCACCAACTCCCACAGTCTCAAGTGAGTTCAGTATGGCCTTATGGGTGACATTGACGAGGCTCCTTTGACATCGAAAAAAAGTGCAACTGGTAGGAGCTTGAGGATTTTCTGTTCTTGAACCCAGGCAACGAAGTCAATAACATTGTCGATGGACGAGCGATCTCAACGAAAGCCAGCCATGGCGTCCGCATAGATGTTGAATCGCTCGAGGTGCCATTACAAACGAGCAAGAATCATTCTTTCCACCACTTTGCCGATGCAGCTCGAAAGCGCAATCGGATGATATGATGATAAATCAAGCGGAGCCTTTCCAGGTTTCAGAATGGGGATCAAGCGGCTCGGTTTCCATTGTTTAGGAACAACGCCGTTTCGCCAAGACTCATTGTAGTAGTTAAGCTGCTCACTACGTGCATTATGTCCAAGGTGGCATAGGGCAGCGTACGTGAGGCCATCTGGTCCTAGTGACGAAGAACGCCTGCAGGTCGCCAAAGCAGCGTCGAGCTCCTCAGGGGAAAATGGTACGTTCGTTTCTTGTACACGTGCCTCAGGGATGCCATTCAGTGCCGCGTCAGTAGGGATGATCACGGACCCAGCAACCCGCACACAGAACTCTTCAGCCATTTCAAACTGCTTGCGACGTTGGTAGAGGGCCAGAGCAGCAAAGGGCTTCCTTTGATGCGGACATGAGCGAAGACCCCTAACCGTTCTTCATATGTGCGAGAGCGATCTTCGGGGATCAAGCATCTGACAGAAAGATTTACATCGCTTGTCTTTCAATTTATCCAAACGACGCTAGACTTTCTTTTGTATGCGTCGTGAAGCCCTCAGATCTCGAACATATTTCGTGCGCCGATACCTTCTTTCCGCCTGTCGGCGTGCCGCAAGCAGCATCTCCAGTTCTGTGTCGGAGTATGTTCGCCTTGCTGACCTTGTCAGTGAGCACATGAATGCTTGCATTGCTTCCGCGATTTCGTCTTCTATATTGTGTGAAAGGCCTTCCCGACATGCGTCATCCGTGTACTCCTTTAACTTTGACCACTAAACTGTACGCAAGACAGTAGAGGAGCATTGCTCAACTCCACTAATCCTTATGTATGTTGGAATATGGTCGCTTCCATGTGTCTCTATGTCGGTAAATCATTGGACGCTCGAGGCGAAGCGCCGTGACACCAAATTCAAGTCTAAGCAGCTACTATAGGTCATGCCTCGCAGGAATGTAGGGCTGCCATCATTCACACAGCACATATCATGATCGGCAGCAAAGAAGGCAAGACTCCTGCCTCTGGAATCAATTTTAGTGCTTCCCCATAGCTGGTGATGCGCGTTAAAGTCACCTGTGATAACCCAGGGGCCATTGATCATTAGCAATATTTTTGAGCCTTTTGCCATCAAACTGACCAGCTGGAGATATGTAGGTTCCAATAAGTGTAAATGACACAGTCTTCTTTTTTACATGCAGACAGACATAGTGGTTGTCATCAAGAGGCTCTACCGCGTGAGTGACATACGTTAAAACCCCTGCGGATGTAGATGATTTGCTGCATGCTCCGCACGTGGACGAGACGAAAGGTTCGTAACCAGACAGTCTGAGTGGAGTCGATGCATTTCCTTCGCAAATGACCAGTATGGGGAAACGATTCGTAAAAACGAATTGGCGAAAGTCTGCTGTGCGGGTCCTGAGACTTCTGGCATTCCACTGGAAGATAGACGTACCTTTAACTTCAGTGCGGAAGGCGACTATTGGTCAAGCCATGGTGCTTAGACGATGCTAGCAAGCACTAGAATTTAGTGCATCCAGTGTTTGCAGAGCACTTCGAGCTGCAGGTGTTTGTAGCTTGTTCAGGATCATGCAGATTGTATTAATTAGCGACTGCAGTATTACAGTCACTTGCCTGTCCTGGTCGGACAAATCACCGACAGTAGACGCTGGAGGTTGTCCATCAGAAGTTTGCTGCGATCCTGATGGTGTTTGGCTGTAGTTTTGGTAAGGCCGGCCAAGATTCGGCAGATGTCGTCTTCTCAGTCTTTCGTGGTCCTTTCCGCATTTTATGGTCTGGGCGACAGAGGAGGAGGTGATGTCACAGGAAGTGGCAAGCGCATCGTAGAGGCAACAGTCTTCTTTGAAGAACGTCGCCTCCTGATCTTAGCGACGGCTTCTCGATGAGATGAATGATCTCTCATCATTTCTTTCAAGATGGCCATTTCCTTCTTAATGTTGGCAATTTTTTGATGAAGCCTCATGTGACCCGCTGCAGTTCGAACACTTCATTACAGTGGCGCCACATTTATCTGCAGCGTGGGGCTCTGCGCAGCGCGGGCATGCTGCCTGGTTTTCACAGACGCTGCTCACGTGTCCCAGTTTCATGCATTTGCGTCATTGAAGAGGCTTCGCTATGAAAGGCCGCAAAGCATGTCTGAAGTGTCCCACGTTAACATGCGAGGGTAGATATTTACCCTTGAATACAATCTTCACGCAGCGTGAACTGCCAATCCGAGTAACATCAACAATGACCTCGTCATTAGCTGGCTTGACAAGAATCGGCAAGTCGTGGTTAAGGATGGCCACGTCTACGTCGTAGATAACGCCGATGACTACATCAGATCCCTGAGGCATGTAGGAGCGCACCTGAATGCCATCAAGGTCTGTTACGCTGCGTAAAGTGATCAGAGCACCCGCGTGCTGGACATCGACCGCTAGTAGATTTTTTCGGGTGTTCGCTCGAATGTCCGATATTTCATTGGGCACCAGGGCTTCCAGTGACATCGACGCGGATTGTCTGTTGAGTAACTTCATGTTAACGGTAGGAAGCACGGGCACAAATTTGATGGTATTGAGGTCCGGCCTCTGCGTGTGTTTTACTGTTTGCGTACTTGACGATGAAGACCTCCTAGTGTTCCTTCTCTTTGCTTTGCGGCTCTGCACAAGTTGGAAGTCGTCATCGGAAGGGTCCTCACTGCTGAGAGAGTAGACATGGGTGTCCTCGCTGTCGCTGTTGCTCTGTTGACCAATTCGCTTCCTGGAGGCGGCCGCCGCTGACGCCGCCGTCGCCGGCAGGCGTGCGGGGTGTTCCACGTCCGTCACGACCGAGCAAGGAGCGAGGACCAGCGGATGCACTTAGATTTGCACAGAAATAAACCGGAGCTAGAAAGAACAGCACTGTGTCAAAAGACACTTCGTCGTCGTGTCCGTAATATGCAGCTCTTGTAAAACCGGAATAGTGTGACGGTCATGTGGTATATCAGCGACGTTTTGAATAGCGCGTTTTTTAGTTTTAATAACAATAAGAAATAATAATTGCGCAAGAGCTACCCGCCGTGGTTGCTTAGTGGTTATGGTGTTGGGCTGCTAAGCACGAGGTCGCGGGATCAAATCCCGGCCACGGGATCAAATCCCGGCCACGGCGGCCGCATTTCGATGGGTGCAAAATGCGAAAACACCCGTGATGGTGACAAGAACTTTATTTTGTCCTGAGAAACTGTGGCCCGGGGAAGCCGAAGGCTCCCTCAGGTCAAGTCGGTGGCTCCGCCCACGATGGCACCGGGAGGCGAAGTCCCGTTGCGATGTCATGGGCCCTCTGGACTAGAGCACTGCACGGGCCGTTTTTTGCGGCCCGGGCCCGGCCCGTGCCCGTTTTTACATTTGGCGGCCCGCCCGAGCCCGATCAAAACTTTTATGGCGAGACCCGGGCCCGGCCCGGGCCCGGAAATAATCTACGTTACCCGCCCGGCCCGGCCCGCCACCCCTTTATATTAAGCCCGAGCCTGGCCCGAGCCCGGCCCGAGCCCGACTCGAAACTGGCCCGAACCCGGCCCGAAATCGAAAAATACATTAAAAGAGTTGACTGTTGGGCTAGTTGGTGTTCAGACATAGGAACCATTGAACCTTCGCCTCCCGGTGCCATTGTATTGCGCCTGTGCTCGTCTGGTCTTATCTTGTGTTGTGTGGTTTTGCGCTTTTAACAATGGTTCCTATGTCGAAAAATACATGTTTTTCAGAGTTGAGAAGCCCGAGAATAACTCGCAGAAAGCCCGAGCCCGGCCCGGGCCCGCGTCAAAAAACCCGAGCCCGGCCCAGGCCCGGGTCAAAAAGCACACGCCGTGCCCGAGCCCGGCCCGAGCCCGTGAAAAAACTGCTCTACCCGGCCCGGCCCGGCCCGTGGGCCGGGCCGGGCCCGGGCTTTCGGGTAAGCCCGAGCCCGCGCAGTGCTCTACTCTGGACTGCCTGGAGCGGGATGTGGTGATTGTTGCTTCTGAGGAATTCCTCCCACCGTTCCTTGGCGGCAAGTATAGAGTTTTCTAGGGCTGGGCACAGCCATAGCATGTGGTTGAGAGAGCATGAATTGGCTCCTCATTTGGGGCACGGCTGCGGGAAGTCTGGGTCTATTCTGCTAGGCGACCGCGGAGTGGGGTACGTGCGGGTTTGTAGCATTCTGAGCGTGCTAGCTTGGGTTTTGTTTAGTTTTGGGTGGAGAGGAGAACCATCTCCTTTCTAACCGAAAGTGTGAGATGATTTCGTGAAAGGTGCGCTATGGGTATTTCTGGATACAAGCCTCGCTACGAGGATGGCCGTTGTCGGCTGCGCGGGTCGTGAAATCGCGCGCCAGCCGGTGAGCCCGTTCGTGGGGATTGCAGCCGTGTGGTTGGACCGAGTCCTCCATGTGCGCCGGAAGCCATGAAATATGGAAATATGCTTCCGTGTCGGTTTGCCGGGGATTAGTGGGCGTGTTGATCGCAATCCTATTTGCCCGTTTCGATACGCGCGCCGCAGAAAAGGACCTACCGGCCGTACGCGAGTCTGAGAAGACGAAGAGGGGAGAATGGGCGCTGTGTACGGCAAGGGCGATAGCCGCCTCCTCCGCATCGTGAGCAGAATTAGTGCGCACAGAGGCCGCATTAGCCAGATTGCCTTTCGCGTCCACTACCGATATGGTGAAGGTGCCTCCGCTGTCGTATCTAGCGGCGTCTGCGTATACAGCGTGTAGCCCCTGTCGAGTGATCTGTTTGAGGATTGCCTTAGGTCTCATGCGTCGCCTACCCTCGTTGTGTACAGGGTGAATGTTGCGCGGAATTGGCTCTACCTTGATTAGGGAACTAACGTTTTTAGGTAGATAGACTTTATCCTCCTGGTTGTGCCTGGCTCGAATGCCCGCCTCGTCCAGTATTCTGACTCCTGCCCTGCTGGACGATAGTCTATAAACCTGCGCCGCCGAGTGGGCTTCTATAATTTCATATATCGTGTTATGGAGCCCTAGCTCCAGTAGGCGTTCCGTGCTTGTGAACTGGGGAAGTCCCAGCACACGTTTGAGGCCCGTTCTTATAAGCGCGTCTAATTTGGCTTTCTCCGCCCAGTTCCAATTGAAGTAGGGGCTTAATTATATAGGTAATGTGGCTTAGGAAGAAGGTCTGGAAAGCTTTGAGAAGATTGTCCTCCTTTAGCCCGCTTCTTCGGTTGGAGATGTGGGTGATCATTCCGATGACGTTTCCAGCCTGACCGGAGCTCTTATTCAGAGCCGTCGCGTTGCAACCCTTGACGCCGATGAGCAGACCTAGAATTTTGACCGAGTCTACCCTCGGTATTGGCTGCCCGTTTTTGGCTTGGATAACTATCGGGAGAATTTCCAGAGGCTCGATGTGTCCGACTTACTGCCTAGATTGTCTGTACAGCAAGAGTTCCGAGTTCGACGGGGAGAGATCAAGCCCCGTGTCGGAGAGGAACCCCTCGATGGTTACTAGCGCGCTTTGTAGTGTGTGCTCAATCGTGGCCATTGATTCTCCCGGCTTCCAGATCGAAATATCATCCGCGTAATCGGCGTGTCCCGCATTCGGGATCTCGGCGAGGGGAGCGGAGAGCCTGTGTATGGCGGTGTTGAACAGTAGCGAGAAGAGGACCGAGCCCTGCGGGGTGTCACGGTTTCCAAGCTCGTATAGCCCTTCCGAAACCGCTCCTAGCCTGATGTCTGCTGTGTACTTAGGTCTAGGTGCACGTTAAAGAACCCCAGTTGGTACAAATTTTCCGGAGTCCCCCACTACGGCGTGCCTCATAATCAAATCGTGGTTTTGGCACATAAGAAGGAGGAGGAGGAACAAACTTTTATTTCAACCAGCAGTTTAGTTGGCTGAGCCTCCCACGTGGGGACATCCAGCTCTGGCCTCTTCGCCGCGTCGCAGGCTTGCTGGATAGCCCAGAGTTGGTCGTCGAGGTGGGAGCTGCGCAGGGCGACGTGCCATCTCGACGAGAGGGTCACGGTATTATTTGTCGGATATTGGTCTTTACATTTCCATAGCATGTGGGGAAGCGATGCTGCCGGAGTCTTACTGGCACATAAAACCCTATTATTTAATTTTTTTTGCGCAAGAGCTTTTTAATGTTGAGTTATATTGTAGGCGCAGTTTACCTAGAATATTTGCAGCATTTGAAGCTCCGTTTTAGATAAGTGTAACGTGTTGGGGTGTAGGGAGAGGTCTTCTTCCTGCAATGGACGTAAAAATAGGCTGATGATGAGGATGATGAATGTGGTAGTTCCACGACATATTGTAACGGATACGAAAAGCACGTACAAAAAGAGATAAGAGAAGACGAAGAGAACGAAGAGCTTGAGAGGCCGGACTGCACTACGATCATGTGCACGCTCCGATCATAGTACATCTCCTGTAAATAAAACCATTTCTTCACAACTCTTCGTAACAATATGTTACCCGGCGCGGTGGCGCTGGCATTCTGCTGCGCCTACAAGGTCGCGGGTTTGATGTCACCTTGCCCCATATCGACGGAGGTGAAATGCAAACACGTATGTTTACTCAGATTACAAGACCCCAGGTGGTCAACGTTAACCCTCACTGTGCATAGCCCCTTGTAGGACGTTAAAGCCCACAAATCAATCAATCAATCATTCAATCAATCAATCAACTGATCAATCAATTAGTAACGACACGTGTTGTTCTAACGATATGCCGAGGCTTTTCACTACTGGAATACGTACATTAAATTGATAGAATAAGATCCAGGTTAGACTCACTCAGAAACTCAGAAGCTTGTTTATCGGCCTGAAAAGCCCAACTTTTGTTTTTCCGAAGTTTGTATTAAACAAATTCGAGACAGACAATTTTTACGACGAGCTTAAGCATGCTCTCGAATGTCAGCGACGTGTTACGGTGCGAAGAATAAACTAGTATTATCCGCATAAGTTACAACTGTTGGTGTCTAGAATGAACATATGGTTTAATTATCTCGACAAATGTGCCACAAGAACGTCGGAAATTAGGTTTAGCTACCAATCAATTTCTCGTGGTCGATATATGGTCAAATGCCTTGGAAAAATCAACAACCTCCGAAGGGCGAGTTGTTTTGCTTCAAAGGCTTGAGGAATATTGAACGCCTTTTGGGTTAGTAGCACTGTATCAGTGGAATAACCCTTTCTGAAGCAATGCTGACATAATGGTATGAGGTTGTGTACTTCAGGGGCGTAGCCAGGGAGGGGGGGGGTTGGGGGGGTTCAACCCCCCCCCCCCCGAAATTTTTCCGCAACCCCCCCCCCCCCCCTTACCCACCCTTTGTTCTCGTCGCTTCGCGCTGACATAATTCATGAAACTGGTGCTACTATCACAATTTCATTCCTGGGCGCTTCCGTTTGGGTTGGTAATTTACAGCGAATCATGTCTGCATATGGAAACAACTGTCACGGTGTTTATCAAGGCTTTGACACTCTGTGAAGTTTTGGGCGAGAATGTGGCGGCCGCATTCTGAAGCAACAAATGCGCAACAAATGCGGCAGCCGCATTTTAGATGATGGCTAAAACGCTCGAGGCCCGTTTACTTAGATTTAGGTGCACGTTAAAGACCCCAGGTGGTCGAAATCTCCGGTATACATTTGCGCCGCTTCCCTTCAGGTGACGGTTAGGCCGCGCTCACGCAGGATCTTAGGCTACGTTCACACTTGGTCTCGAAGCTGTCGGAAGCGGCAAAATCTTGCAAAAATCCGCCCACCTAGGCGGCAAAACAGGCAGAAAAACAGGGTGCGGGCCAAATCGGTCTCGGGCCGATTTTTTTGCCATGGCGAAGCGGAAACGCGGCGGAAAGTCGTTCTGCTTCACTGGAAGCTACACTAGCATGTAAACAACCGGTCGTAAAATTGAACATGGCACCAAAAGTGTAGGATGTAATGCTGATCGACGCGATCAAGAACCAGCCCTTGCTCTACGACAAGAGTGGCACTAAAACGTACTGTCAGCAATACTCGCGATAGTATTCAACGTCGCGCGACCGGAGGTGCGGCAACGAAGCCTTGACGTGACCCAACTTCTCGCGCTTTTGCAAAGCCAGGCGAACCCACCACCGCCGTTTCCGAGGTGTCCGCGTCTTCCGTTTATTCATTGTCCATTTCTAGAAAACAAGTAGGTAGAAGTATAAAAGCCATTTCTTCTTCCACGTCCATGGCAGAGAATAGTTAGGCAGATTCCTCGTTGGCGCTCCATAATTCTCCTCGCACGTGTACGGTATGTTGCAGAAGTCGCGGGGTGGTTTCTCGTCGCGACGATAGATTGGGAGCGTAGGTCTCACGTAGGAGGCGCAGGCTTTGGCGAGCCCCAACACAAGGGCCAGCCCGGGTTTTAGCTTTGGTGTTCCCGTTGCCGCTTTGGTGTCCTGGAGGCGCCGACAATACGAAATGATCAAATGTTATTACAACTTGTAAATAAAAGCTATTAAAGAAATATTATCACGCCTAGGCACCAACCTGTGACTCAGCGCTACCGCGCCCGTGTGAGGAGAATTACGTTCGCCAACGAGGAATTTACCGAAGGTCGCAGATGACACGCGAAGTTGCGTAAAATGATGACTTTTGATGACGGTACGTGGCTCAAAGAATGAACATACCGCTCGAAATAATGCGATAATGAGCGCCACCACGCCGACAAACGTACGCAGACGAGATGGATCTGGACGAAAACGGCAGCGGCGGCCGCGGCGGTAGCAAAACAAATGTGAACAACTTGGACAGGCGCGGAAAAAAATTTCCGGCCGCTTTGGCCTTTCCGCCCGCTTGCCGCTTCCCAAGTGTGAACGTAGGCTTAGTCTGCGCGAGAAACGTCTCTTGTTTGCGATTGCGCCCCTACGGAAGGATGGTAATTACTGTTGTGTTGTTGAATCCCAAACCAGCAATTACGGAAGGCTGGTAGTTGCTGTTTTGTTGTGGAATCCCAAACCAGCAATGTACACACGAAGGGGTTGATGACAGCAGTGAAATTCCACCGACTCGCAACAGAATGCACGAAACAGACAGCCGACAAGCATGAATTACTGCTGTGCGCAGTACAGCGTAAGTAAACTCTTGTTGCAGGCACTGACAGTTCTCGTCGGAGTTCATGCGTCCTGGGAAATTGATTGCACTATGCACTGAAAAAGACCGGAGTTCATTCCTACATTACTAGTACACCAACTACTCGAGATTCTGTGAGGTACAAGGCCGCTTCCTGTTTGCACCGGCGTAAGTGAAGCAGAAATAAGTTGCACGCACTACTAAAAATGCTTACACAGGCCATATATATGCTGTGCGGTGAAATATTCCGTACAATTCTGAATCTGTTGACGTAAAGGCAAATGACGGCTGCACGCTCGCACACAGCGGAAGACACAGCGGCCCATGTACTTGCCGCAGGAAATGCAGCCCCCTCGTATGAGGGAACAGGGCGACGAAAGCTTCGAAAAAAAATCACAGCATATCCACGGGGTGAATGATGATGAGTGGGCGAAGCTCCGGAGGGAATCATCGGATCTCCCGCTTAAGGGGACGCTAGCACAAACGCGTTAGAAACGTGCAGTACTCTCTAGTAAGGGGGAGCGGCCACAGCGTCTTACGCAGCCATTTACACATGCCGGAACGTGCACCGCGTTTGCCGACGCCATCACATGACTGCTGAGAGAGTATACCCCCCCGTATTCATAAACGCTCTTCGACTTGAACTTGACTTGCCACCGCTTTGGGCAGCGCGTTCGAAACGCGTTGAAGGTAAGGCGGAGAGGCCACAGCGTCTTACATCAGCTTCTTACACGGGCCGTAACGCGCTAGCACAAACGCGTTAGAAACGCGCTAGAAACGCGGCCTTTCGTTAATGTTGGGTATTTATTGCCATCGTGGTGCGTGTGTCCATGTCCGCTTCGTGGCGTAGTGGGCTAACGCCGCGCGCTCGGAAGCGAGGGGTCCCTGGTTCGATTCCGCGCTACGGACACAACTTCGGAATTTTTTTTCTCATTTTTCTCAGACTGGTTACACACTACTGGTTACACACTACTACTACGACGACGGGGACGGAACGGGTGCCGCTATAAGGAGCTTCGCCCCTAAAAAAGCCTTACGCGTTTTTGCGCGTATTTAAGTTTTCTAGCGCAAAGACGCAGCGAACAAGCTATTGCTATAGGAGTAAGTATAGCCTGGTCACACGTGCATTTTCACACGTATAGCCGTCCTTGACTTGTGAAACGCACTTCGCCCCAACGAGGACGACGCCATCTACGCTTAACGGAAATTAACAATTAACGATGTCTTCTCCGATCGCACGGGTCGTATCAATGATGCGTTTTAGAAGACTGGTCCATTCAGTGGCGTGATGAGAAACCGTTGCTCCAAACGCCCACTGTACCTGTCGTACTTACTGTATTTACTGAGCTTACTTTGCTTTTACTTAATTTCTTCACAAGCACACGCATACGCGAGGGGGGGGGGGCGGGGGGTGGTATCATGTCTTTGATATACATGTATAGAGTCTGCTTAAACTACCGATATTTATTATCGATCACGTGACGTAGAGGAAAGCAAAAGCTTGCCCCCCCCACCCCACCCCCCCCGGTCGGGCCGGTGAAACCCCCCGAAAAAAATTTCTGGCTACGCCCCTGGTGTACTTGACAAAATTTTGAGATTCGAGTGAACCGAATATTTTTCTAGACATTTAGAAAACATGATCTACATAAGCTGATACTTAGAAACATTATTAATGTCACCATTTTTGTGAAGAACAGTTCTGCGGCAAATCAGTTCTGCGGAGGCCCCTAAAGGGGCGGAATAAAAGAGAAAAATTGTCCTCTCAAGCTACAAAGGAAATCCATGAGGAGAAGCGTCCTTTCTTTGTAGCTTATCACCGAGCTACAAAGGAAACGCCCAGGGAAAAAGAACTTGGTTCGTAGGCCATCAGAATCATGTTCTAATGTCCGTGCCTCGTTTTGGAGACAAATAGGAGATTCGCCGGACGTCCAGTCTTGGATATCAGACGACGGAGATCTCAAGAATACCGCATATCAACCTTTTTCGGCATACACGCGAATATTAGTCCTCAAATAGGCTTTGTTTTAGTTTCCTCGAAACACAATTATGTTTTCTCGCATGTTCGAATTATAATACAGTCCGAAGCTATCATGTCTGCAGCTCGTGTGTATGTCGTACATTGAGAATTTTTCTGACGCATTTTATTTTGAAAAGTTCAGTTAGTTCAATGAGCCGCTTTCGCGTGATGGAATGCCTAGAAGAATGAGGAACATGCTACACTTCCGCTCGTAGAGCGAAATAGAGAAACAGCGCACGTGCGCACAATCACTGCCGTCAGAGCACAGGATAACAGTTAACACTTGCCAGTGTTAAAGTCGCCTGTGCAGGTTTGTTGTCATTAAGAATTGCAACGATGAACTCATAGCTATCTGCTGCGATGGCTTGTAAGGTCGGTATTCCACAATGATTTGTTCTGGCAATGGTCTGTCGTCAATGCGACCTCGCGCAGTCACAAGCGATTGTCTCTGTACACTGTATCGATGACAGTCGCACGAAACGTGTTCTAGTGTCTCCTCGCGACCACAGTCATCGCATGCAGCGTTGTCAGCCATTTCAGACATATTCTGTCAAGGCCACTCCTAGCCATAACCGAGAACGCGTGGCAGCATGGCGTTGGCCCAGTCCTGGTGCGATGCGAAGGCGGAGAGCGACGAGGTGGTGCAGTCTATTGTCTCAAAAACTTGGTATGTTCCACACAAACAGCGGGATGTCTCGTGCCAGCACGCGAAGTTTTCTAGGTGCGTCTGACCGTGGCACCGCTATCGAGTCTTGTGCGCTGCCTTCAAGAGCTGACCGAGCACCATTATCGGCATGCACGTTACCCATTGATGCCGCAGTGACTTGGAAGCAGTGGAAATTTGATGTGGTTTGAAAGAGCGTAAGATTGGGCGAGTTGGTATTCCATGTCTTGTACTTAATAGCGCATAAAAAGGGACGAGGCACAGATGGACGACGCGGACACAGCGCTAACTTCCAACAATCTTTTATTCTACGAAGCACTTCACACATATATAGTCAACAGATAGCAGCGCACGCAAGCGCATAAGTACTGGTTTTTGAACACATGACGGCAACGTGACATGTGTAATGGAAAAGATGAGATCGAAGATGAAAAAGGTGAAAAAAAGATTAAAAAAAAGGTTTGAAAAATTTTTTTAAATTTTTTTCCCTTGTAGCAACAGATTAGGATGCGATCTTCATCACGCCACCCTCTGTACCTTGCTTAAAAATCTAATTCCTTTTTCGAAAGATCAATTGAAGGCGCGCTAACACAAGCATTCCCCAAACTAGCGATCTTCGCCGCTTCAATGATCTCACGTGTTGTTTGCACTGGGCTTCTTCCTATCGCTGTGCACTGCTTATAAATGGGACTGCACCCACGCTTTCTACAGTGGAAAGCCAGATGGCCCACTCCTCCAGTTCGCACGTTATTTTCGTGTTCACGCAGCCTATCATTTATACACCTTCCTGTTTGGCCGATGTATGTTTTGCCACACGACAAGGGTAGTTCATACACGATATTGTTCTCACACTGAACATGGCTTTCCTTGTGCTTTGTCTGGCAACGGGGTTTTCCAGAACCACAATAGCTGGGCTTGCACAAGTTGGACGGCTTTTTTGGCGCTGAAAAGATGACGCTTACATTTGCGCTGTTGCCAATTTTTTTCAGCCTGTGTGAGATATCGCGGATGTACGGTATGATTGAGCGTTTCTGCTTCCTTTGAACGATGTCCGGAGAAGCGAACTGCTCATTTTGCCCGCGCTTCATGGTCTTAAGGAGGCCTTCGGCCACCGCTGTGATAATATACTGCGGAAAACCAGCCTGTTTGAGGCGTTCCTCTTGCGCAAGGAAACTGGAAAAACACGTATGAGGGCATGAGCGGCGAAGCACATTCATTAGGGTTGACTTTGCGATGCCTCTTTTAACCAACTTAGAGTGGCCTGACGAAAATGGCAGTAGCGGCTTGTTCGCCCTTGGTTCATATGCCCAGCACACTCGTCTCCCTCAAAAAAACATTCTTATGTCGAGGAATCGTAAAGTACCGTTTTGAGGCATTTCATGCGTGATAGTGAGCGGATGCAACCACTTATTAAAAAGATCTAGCAGTTGCGTAACATCAGGAAAAACCCTCCCGCTTGAACTTGAATCGAGCAGTACAAGGTAGTCGTCAACATACCTATATACCTTCTTTACATTTGGGTTATCTAATCTGGCATCCAGTGTCCTGTTTACACGAGCAAGATAAAGGTCACTTAAAATTGGCGCAATACAGGAACCAATGCAAATTCCTTGTTTTTGGAGATAAACGTTTCCATCCCACTTGGAGAACGTCGAGCGCAGATACATGGACAGTAGTTCAAGAAAACCCTGTGTAGATATGCAGATGGTGTTTACAAACTTGAGTTCATCGTAAGCATCAATAGCCTCTTGAACACATATTAACAACTGATCATGTGGCAGTGAATAATATAGATCTTTACATCTATAGAGAAAGCATTCAAATTACTACCTGCATGTGTCTTCAGGTAACTTATCACTTCTTCTGAGTTCTTGGTCAGAAAAGGGTCATTAACTGCTAGCAATTTCAACTTACGTTGAAGAAAAAGGCCCACGGACTTTTGCCAAGTTACACTTTCTGACACTTTAATACGCAGTGGCCATTCCGGTTTATGGGTTTTGATCTTTCGAAAAAAGAATTAGATTTTTTAAACAAGGTACAGAGGGTGGCGTGATGAAGATAGCATCCTAATCTGTCACTACAAGGAAAAAAAATTAAGAAAATTTCTTAATCTGTTTTTAATATTTTTATTCACCTTTTTCATCTTCGATCTCATCTTTTCCATTGCACATGTCACGTTGCCGTCATGTGTTTAAAAACCAGTACTTATGCGCTTGCGTGCGCTGCTATCTGTTGACTATATATGTGTGAAGTGCTTCGTAGAATAAAAGATTGTTGGAAGTTAGCGCTGTGTCCGCGTCGTCCATCTGTGCCTCGTCCCTTTTTATGCGCTATTAAGTACAAGACATGCGATGGGGTGCCTTTCCTCGAACGCCAGTTGTTGGTGTTATCCGTGACCGCAGGGCTAATCGCGCTCTCATGCGCGCCATCGTGTATGATCACGTGGTTCATTGCTTGCGTTAGCCGGCTTCCGCTGCCTCTGCTTACAATGACAGCGCACGACGGCAGCGCTGTGCTGCTTTCCGCTGCTTTCGGCGTTTGTTGCTGACAGTGGCTGCGTGAACGGCACTGGTCAGAAGACACGTGAAAGTCGGATATCCATCCTTCCGAATTCACGTGCTGTGGGGCCTCAAACGTGCTCTTGGGACAAAGGAACGACAACACAGTAGTGTAAATCATTACTCAATTAATTTTAGGCCCTATACATCACTGTTTCTTATCCTACTCCTTGAGTACTGCTTACTAACCTGAGTCGACCACAAACCGTGTGTTTGGCGCTCTTTGGCCACAGTTGCTTGCCCTACGCCAAAAAATCTACTACTAAATAACACAGTAGTGTAGAGAATTACAAGGACATTTCTTGCACCTTTCCTACACCAACGCCAGCTATCCGAATCATTACCGATTAAACATTTCGATGGGTGTGCGACAAATCGAGGAAGTCTGACTCACCGCGAAAGGATAGTGAGCGAATATGGTCGCTACCATGGTGGACACCAACGCTAATCGTTCGCGTGTATGGTCACGTGAAAGGTGGCACGTTCGAACGATCCTGTTCGTCCATTCCGGTGTCCTAAACCTTTCGCGCCACCTTTCCCTAGGTGGCGTTAGCAGCGCAACACTCGCGCCATCTTTCGTATTATGTATTAGCTGCGCTTAGCTGCGCGGAGGAGACGAATTACAGGAAACGCGAGAACCATGCGGGGAAAACAACATCAGGGGACGTGTGAGAGTCGAGCATCCCAACAAGACATATTGCGCCTTGTCTAAATGGTGTAAGCATTGCTGTACGATGCTAGCATTGCAAGGCAGAGCTAGAAATTATTTTCTAGATACGTACTTTCAGCCGATGTGTTAAATATGGATTACTGTCATTCACTCGTCGTTTTAAAACGAACCTTTCTGTGCCTACTATCCGATGGTTTCGCCTGGGCGAGTCGGTCGCTGGTCGGAGAGAGAGAGAGAGAGAGAGCGAAAAGTTTAATGATACGAAATACGAAGAGGTCCGTACATCCCTCTAGCCTCCGTTGGGGGAAGGGCAAGAGGGAAAGAAAGAGGCAAGAAAGAGGCGCATGCTGGGTGACCACGACGAGAAAAGGAGGATGTAAAACACATAGCAAGCAATGTGGTCTACTCAAAGCCTACAGTCTATTAAAAGTCCAGTTCTCGCAGTGTACATTCCACCTCACTTAAATAAAAAAGGGTGCGAGTCGTGTGGTGGGATTTGAACCTGGGCTCCATAGCGCAGCAGAGCCCATTAGTCCCCAATTGCACGCATACGTGTCTGCACAAACTAGCTCTTCCACATATATCGGTGCTTGTTGATGACGAGTTCCATACTATGGCACATACCCACAACGGGGTCAAGTAGCGGTCGGTAATAAATAGGCAATAAACAAGCTTAGTATATACAAACATATAATATTTGTCAGGTTTGAAGCCGGGTATTCTACCTCTAGTCCACGCCACCACCATTGTATAAAATATTCACCAACAGACAGACAGACAAATAACTTTATTAAATAGGTCCTGAGAAGCCCTGCCCAGGGCAGAGCTGCGGGCCGCTCCCACGTGGGGACGGGTAGGCCGAGCCTAACCGCCGCATCGTGGGCTCTCAGGACAGCCCAAGTTTGTCGTGACAGTTCTGAGATTTGGATGGCAGAGCTACATTCTTCTTCCGTGATGCGATTGGGCCCCTGTAACGAGGGGCATCGCCAGAGCATGTGATCTAGATTGCTAACAGCCGCACAGTCGGGGCAACGAGAGCTAAAAGCCTCTGGAGTGATCGAATGAAAAAGGGCCAGGTTGGGATAGGACTTGGTCTGAAGCATGCGTAAAGTGGACGACAGAGGTCTAGTAAGTTTTCTATGAGGTGGAGGATAAGTCCACATACCCAGGTGATAGTGCTTAGTGATTTCGCTGAAAGTACTGAGAGTGTCCCGAAACTCGAGAACCCCGGCCTCTGAGCTCGCCCCTGCTCCCGCGCGGTGGGTTAGTGCGCGCGCTTGGGAGTGGGCGATGTCATTGATATTGGGCAAGGAGTCAAGCTGGGGGCCGAGGTGCGCCGGAAACCACGTGATGGTGTGCGTAGAGATGATCTTGTTCTTGAGAATCTTGTGAGCCTCCTCAGCAATGGACCCTGAAGCGAAAGCCCTGACTGCCGATTTCGAATCAGTGAAGATTTGTGTTTTGCTGCTGTCTAGGAGTGCCATAGGAATTGCGACCTGCTCCGCTCTGGATGGAGTTGAGCACTTCAGGGAAGCTGCATTCACTATCTGTCCGTTGTGATCAACGATGGCAGTGGCGAAGTTAGACGACTGTTCATATTGGGCTGCGCCGACAAAACATGCCGAGTGGGTATCGTCTTTGATACTCTTGAGGAGAGCGAGGGCTCTAGCCCTGCGTCTGCCTACGTTGTGTTGAGGATGAACATTACGGGGAAACGGTGCGACTCGTATATTATTCCTTTGATCTTCTGAGATTTGATATTTCCGTTCTTCCATGAGTATAGGGTTGATCCCAAGAACCGCCAGGATCTTCTTTCCAGCCGGGGTGCAGGATAGACGGGCCAGTTGGGCCGACTCCTGGGCCTCAATTATCTCGTCTAAAGTGTTATGCACTCCTAGTTGCATAAGGAGGTCCGTGCTGGCCCGTAACGGAATGCCTAGTACTCTTTTGATACTCTTTCTGATGAGCGTGTTAAGTTTTTTTCTTTTCGGAGTTATACCGATTGTGCATGGCTGCCACATAAACTATGTGACTCATGAGGAAGGCGTGGAATAATCTGAGGAGGTTTTCTTCTTGAAGGCCTCCACGCCTATTCGAGACTGTTGATGAGCCTGATCATGTTCTCGGTTTTGGCTGTGAGTTTGTTGAGCGTCGTACTGTTACTGCCATTGGATTCGATGAACATGCCCAGGACCCGAATGGTGTCTACTCTGGGGATGGTACAGCCGCTTTTCGTGTAAAGCTTTATGTCTATTTCAGACAACGGTTTCCAGCCTCTAGGTTTGGGACCTCTCCTGACTGGCCTGTAGAGGAGGAGCTCAGACTTGCTCGGGAGCATCTAAGCCCCGTACTTTCCAGGATGTCTCCTGTAAGCCTAATTCAACGTCTTCTTCGCTTCCTCCGGTGCGCCAGATTGTTATGTCATCGGCGTAGAGCGTGTGATTGATCCCTTCTATGTTGGACAGCCTTTCCGATAGTTTCGTCATGGGAATGTTAAAAAGTAGTGGTGAGACTACCGCTCCTTGTGGCGTGCCTCTGGGGCCCAAACTGAAATTGTCAGACTGGAGGTCACCAATTTTGAGCGTGGCCTTGCGATCCCTGAGGAATGAGCTTATGTATCTGTGGAAGGCTTCTCCCAAATGGAGCTCTGAGATGGAGTTCAGAATGTGCGTATGGGAGACATTGTCAAACGCCTTCTCCAGGTCTAGGCCTAAGATGCCTCTTATATCTCTTGTAGTATTGTCAATGATTTGACACATGATAAGCTTCATTACGTCCTGCGTTGACAAGGCCGGACGAAAGCCGATCATGTTGTAGCGAAACAATTCACCAAGATAATTTTCAATAGAATCAGGGCAACACTTGACTTCAGTCAACCAAGAGAACAAGCTGGCTTCAGGAAGGGATATTCTACGATGGATCATATCCATGTCATCAATCAGGTAATCGAGAAATCAGCGGAGTACAATCAACCTCTCTATATGGCTTTCATAGATTATGAAAAGGCATTTGATTCAGTAGAGATACCAGCAGTCATAGAGGCATTGCGTAATCAAGGAGTACAGGAGGCATACGTGAATATCTTAGCAAACATCTACAAGGATTCCACAGCTACCTTGGTTCTCCACAAGAAAAGCAGAAAGTTACCTATCAAGAAAGGGGTCAGGCAAGGAGACACAATCTCTCCAATGCTATTCACTGCATGCTTAGAAGAAGTATTCAAGCTCTTAGACTGGGAAGGCTTAGGAGTGAGGATCAACGGCGAATATCTCAGCAACCTTCGGTTTGCAGATGACAGTGTCCTATTCAGCATGAATGGAGACGAATTACAGCAAATGATTGAGGACCTTAATCGAGAAAATGTAAGAATTAGGTTGAAGATGAATATACAGAAGACAAAGATAATGTTCAATAGCCTGGCAAGGGAACAATAATTCAATATCGTCAGTCAGCCTCTAGAGTCTGTAAAGGAGTACGTTTATCTAGGTCAATTACTCACAGGGGACCCTGATCACGAGAAAGAAATTTACAGAAGAATAAAATTGGGTTGGAGTGCATACGGCAGGCATTGCCGAATCCTGACTGGGAGCTTACCACTGTCGCTGAAAAGAAAAGTGTACAATCATTGCATTCTACCGGTGGTAACATATGGGGCAGAAACTTGGAGGTTAACAAAGAAGCTCGAGAACAAGTTAAGGACCGCACAAAGAGCGATGGAACGAAAAATCTTAGGACTAACGTTAAGAGACAGGAAGAGAGCGGTGTGGATCGGAGAACAAACGGGGATAGCCGATATTCTAGTTGACATTAAGCGGATGAAATGGAGCTGGGCAGGCCATGTAATGCGTAGGATGGATAACCGGTGGACCATTAGGGCTACAGAATGGATACCAAGAGAAGGGAAGCGCAGTCGAGGTCGGCAGAAAACCAGATGGGATGATGAAGTTAGACAGTTTGCACGCGCAAGTTGGAATCAGCTAGCGCAAGACAGGGGTAATTGGAGATCGCAGGGAGAGGCCTTCGTCCTGCAGTGGACATAAAATATAGGCTGCTGCTGCTGCTGCTGATGATGATGATGAATATTTGTCACATGCACGAGCAGCGCGCGTTCGCGAGAGGACGAGCGCGCTCCAGTTTCCTTCACGTTACAGACACCGAAATTAAATGCGAAAGTTTATAGCATTTCATCAACCACAACACGGAAGTGTCACTCTACATAGATTTCAACATGTGCATTGGAAGTGACAGGTTGTCATTTTCTTGGGCGTTGTGTCTTTAATTATTATCTACGTAAGCACTCGTGAATTGCGCTAGATTTTTCTTGTGCTGTGCTACAAGCATAAAATATTCATGTCAGAATTAATCCGGAGCCCTCCACCACGGCGTGCCTCATAATCAGAACTGGTTTTGGCACGTAAAACCCCAGAAAGAAGAAGAAAACATCCATGTCTTGAAGTTTTGAGTAGCTCCCATGAAAGATGTAACATGGTTCATCACTCGTTTACGCTGTGGCTCGCCACAAAACGTTCGGCTCCGAACATTCTTACGTAACATATGCAAAGCTCTCATTAGTTGGCATATTCGCCAATGAGATGACTAATTTATAATACATGAGTCTCAGAGAGTTTCTGTGAATGGGGCCGAACGTTAGTGAAAACCAGGAAAATAATATTTAAAAGCGCCACTGGGTCTCTACTAAACGCGTGGTGCTATCTGGCCATCATATCGTTCTGGAAACTTTGCCTCTAATAAAAATAAATAATTGCTAAATTGTATGCCTTAGCAAAAGCTTGGTTTCAGTTAGATGGTGGTTCGACATTTTAGTCCGCGGTAGTGGTGCCAAGAGACACGGATGAAGAAAACCTGGGAAGGCAGTAGCTACCAGTGGCGTAGCCAGAAATTTTGTTCGGGGGGGTTCACGTTGCTGCGCGGCCTCCTCCTTATAGAATTTGTCGAGGAATCAAATACATAAATAATAACTGCATTGTCATTGTATGAACGCTACGCACTGTCAAGTAAAATGTGTATTTTTCATAAAAGAATATGGATTCGTATGTCCCCAAAATTGTGGCAGATATAACTGATATCAATGGTTCCGCGTTTTCTTTTGTGCATTTAATAAGTAAAGAAAATATCACACGAACTTTAGAACTATATTAGTTCGACACCAGCAAAGCAGTGCATGCAGCTGATATTAAAACATAAAGGCCATGAAATGAACAAGTTGAGGACAAACATTTTGATGAATCTTTGTCATTCAAGAAGCTTGTCTACATGTTTGTACATATGCAACGGCCAGGGAAAAACCTCAATGACGCTGTCCCTCGTTGCAATAGATTGAGCAGGAGCAGCCGTTACCGGTCGTGTATTGTAATTACACCGAGATTATAGTAGCAACGGTGAGTACATATAAAAAACAGGTGCTCTGCAAAATATACATTAGAAATGCCAAAATAGAATGGAATATACTGTCACGTAGTAGTGATGCTGAAGAAAACAGTCGTAAAACTGTGTACGACGAAGCTGGTTGTTTATTGGGCGAACCTGTGCCCACAAAATCAAGGTACACTCAAAGCACAACGATAGCGGCGAACACAGTCGGCGATCGTCGAAAATCTGATCAGCGGCGAAACGCGTCGGCTATTATACCTGAGTCATCGAAGGTTCTAGATTAATCCCTGATGCCCGCGTGTCTTCTAGAAAGTTCTAGACAATTCGCGTCAGTCATGCAATCAGATAACAGAAGCGTCGGTGAAAACAGGCAATGGAAAGAAGCACCGATAACGTTCTAGAAACTTCCTACACAGGCGCGTCCTGCGCCGAGCGATAACGTTTAACATTTTTTAGCCGGTGGAAAGCGGCCACTGGTGAAAGATAAACATGTATACGTGTCAATACCCTCCAATTAAAAAGCATCGTCGCGATGCTACAAACAAATGTGAAAGCGTAAACAAAACCACGCGTAATAAAGAAGAAAGAAAAAAAAAATAAAGTAACAAAGTACCTAAGTTCGTCAGCGGGCGTAGAAAGGCTTAAGACGCACCACATGGATGACTTCGGGTCGTGCGCGGCGCCGCTGTGATTGCGAAATGCCGTCTGGCACGACCTCATAATCCAGTGCGCCAATACGTCGGATGATCTTATATGGTCCGAAATAGCGACGTAAGAGTTTCTCGCTAAGTCCTCGTCGGCGTATCGGAGTCCAGGGGCCGTATTCTGTAACGCTTCGGTTTTCGAAGGATTCGGTTTGGCGGTGGCGTCACATTGGGGCGGTCCGTTGACGTAATGAAAACAAGTGAAAGGACAGAGACCAATCGGCGCGAAGGTTTCTTTTTGTGGCAGTGAATGTCACAAACCAAGTAAAAATATAGCAATTTACGAGCGCTTCTTGGTAAATAAAAATAATTTGTTCATGGTATTGATGAGGTTTACGTTTTTCATCATGAAACGCGTGTGAGTTGTACTGGCGGTGAGTGACTTAACGAATTTTGTTTACTTCGGTTGACCCATTTATGCCGCTAGGTGGGACGTCGTACGCCAACTTCGCGTTGCGGCCAAAATACACACTCAAGTTCCTCGCACAGTCGGAGCGCTGTCTCTTTTGAGAATCTGAATTGTCGCCTGAATCTCTCATCTGTCATCTCAAAGGCGTCTTGTCGACGTCGAGGTCGTCGCTGTCTATCACGGAGGCTCGCTAAAAGCACGATAACAGGCGCCACAGGCACCGCACACGCCGTCATTTTGCTCGGAGTGCCGCGATCTCGCCCGTGCACACGGCACGCACAGGCTCTGCACACGGCACACCGCACTTCGGATCAGACCGAAGCAGCGCGCGCGGCTTCGCTTCGTAGCAGACGACAAATTCGGTTTCCGCGTGATTGACATGTGCGTGACGTCAGCAAAAAATGCGTTCGCGCCCTGAGGCGATGGCGTCACCCAGGAGGCGACCAATCGCTGCACGCAAACCGAAGCCTTCGAAAACCGAAGCGTTACAGAATACGGCCCCAGACCCAAACACGGTCTCCGGGCTGGTACTCGACGTAGCGTCGTCGAAGATTGTAGTGTCGGCTGTCGGTTCTCTGCTGGTTCTTGATGCGCAGGCGGGCGAGCTGTCGACCTTCTTCGGCACGCTGCAAATAGGTGGCAACGTCGAGATTTTCTTCGTCAGCGACGTCCGGTAGCATGGCGTCAAGCGTCGTTGCCGGTTCCTTCCGTAGACCAGGTTGAACGGCGCCATGTGCGTCGTTTCTTGCACGGCCGTGTTGTATGCGAAGGTCACGTACGGAAGGATGGCATCCCACGTCTTGTGTTCGACGTCGACGTACATTGCCAGCATGTCGGCGATGGTCTTATTTAGGCGCTCGGTGAGGCCATTCGTCTGCGGGTGGTAGGCGGTGGTGCGGCGATGGCTTGTCTGGCTGTATCGCAGGATGGCTTGAGTTAGTTCAGCCGTGAAGGCCGTACCTCTGTCGGTGATGAGGACTTCCGGGGCACCGTGACGCAGGAGGATGTTCTCAACGAAGAATCGGGCTACCTCGTCGGCACTGCCTTTGGGCAAGGCTTTTGTTTCGGCGTAGCGGGTGAGGTAGTCCGTAGCTACGATGATCCATCTATTCCCGGACGTCGACGTCGGAAAAGGCCCCAGTAAGTCCATCCCGATCTGCTGGAACGTTCGGCGAGGTGGCTCGATCGGCTGTAGAAGCCCGGCTGGCCTTGTCGGCGGTGTTTTGCGTCGCTGACAGTCTCGGCATGTCCTTGAACTCGAACAGTCCGTCTGGTGTTATAAAGGCAGTCTTCTCCCGGTCCCTCTCGTCGACTTCGATTTGCCAGTAGCCGGTTTTGAGGTCCATCGACGAAAAATACTTTGCGTTGTAGAGTCGATCCAAGGCGTCGTCAATCCGTGGGAGGGGGTATACGTCCTTCTTCGTGATTTTGTTGAGGCGACGATAATCGACGCAGAAACGTAGGGTTCCATCCTTCTTCACTAACACCACGGGGGACGCCCACGGACTCTTGGACGGCTGGATGATGTTGTCGCGTAGCATTTCGTCGACTTGTTGCCTTATGGCCTCGCGTTCGCGCGCCGAAACTCGGTACGGGCTCTGACGGAGTGGCCGGACATTTTCGTCGGTTATGATGCGGTGCTTGGCGACAGGGGTTTGTCGAACTTTTGAGGACGACGAGAAGCAGTCCTCGTATTGCAGGAGCAGAGCCTTTAGTTGTTCTTTCTTGTGCCTGGGAAGGTTCTGATTGACGTCGAAAGTTGGTTCATGTACTATAGTCGTCGTTGCAGGTGCACTGGAATCCGTGAAGGCGAACGCACTGCTGGCTTGTACTATTTCGTCGATGTAGGCGACCGTGGTGCCTTTGTTAATGTGCTTGTATTCGGGGCTGAAGTTCGTGAGCATCACCCTTGCTTTCCCTGCACGTAGCTCAGCTATGCCTCTAGCGAAGCAAATTTCACGGTCGAGCAGTAAGTTATGATCGCCCTCGATGACGCCCTCCATGTCTGCAGGCACTTCGGTACCGACGGAAATCATTACGCTGGAGCGAGGCGGAACGGTGACTTGTTCGTCAAGCACATTCAAGGCATGGTAACTTATGCTTGTATCCGGTGGTATCGCTTTGTGCGTTGAAAGCGTTATCGACTTGGACCTTAAGTCGATGACTGCACCGTGTTGATTTAGAAAGTCCATGCCTAGGATGACATCCCTGGAGCAGTGCTGCAGGATTACGAAGCTCGCCGGGTAAGTGCGGTTGTTTACCGTGACTCGCGCTGTGCAGATTTCAGTCGGCGTTATTAGGTGGCCTCCCACTGTCCGGATATCGGGTCCTTGCCAGGCTGTTTTCACCTTCTTCAACTTGGCGGCGAACGGGCCACTGAAGACGGAATAGTCGGCTCCAGTGTCGACGAGAGCGGTGACGTTATGGCCATCGATGAGCACGTCTAGATCGGTAGACCGGCGTCTGGCGTTGCGGTTAATTCATGGCGTCGGATCACGGCTGCGTCGGCTTGCTCTGCTGCTGCTACGTCGCGTCGGAAGGTCTTCTTTCGGCGGCGAAGTGCTGTCAAGGCTGTTGCTAGGCGGCGTGCTGATAACTCGTCGTGATGAATCGCGAATAGTCGTCGTCGGCGGCGTCGGAGGATCTTCGGCATTGCGTCGTACAGCAACCGCACCTCCATCGGTTGCTGCCTTTAGTTTCCCGGGTAAGGGCTGGGAGATCGGCCCCGGGGTGGGACCGTTGTACTGACGGCGATGCGGCGAGATGTAGCTGCCTGGTGACGGCGAGCGCGAGGATCGTCGTGGTTGCCACTGGGCTCTGGCGAGGTAGTCGGCGATGTCGCGCGGTCGTTCACCTCGATCGGGACGTGGCGCGTTGACGGGGAACCCTCGTAGGCCCATTTCTCGGTATGGGCATCGGCGGTAGACATGGCCGGCTTCCCCGCAGTGATAGCAGAGCGGGCGGTGGTCGGGGGCGCGCCAAATGTCCGTCTTCCTCTGGTAACTGCGCTGGGCGACGGGCGGGCGTGCTGGCGGCGGCGGCAGTGGACGATGGAACTGCGGCGTTACGGGGCCCTGGCGCGAGCGCGGAGGGGGGCCTTGACGACGGGCGACGGCGGCGTAGGTCAGCGCTTCCGGCTGGGGTTGCGGCGATTGTGGCTGCACATCGGGAACTCCAAGTGAGCGCTGAACTTCGTCTTTGACGACGTCGGCGATAGATGCCACGTGAGGCTGCGACCTGGGAAAGAGCTTATGCAGCTCCTCGCGAACGACCGCTCTGATGGTCTCGCGCAGGTCGTCGGCGCCTAACGCTTGAGCGTCGGCGTAGTTGGTCAGGGCACGGCGGTTGTATTGCCTGACGCGCATTTCAAGCGTCTTCTCGATCGTTGTAGCCTCGGAAAGAAATTCGGCGACAGTCTTGGGCGGGTTGCGCATCAATCCGGAGAATAGTTGGTCTTTGACACCCCGCATCAAGAACCGAACTTTCTTTTCTTCAGACATGTCGGGGTCGGCGTGGCGGAAGAGGCGAGTCATCTCTTCCGTGAAGATCGCGATGTTCTCGTTCGGCAATTGCACTCTGGTTTCTAAGAGAACCTCTGCCCTCTCCTTTCGTACGACACTCGTGAAGGTCCTCACGAAGTTTTCACGAAAAAGGTCCCACGTAACCAGGGTGGTCTCTCTGTTCTCAAACCAGGTCCGAGCAGCGTCATCCAACGAAAAATAGACATGGCGTAGCTTGTCGTCGTCGCTCCATTTGTTGAACGTCGCAGTCCGCTCGTATGTCTCCAGCCAGGTTTCAGGGTCTTCAGCCGATGATCCACGGAAGGTCGGGTATCCCGGGGTTGTTGTAGCAGGATGGGGGACGCTGGGGCTGCCATTGAGGTCGTTGACTTGGCCTTGATCGCTGTGGTCTTCTCGGGAAGAAGTCCGTACTCCGGCAGAAGTCCTTGCTGCCTACGGCTAGCTCGCTGGTCCTTGGTGACGTTGGCGTTGTCCTCCGGTTTCGTGCTTGGATCGCGGCTTTGCGGGGGCGTTCGCTGCATGAACGCACTAGCACCTCCACCAGATGTCACGTAGTAGTGACGCTGAAGAAAACAGTCGTAAAACTGTGTACGGCGAAACTGGTTGTTTATTGGGCGAACCTGTGCCCACAAAATCAAGGTACACTCAAAGCACAACGATAGCGGCGAACACAGTCGGCGATCGTCGAAAATCTGATCAGCGGCGAAACGCGTCGGCTCTTATACCTGAGTCATCGAAGGTTCTAGATTAATCCCTGATGCCCGCGTGTCTTCCAGAAAGTTCTAGACAATTCGCGTCAGTCATGCAATCAGATAACAGAAGCGTCGGTGAAAACAGGCAATGGAAAGATACATCGATAACGTTTTAGAAACTTCCTATACAGGCGCGTCCTTCGCCGAGCGATAACGTTTAACATTTGTTAGCCGGTGGAAAGTGGCCACCGGTGAAAGATAAACATGTATACGTGTCAATACAAATTCGAAGATACAACTTGATAAAGGGTAAAAAAGAGTCACTGGAAACAAAGTTCACTGCTTGTATACACAAAACCTCGCAACAAGATATTTAAATATCGTATAAGTCCCCAATAAATCTACGTGTTTAAGCAAACGTCACTGTAATAATGCGTCAAACAAGACAAATAAACATGTTGCGCAGTAACAGATAGTAAACTTTACGCATAGAAAGACAGACGATCCAGGCAAGAACAAAACTATAATCGCAGAAATCGTGAAATGTACTTGGGCCATGCGGCGGTCACGACAGCACCATATGGGTAAAATAATAGAGGAATAAACCAGAAATCAGTACGAAAATGTGTAATTTGCCTGCCTACATAGCGGCAACAAATATTCTGCACCCAAAATTAAAGAAGGGTGTTGCTTCGGTTCAAAAAAGAAGTAAAAGCAGGTAGCTAAAAAAGAAAGAAAAGGCCAAAGGAAAGCCACAGGTGATGCGGCAAGTTGAACTACCCAATATCCGAGCGTGTTTGTTGGGAAACGCCGCACGGGCCCGACTTTCAATGAGCAAGGTCGGTCAAAATTGGTTGTTGATGTCCTCGTAATTTTCGTATTGGCAAAATAATTTTGATCATGAAGCTAACTGTTAGAATAAGCAGCGAAAATTTCCGCGGTTTTAAAAGCTAATGAAGAGTCAGACGTTTTCATAAATATGAGTTTATGAACCTCAAGGAACAGAGCTTTTTACTTGCATTGATTTTTGCTGCTTTGTTATCCAAAGGGCAAACTTCACTCGGCGGGGAAGTTTAGCGAAGCGGTCAGTGACTTTGTATACCAGCCGGGGTGGCTCAGTCAGCTAAGGCATTGCGCTGCTGAGCACGAGGTCGCGGGATCGAATCCCGGCCGCGGCGGCCGCATTTCGATGGAGGCGAAGTGCAAAAACGCCCGTGTGCTTGCGTTGGAGTGCACGTTAAAGAACCCCAGGTGGTCAAAATTAATCCGGAGCCCTCCACTACGGCGTGCCTTATAATCAGAACTGGTTTTGGCACGTAAAACCCCAGAAAGAAGAAGAAGAAGAAGAATGACTTCGGACACGTTGATGCCGACGTCTCTGTGTGCGTATAGAAGTGCCAGCCTAACCATGCGTTCCTCAGACATTGTAGAGCGCAAGTAATTTTTTTAGTAATCTCATGTTAAAAAGTATTATCTCTGCGCTGTCAGTGGTCACTGGAAGGGTGACTAGAATCTGCACCAGTTTGTACACATTTATATAGAACCTGCAGTCGCAATGAGAGAGGGCATCTATTCCAGTGCTAAAACCTAAAAACACTCCTTCGATGTCGTTGGCACCCTTGTTTAGGTACCTTGCTCCAACAGTAAGCTGTTCGATTCCAGCAATATTCGTCGTTGCGTCAGCAAGTATGGAGAAGCAGCCTGCACCGTTTATTTTTGCATCTAGGCTTTCTTTGATAATTTCACCACAAATTTCTATAATTTGGTCTTGTACATCTGGGTCTAAATACGAGGCATTAGTGGGGCAACTTTCCAAATGTTTCTTCAGATATGTATCTCCACAATCAGCTCGCATGCGAAGAAGCGCTCTGAAAATACCGGTATTTTCAGCGGGGCGTCGCTTAAATCTATAGGACCATTGTCTCTATGGCCACGGAGAGCCAGACCTTGTCGCCCGCAAAAAAAGAACTGCCTCAATAATAGGCCGTTAAGTTTCTTCTGTTTTCCCTTATTTCATTTTGCCTGCCCTGGTCCAGCTGATCGATCACATTGGGCGCGCTTCCTGAAAATGTTTGGAGAAAATTATACGCTGCCAGCTGACAGTCACAATGATATTTAGTATTTTCGTGCGTGTGGAAGATTGCGAGCGCGTGCTTCCATTTCTGGAACGGTTTGAACACGAGGGCTAATGTGTGCGCATCTGGGCCCAAGTTTAGAGGAACATTAAACCCATAAAGTTCCAGAATTGAAAATCTAAAGCGCGCCTTTGGAAATGTCAATGCACCTTTCGCGTCAAAATTTGATGAGAACTTTGTACCCATACAGATTCGGAATTGAAATTCATGCGCTCCGTAGATTCCGCGGCCGCTGCGAGATGCCGCGACGTGCCCGCTCACTATCGAAAATCCCTTGAAACTTTGTGCTCGGCTGGGGCTCCTTGCGTTATGTGACTCCAGGTGCAGGGACGTGGCCACGAAATCCAGCCCGACTTCGCAATGTTCGTGCCGAAATGTCTTTTCGAGCATGAAAAAGACATTGTAGACAAAATCAAGAATGATTCCCGGCGTCGGTGGTTGTTTTGGTCGGTGGTGCATGCCAGCACGAAAAAATTTCGGGGGGCTGAAGCCCCATCAGTCCCCCCCCCCCCCCCCCCTGGATACGCCCCTGGTAGCTACAGAGTTATAACGGGACGCCATTACCGAGTGGTACATGTCCTTTTTTTTTTCGTCGTGATTCTTCATTGTGAACGCAAAACACTGCGAGCCGATGAGCTTTTAGTATAAATATCTATGTGAGAAGGCCAGAATTGTAAGTCCACTAACTAGGAAGCAGCCTTTAGCAAGTATATGCGCAAACAGCATATTTATCAGATAGTTAAAAATCTGGTGTTTAGCGCCCTCAAACTACACAGTAGATTATGAGGGACGCAGAAATGCTGGAGCTCCGGATTCATTCCGACCATCTGACATTTTTAACATGCACCTAAACGTAAAGACTAGGAGGTAAGGGCGGGCATTCTTTAACGTCCATTAAGAGGCGGACGGTCCATTTGAGCGCGCGCTGAATGGCTTCAACGAATCGCGCCCGCCCACGATTTCGCATTCCACCCCTCTCGGAACACGCCCGCTGCGGCCGGGAATCGAACCGCCGAGGAAGCGACGCGGCGAGTCTTGAGGCAACAAATGGCTATCATGAAAAATGCGTCGGTCATTGTCAGTGGCATCTCGGACGTCTGGCAGTTCCGGGCCTTCAATGGTGATGCTTGGCAGCTCATTCACGTGGTTAGGGAGAAGGCGGCTTCTTTCAGACGACAAAACTCGGCTCAGGCACGAAAAGGAGCGCTCGGTCGAGTGGTAATCGGTAGCAACAAAAGCACAGCAAAGATGCGTGAAGAAATAATCTCACGGCCCGGAAAATAATAAATTCGCGAAGAAGAAAGATTACCGTGTAGCATACCAGGCATATTATGCTATGAACAGAAGTCAACATCCTGCGCAGCATACCGACAATCAAAGGAGTGATTGTTATCGACTGTGCTGAAACAAATCAGCGTTTATATATATTTGAAGCGAAACACACACACACACACACACACACACACACACACACACACACACACACACACACACACACACACACACACACACACACACACACACACACACACACACACACACACACACACACACACACACACACACACACACACACACACACACACACACATATATATATATATATATATATATATATATATCGGTGCCTTAAGCCCTCCTAATCGAAAGCAATGTCAGGAAGGTTGGTCAACTAAATATAATATTCTAGTAAAAAATTTTGAACAGTTTATTCCGCAACATCTATTTCCATAAGATATTAATAAATACGACATTTGGGCAATTCGCGAATTATGAACCCATCGAACTATGCTTGAGCATTGTTTGGACAGTATTAATGTAGTTTTTGTTATTAATGTAGAGAGGCACTCTGGTTTTACTTAATCAGATCGTAGAGCACTGCAGCGAGAGGTTACACAGCGCAGGAAACGCAGGCACAAGGTGCTGGAGATGATGATGGCACAACCCACTGTGGGGGATAGGCCACGAACCGGGTGGTATTATGATCGAAATTTCAGATAAATTTGTTTTGAAATAAATGAGTAATAAAAATTAAAGGAAAATAAGTGAATAATTTAAGATGGGAAACGAGACGATAATAAAAGAATTAAGTAGTCTATAATAAGTTAGTCAGCCTTGCCAAGATAGGATTAGTAATATGAATTTAATAATAAATTTAATACAGTAAAGGATAGACGTAAATTTTGAATAATCATAGTAATAATAATATAATTGTGATTTTGTGACATTACTTTCTGAATATGTTAAATCTATTATTTATGGAAGGATAAATAAATCAATCGTGGAAAAATGGGAAAAATTAATGAGGCAATCTTTTTGTATCACAAAGAAGATTATAAATGGCTCGGCAAACATTCCCGTGGCTATATCCTAACACCGTGGCTCCAAGTGAGAGTATAACTGAACTGCTTAATGGCAGTCCTAGATTGCGAAGTGGGATTTCGAAACATCGTTGTCGATGACTAGAAAACCTCCGACACGATAATAAAAAGTGATCGATGGATTCTGGTTCATTAAAGAGGTAGCATAATGGAGATGCCGCCAGACAACATCTGTGTAAATAAAAAATGTCACAGTTCCGCCCTAAGGGCGAAGCAATGAATGCGATAGCAACACAGCAATGTCATACGAAGTAAGGTGAGCAGCCTTGGTAGCAATATGAATTGTAGTAAACATGAGCTGATTAAGTAAGCAGGTGTGCTGCGGCGTAAGTAGACCGACATGAAGAGAGACTCGATGACCACGAGAAGGCGCGTGTGAAACGGTGGTGTTTATGAGAAGCGCTTCCCGTGGGCAGCGCGTGCGAAGGGACACACCTGTAGTGCTGCATTGCCGATCCGGGCAGCATTGCATGTGTAGCGTGCGTTGGAAAATGTGGCCAGACTATTACTAACTGAATGAACAAGCGTGGTGTGAGCGCGCACAAACAAACATGAATAGATCACACTGAATGACTGCAGACAACGACAGTCAAAACGCTGGCAGCGAGCCCATATGCCGCAGCAGGTGAAGGTACGTGCGGTCTATCGCTTCAACGGAAACTGAGCGGCGAATGCACGGCGCATAAAGGTCAGAGCCGTGTGGAGATAAGAGACGGTGCGGACGAGCGACGAGCGCGGTTGTTGGCAGAGTAGAAGTGCGTTAGATGGTCTATCGCCACAATGACCCAGTGGTTGCCGTGTGAAGTACTCGGCAGGGGCCCGTAAAGATCAACTCCGACGCGGTCAAATGTGCGTCCTGGGCAAGGCAAAGGTTGCAATGGCGCAGCTAAGGAACGAGGGGCATTCTTGCGGCGTTGGCAATCGAGGCAGGAGCGAACATATCGGCGGACGAATCGATACATTCCTCGCCAGTAATAACGGAGTTGCAGGCGTGCGTATGTTTTCAGTACACCTGCATGCGCGCATTGCGGGTCATCGTGAAACGCTGCACATATGTCCGAACGTAGATGCCGTGGGACCACGAGTAACCATTTGTGGCCGTCCGAGAGGTAGTTACGGCGGTATAGAAGTCCGTCACGAACAGCGAAGTGGTGTGCTTGGCGACGCAGTGTACGGTCAGAAGAAGGCGCTGATGGGTTGGACAGAAAAGCCAGCATAGAGACAATCCATCGATCCTTCTGCTGCTCCGAAAGCTTGTCCGTGGCGGTGAGGGAGGACTCGCATATTGGTACCTTCGAATAATTGGGCTGGCCTGACACAGGGGAGCGGGACAGGGCATCCGCATCCGAATGTTTACGACCAGAGCGGTACAGCACTCGAATGTCGTACTCTTGGAGGCGGAGCGCCCATCGAGCGAGGCGACCTGAAGGATCTTTTAAGGACGACAGCCAGCAGAGGGCATGATGGTCAGTTATTACGTCGAATGGGTGGCCGTAGAGGTAAGGGCGGAATTTAGTTATGGCCCAAATGATAGCCAAGCATTCTTTTTCTGTAACGGAATAGTTGGCTTCCGCTTTCGTCAGTGCGCGGCTGGCGTAGGCAACGACGTATTCATCGAAGCTAGTCTTTCGTTGCGCAAGAACAGCGCCAATGCCGACACTACTAGCATCCGTGTGAATTTCTGTCGGTGCGCTGGGGTCGAAATGACGGAGAATCGGGGGTGAGGTTAGAAGACGACGTAGCGTCGTGAACGCGGCATCGCAAAGTGGCGACCAGGCCGAGAGGTCGTGGTTACCCGCGAGAAGCAGCGTCAAAGGCGCTATTATGGTGGCGAAGTTGCGGATGAAACGGCGAAAGTATGAGCATAATCCGATGAAGCTGCGAAGTTCTTTGGTGGTCTTTGGTCGTGCGAATTCAGCGACTGCTTGGAGTTTGGTAGGATCTGGAAGCACACCATCTTTCGAAACAACGTAGCCAAGGATGACTAGCTGTCGGGCGACGAAACGACACTTCTTGATGTTGAGCTGGAGTCCAGCATCGGCGAGGCAAGTGAGAACGCGTTCGAGTCGGAGCAGGTGAGAAGAAAAGTCCGGGGAAAAGATGACAATGTCATCAAGATAACAAAGGCATGTCTGCCATTTGAGGCCACGGAGGATGTTATCCATCATTCGTTCAAATGTGGCAGGCGCATTGCACAGGCCAAAGGGCATCACGGTAAATTCATGTAAGCCGTCAGGCATAACGAATGCCGTTTTCGGGCGATCGGACTCAGCCACCGGGACTTGCCAATAACAGGCTCGTAAGTCTAAGGACGAAAAGAATTCAGCGCCTTGGAGGAAGTCCAATGCGTCGTCGATACGGGGGAGAGGATAGACATCTTTCCGGGTTATCTTGTTCAGGCGTCAATAGTCCACGCAAAAACGAATTGTCCCATCTTTCTTTTTCACCAGCACTACTGGAGAGGCCCAAGGACTGTGGGACGGCTGTATCACGCCGCGTTGAAGCATGTCGCCTACGTGCTCGTCGGTGACACGGCGCTCCGTCGCGGACACACGGTATGGACGCTGCCGTAGTGGCACATGGCTACCGGTGTCGATGTGATGAACGACTGTAGCTGTACGCCCTAAACATTGTTGTTGGAGGTCAAAAGAAGTGCGAAATCGGGTAAGGAGGTCGACGATCTGCGCGCGCTGACTCGTAGTGAGGTTCGGATCAATACACTGAGTAAACGTTCTGTCACATGCTGGCTCAGACGCAGAGACAGGAAGAGCCATGGCGTCAACCTGAAAAGGAGTCGAGTCATGAGGCACATCGTAGAGAAAGCTCGTCTCAAATTCGTCAGCAGACCCGAGGCACTCGCCATGATGTAAGCTTGATGGACGCGAAAACGGATTCGTAACGTAAAGTGCGCTGGCGCTCTGGCGAACGGGAAGGATGGCGAAGGGAAGCAAGAAGGAATGACGGCGTGCAGCAAATTTCGACGGCGTGAAGAGAACTGTGGAATCGTAGAAAGCAGCACAGGAGACGGGCACAATGGCGGAAGAGAAAGCGGGGATATCGGTGTCGGCGGCGACGAACACTCTAGCAGAAGAAAGAGGCAAATCTTCGTTAAGACTTCCGCAAAATCTAGTCAGCGCAAGTTCTGCACGGGCACAATCAATAACTGCGTGACGAGAAGAGAGGAAGTCCCATCCTATAATGATGGTATGAGAGCAGCGGGGAAGAACAACAATCTCAATGTGATATAAACTGCCTTGTATGGCGACACGGACGGTGCAAGTGCCTACAGGCTCAATTGGCTCAGCGCTTGCTGTATGTAGCGAAATAGCGGAAAACGGCGTCGCGACCTTTCGGAGCGTACGGCGAAGCTGGTCGGCAATCACTGACACTGCGGCACCGGTGTCGACAAGCGCGTGAATTAACGGCTATACCTTCCGCATAAACTTCAATGACGTTCGCAGGGAATAAACGAGGGCTTGAGCAGTTCGATGAGATCGCAGTTCTTGCCTCCGGAACTGCGCCCTTTAGTTTTCCTCCATAGCTGGAGGGCGGCGGACAATGGGGGACAGGGAACGTCGATGGGGAGATGGAGACCGACGAGCGGTCAAACTTCGAGGAGCAGGAGACGGGGAAGCGAAGTGCGGAACAGGTGGGACGTAGCGGGACTGGGTGTCAGGTGCATTCCGCTGTGGTCTCGCAGTATCGGGAGGGCACCAACCCCGCCGGCGGCAAAATCGTGCCGCATGGTCAGCAAAGTGACGCGCGTAGCAGATGGGCCGATTTTGTTGGGTACGCCATGGATTGTGAACAGGGGGCCCAGGCTGGGGTGCACAATGCTGAGCCGGGCGTAGGGGCTGCGGAGGCGCGTAGAAGTCGCTTCAGGGCATGTAGTTTGCAGCTGCAGAAGGTGACGTGTAGAAGCCGCTTGTGGGCGTGTAGTGCGAAACTGCAGGCTGAGGTCTTGGACTGGCGACGACGGCAGCGTACGGGAGCGGAACTGGCGCTGGAGGTGGCTGATGAGCGGGAGGTAGTGCGTCGCTAACTTGTTCGTGTATGACCCGACGTAGTTACGGAGACAGGGAGTGCTCAGACGACTGGGTAGCAGGCAAAAGTGACAGTTGACGCGCGACTTCCTCTCGAACGAATTGTTTGACTTGCTCAAGGAACGAGGAGTGGGCGGGAGCAGCATTGAAATTGTCGGTTAGGGCCGAAACCGTGTCGTCCGGTGCGGCAGCTCGGCGCGTAGTGAGGCGTTGTTTGCGGAGCTCGTCATAGCTCTGGTACAGGGTGATCACCTTGTCAACCGTTCGAGGATTTTTTGCCAAGAGCATCTGGAAGGCATCATCTTCGATGCCTTTCATGACATTCTTTATCTTTTCACTTTCTGGCATAGTGGGGTTAATGCGTTGACAAAGGTCAACGACATCTTCAATATAACTGGTGAAGTTTTCACCCTTTTGCTGAGCGCGACCACGCAAGCGTTGTTCTGCACGAAGCTTCCGCACAGCAGGGCGACCGAAGACTTCTTTGAAACAATTAGGAAATGCTGTCCAGGTGGAAAAGTCGGATTCATGATTTCGGAACCAGAGATGAGCGACGCCAGAAAGATAGAAGATGACGTTTCAGTTTGTCTTTGGCATCCCATTTGTTATGCGCACTCACTCGGTCGTATGAGGAGAGCCAATCCTCGACGTCATGATCGTCGGTGCCGCTGAAGATCGGGGGATCGCGTTCGCGTAGAGCACCGGAGCAGACAACAGGCGATGCCTGGGGAGGATCGGGCTGCGCGGCGTCCTCAGGCATGGCAGAAACGGGAGGGAGCCTCCGGCTGTGGAGTTCCAGGTCGGGAAAGGGCACACGTCCACCAAATGTAGAGAGGCACTCTGGTTTTAATTAATCAGAGCGTAGAGCACTGCAGCGAGAGGTTACACAGCTCAGGGCTCAGGAAACGCAGGCACAAGGCTTCAACGAACTCGTCGTCGTCGTCTTTCTCGAAGCAGTGTATACTGCTCGTTCTTCTTCAGTACATTAATATAAAGTCAAAAATTGAAATCAAGCAAGAAAAAATCACCGCCCCTTCCACTCTGTGAAGATGGTCTAACAGCGAAGCTGTGTTAGTTACACCGAGTGTTACGAATGTTACACGAGCTCGTGGTCTTCCATAGTCGTGGTCTTCCCATAGTCGCTATCCCATAGTCTTCCCAGAGTTCGCTATCCGAAAGGGCGCGCCGCACAGAAACACCTTCTTTCATAACTATCGCCTCTCCACCTCGCGCCCAGCGCGGCCTCTCATTGGCTGCCGCCTCCCCCAGCGCGCCACTCTGCTGGTCACGTGACCTGCGTCACACCTGCGGCGGACGGGGAATGGTTGACTAAGAAGAGCTCCGCTGTTAAAGTTTTGCGTACGAAGGCGAGTCGACAAAAGGATTACTTACCGTAATTCGGAAAATTTGTGGTCAGAAGTGGGTGGAAACAGCAGCAAGTTCATCTAGTGGTGGACGTTTTGACTGGCTCAGTCTGCCTGTGTCTGACCTAAAACCGAATTACATTCTAGCATTAATATCTGTGCTAGAGGTCCTGTGTTCGAATCCTGCCATAGGACAGTTTTAATAATGTTTTTCATTGTATGATTATTTATTGTAAAATTATTGTATGAAAATCTATGCACGAGGTTACACTTGGTTCTTTATTTTATGGCTACGCTGCGTTGGAGCCTCCTCTGCGCTGTTACTACCGAAGCGCTCCCTGTCGGCGCTCGTTAGTATCACGATGCAGTACTTCGCTTAACCGCTCCTAGATGACAGCGCCGGAGCCGAAGCCACGTCCTTTACATCCGTGGCCGGAAATCAGTCGTGAAACCTGGCATAAAACACTTTCGTGTTAAAAATAACTTTTCCCGTGATGACATCGACGCCTTGCTCCACAACTTCACCAAAACCTCTAAGGCGCGACAATGGGACGACCGCGACCATCGACAACAGTGCGTCCATGGACTTGACGCTGGCTTGCAATTTCGGCTTCCACTTCAGATGCGGCCACAAAACACCACTCCATGAATTACGGCTCGGTGTGACGTACCCTCGCCAATACCTTCATAAGATCGGACGGAAATGAGACCCTGACTGTAGCCTGTGTAACACTCCTGAGAAACAATTTGCGGTTGCCGAGCGAATGACACTTAGATTTAGTTTTGACCGAATGGACTCCCGCCCATTTTCGGAAGAAACTATTTTGGGCGCGTGCAGACGAGTTGAACATGCTCAACGCGCCGTAATATCCTTCCCGATCTTTCTATGTAAGACTGGCTGGCTTAGACGCTCATCTGTAGGACGTGTTCGACGTGAAGACAGTGCGAAATGTGTTTGCGCGATAACGTTTTGTGTATAAAAAATGTCACAGTTTCGCCCTAAGGGCGAAGCAATGAATGCGATAGCAACACGGCAATGTCATACGAAGTAAGGTGAGCGGATTTGGTAGCAATATGAATTGTAGTAAACATGAGATGATTAAGTAAGCAGGTTTGCTGTGGCGTAAGTAGACCGACATGAAGAGAGACTCGATGACCACGAGGAGGCGCGTGTGAAACGGTGGTATTGATGAGAAGCGCTTCCCGTGGGCAGAGCGTGCGAAGGGACACACGTGTAGCGCTGCACTGCCGACCCGGGCACCATTGCATGTGTAGCGTGCGTTGGAAAATGTGGCCCGACTATTACTAACTGATTGAACAAGCGTGGTGTGAGCGCGCACAAACAAACATGAATAGATCACACTGAATGACTGCAGACAACGACTGTCAAAACGCTGGCAGCAAGCGCATATATACGCCGCAGCAGCGGGCGAAGGTACGTGCGGTCTATCGCTTCAACGGAAACTGAGCGGCGAATGCACGGCGCATGAAGGTCAGAGCCGTGTAGAGATAAGCGATGGTGCGAGCGAGCGACGAGCGCGGTTCTTGGCAGAGTAGAAGTGCACCCCCCCCCCCCCCCCCGCTCCTCCGGCGCTGGCTTCCCGCTTCCTTGCTTGCGCGTGGGAGATTGAGCGCGTTCGCTCTCCATGATAGCGCGCGTCCCCGCACGCTTCCGCTCGGGCATTAGGCGCGCGGCGAAGATTTTATCTATAGGGAACCTCACGGCGACGGCGATGGCGACGGCGCATCGACGCCGACGGCAGAAATCCGGTTGAAGTGTCCATATAATGGCTATCGCAATAATATGCGGCATGGATATCGCAAGTTATGTAGCATTGAAGGGGTCTACTGGTTTTGCAATGCTTCTGTCCTTTGCGTAAAAAGAATGTCTGCAATTTCAACAAACCAAGTTGTGTATGATGCTCCGCAAAACACTTAACATTGCCTTAGTGCTTAGCTATGAGAGACATTACATTTTACATGGAAGAAAAATATTCACATGGGTATTTGATGCCAAAATTATAAATGCGTGTTAGAAGGAAACTGCACAGCGAATCTTCTATGACGATTCTTATTACTATGGTGAGTTGTTCTAGTCAAATATGGCTACTTTATTAATGCGTAAAAGAAGAGTTAGGCGCGCATTTTGCATGAAAACGTTTGCTAACACTTTCACCGTTCTCTGAAACAGGCACCCAGAAAACGCATTGCTCATGGCTGGTAACACGACGGCGCGTCACGTATAGTATGTATATACTCCACGAATACCATAACAGCAATCACCTGAAAGAACTGTTTCGTGGTTAAGATCGAGAGCCTATCAACTGCACGCGAGAAAATGTATCATAGTGACCTCAGTTGCCTTTATCGACATCATGGCATAGCCCTTACGCAAATAAATCTACCGACTGTGGTTATGGCGAGGCACGCATCATTCGCGAAACCCATCAGTTCGCTACAACTTCGAACTGAAACCATGAAGCAGTTCTTTAAGTGCCAGTTGCAATGCCTAAGGTATACTCGAGGCTATACAGAGCAGCTTAGGCTGCGCTGAAGAGGAAAATTCAAACGCCTTCTGCCTCACTATGTCTCGATCCTGCGTTGTCTAACTACACAAACTGAGAACTATTTTCTTCGTGAGTACATAAAAAAGAACCTCAGATATCCGCCTCATAGAAAAGACACCAAAGCCTCAAATGAATTCATATGATTTTTGACCTCCACAGGGGAATAATGATATCTTCAATAATCCTCATACTGCTAATGAATGAGGCTTCGGCTTCTTTCTAGATGCAGTCATACTGTCCAAAAGGCATATTTCACTAAACAACTTGGGCCGGGCAGCCTGTGTCAGTTCGCCAAGCAGATTCGTGTTGTCTGTTCCTCAAGGAACAAGCAGCAGTAAATTGCAAAAGTGAGTTTAACGTGTAGCACGGAACAGTGAATAAATATTGGTACATTCCTTTGCATAATCTTCAAATAGCTGTAAGCCTCAATTAGTTTTACTTCAAATTACCGCCACTTGAAATTAACTGGTGAAGAACGGCCTAATTTTGAGAAGCAGTTGAAGGAACAAGTGGTGCTGGTTGAATCTAAACTGCTCTGTCAGGTCCTCGTGTTACTGCCGAGCGTTTCTGTGAAGAAATGAAAAATTTGATCTGATACCATGAGCTACTCGTCTTAAGCAAACACGCTTTAACGGGTTAAAATCAAGGTAAATGTAGGAGTCATATGTAGGTATTCTTATGTGCTATGTTTGTGCGTTTATGCTTTTGTTAGTCACGTGCTATTTATGCTTTTATTGCGATAGCAATTATATTGACACTTCAACCGGTTTTCTGCCGTCGCCGTCGTCGTCGCCGTCGCCGTGAGGTTCCCTATAGATAAAATCTTCGCCGCGCCGTATGCCCGAGCGGAAGCGTGCGGGGACGCGCGCTGTCACGGAGAGCGAACGCACTCAATCTCCCACGCGCAAGCAAGGAAGCGGGAAGCCAGCGCCGGAGGGAGCGGGGGGGGGGGGCGCACTTCTACCGCCCGCACCGTCTCTTATCTCCCCACGGCTCTGACCTTTATGCGCCGTGCATTCGCCGCTCAGTTTCCGTTGAAGCGATAGACCGCACGTACCTTCACCGCTGCAGCGTTTGCGCTTGGTGCCAGCGTTTTGACAGTCGTTGTCTGCGGTCATTCAGTGTGATCTATTCATGTTTGTTTGTGCGCGCTCGTTTGTTTGTACGCGCTGACACCACGCTTGTTCATTCAATTAGTAATAGTCGGGCCACATTTTCCAACGCACGCTACACGTGCAATGCTGCCCGGATCGGCAGTGCAGCGCTACAGGTGTGTCCCTTCGCACGCGCTGCCCACGGGAAGCGCTTCTCATCAACACCACCGTTTCACACGCGCCTTCTCGTGGTCATCGAGTCTCTCTTCATGTCGGTCTACTTACGCCGCAGCACACCTGCTTACTTAATCAGCTCATGTTTTCTACAATTCATATTGCTACCAAAGCCGCTCACCTTACTTCGTATGACATTGCTGTGTTGCTATCGCATTCATTGCTTCGCCCTTAGGGCGAAACTGTGACATTTTTTTATTAGTCCCTCAATCTGCAAAGTCTAGATCCGCGCATGAAAACTACGCAATGGGCTGGTCTGAGCTCCTTCGGCTGGCACTGCAGCGTTGCCCTTGAGAAATAAATTTTCGTCTAGGAAATAAGCTCTTTGAATAAGTTTGCGCAATTGAAGACGTCGTAAAATGTATTTGAGATGACAGTCATAAGTACACAAGCACAGGGAACGGCAGCGAACAAACGGAAATACTGCAGAAGGCGCCCGGACAGCGCCCGAACGGCAGCAGACGACAGGCGCGAGTCCGTGCCCTGACGGCGATCGCAGCGCCCCTGTAAGTCGTTCTCGGGGCTAATACATTGCTTCATCGATAGTCGCATTAACGTCGACATTCATCGTAAGATGAATTTTGCTGAAAATGTTTGTTTGTAATGCACGAAACGGATAACCGATGACAGAAGATTATCCTGGGGAACTTTCGGTGAATTCGGGGGCGATTGCTTTTTTATGCGGTTAGCATTCTTGGGATACTTCGCGCACTTGTCAGTGTTGTTTTACCGCCACCTTCGGTCAGTTCAATGGATAGAACATCAGGATGCTGGGCTGAGGGAACCGAAACCCACCGTTGGACCAACTTGGATCACTGAGTATGTGCCATTCGGTATGTGAGGCTCTTCAGTGACCCTGTCGGGAACCGAAGGGTGGCAGCCGAGCGCCAGAACAAAACCAGTGTAGCAGGCTTCGAACAGAACTGCCCGCGCCGTACTTGCGCATCGAGCACGTGCTGCCGATATTTATTAAGGCGAAAGCCTTTGGTTCACGGGTCGAAAACTTGACCGTCCAGAAAACTCAATAGCCCAAAATTGATGGTGCCACCATTGATGGTCGAACCAGCGACCTTCGGTGGGAGTCCAACTCAAGGCCTTTGGTGTTAAGGCAAAGTTAATTAGGGCAGAGTTTAACTTAGAGGTCATTAAGACACTCGAACCCCGCGACGTTCGGTGGGAGTCATACTCAGAACATTTGGTGTTAAAGAGACACTAAAGCAAAACAATAAATGAAGTTAGACTGATAAAGTATTCTTCAAAAACTCTGCTGTCATTAATTACACTGCAATAGGTCAATTATTAGAAGAGAAAATGAAGCTCAAAGTAATTTTTTTTAATTTGGCGCGGAAACCCTAACGTCAACACTTCAGTGTGACGTCACGCCTTATAAAGTAATTTTTCGTATTTGGACCACGTTGGCTCAGTAAAAGTTCGCGAAACTTGAAATATTCAGTCTTGGGCTCCTTTAGAACACAATGTAGTCAATCTTTACCGCTAAAGAATTAATTGAGACCTAGAAGACGCTGTCAAAATTCATGACGTGACGGTGAGCTGGTGCGGGAACATCAATGTGGCGTCGCCACTCGCCTCTGTGTTTTTCGTTTCTTTCTGGCTTAGCAAGCGGCTTCTCGGGGTAATAGTGGTGTTTTCGGTATTGTGGAAGGGTAATCTACTGATATAGAAGAAATCATTTTTCCCTTTAGTGTCCCTCTAAGTAAGGCGCCGTTAATTAAGAAACAGTTTTTAAGATTAAGGCGCTTGAACCCACGAACTTTGGTGTTAAGGCGAAGTTAATTAAGGCGCAGTTAATTCAGATGGAGTTAAGGCACTCGAACCCACCACCTATGGTGGGAGAAAACAAGCAATAGGGTGTAACAACGCATTAGAATGAAAGTGTCCAGTAACGTAATGAATGTCTCGTGAGCGCATAGACTTTCGCCTTCATCCTCTTTAGCGTATGCTCAAGTGGCTTTCTTCATTTGTTTCCTCATCTCTCGCAGCCGGCACCAAGGCGCCGGCTGAAAGCGCTGACCTCAGCGTCCCCGCGTGCGGCGTCGGTGGGCGCAACAGGGCCCCCCGCCCAGACGGAACGGTGAAATGTACGCGTCGATGATGGGGCTATCTTAGTGACACGCAGATCGGTGGACGCGCCTGCGTGGCCGGTGGTGTGTCCGGCGGCGTGTCCGGAGGCGTCTGGGTGCGGAGGCGTCTCGAGGTAGGCCGGTTGGAGGCGGTCTAGCGAGACGACCTCTCCACGACCATTCAATGGGATGATGGCAGACTTGGGCGTCTTGTGGAGGACACGGTACGGCCATCATAGGAGGGTGTAGCAGGGGCCTTTACAGCGTCTCGTCTGAGAAAAACTTGCGTCGCAGACGCAAGGTCGGGTTGCACAAAGATGCTGTGGTCAGAAGATAGAGGCGGGACGGGGCGCATTTGGTGAATGCAGTCCTGTAGGTACTGCAGCGACTGGGGCGAGGGGGCCGAAGGAGCGAACAAGTCTCCAGGAAGCCGCAGGGGTGCACCGTAGACGAGTTCGGCCGCTGAACAACCAAGGTCGTGCAAAGAACGGCGCGTAGGCCAAGAAGCACTATAGGAAGGTGGTCGACCCAGTGCTCTCGATCCACGCGCGCAGTGAGGGCAGCCTTGGGCTGGCGATGGAGCCGCTCAACTATGACGTGGTACGGCAGTGCTTAGTTCCAAGCAAGCGCTTGAGGGAAGTGAAGAGTGTACATTCAAATTGCCTTCCGCGATCAGTTGTAACAATGTTTGGGCACCCGAAGCGGGAAACCTATGCTGAAACAAAGGCTTTGGCGACCGTTTCCGCAGTCATTTCTGGAATGGGTACGGCTTCAGGCCAATGGGTGAAGCGGTCAATCATTGTAGGAATGTACTGGGAGTCATGATAGGGAGGGAGTGGTCCAACCAAATCAAGATGGACGAGGAGAAAGCGGCAGTCAGGTGGCAAGAAAAACTGCGTAGGAGTCTCCGTGTAGCGGGTCACTTTGGCGGTCTGGCAAATGAGGTACGAGTGGGCCCACTGGCGAACGTCGGTGTTAATGCTCGGCCAGACGTGCCGCTGTGCAACGAGGCGTTGCGTGGCTCGGATGCAGGGATGGCAGATGGCATGAAGTGATTGGAAAACTGAATGACGAAAGGCAGCTGGAATGAAGGGGCGAGGTGCAGCCGCTGACATGTCATACTAGAGTGAGCCAGGCACAAACGGGTGAGGAACGAGTTGCAGACGGAGGGAACGGAGGTGGTAACGCAGCGTTTGCAGCTAAGGGTCTTCCATTTGCGCCTGAGCTGCAAGTTCCCAGTCCACAGCAGATGTAGGAGTGCCGAGGGAGGCGACTGCGTGAAAGCGCGTCAGCTGTCTCGTTGTCTGTGCCTTTGGTGTACGGATATTTGTTGTGAACACCGATGTATAGGCCATTTGATGAAGTTAACGTGCGACGTAATTGAAAAGAGTTCGTGCGGAAGACGTACACCAGAGGCTTGTGATCTGTTAGAACGTAAAATATCTGGCCTTACAAAAAGTGCCGGAAGTGCTGGATGGTGAAGTAGATGGTGAGGAGCTCACGACAGGTTGAAGCTTCCGAGAGAAGCCCAGTGGGTGGCACTCGGAGTCAATTTTCCGTTAGAGAACAGCGCCGATGGCCACGCTGGAAGCTTCCACCTTGATGCGAGTCCTTGGGTGGATGAGAAGTACTGAATCAGCGACGGCTTGTTTAGCAGCCCTGAAAGGAGCTTCAGCTTCAGGAGACCAGGAAATCGCGGATGATGGGCTATTGTGCGAAGAAGGTCAGTCAGTTGGTGCAGGTGCTCGGCGCAAATCTGGATTTAAAACGGGTCGAGAAATTCACTAGGCCCAGGAACTCGCCCAGCTGGCGTATGGTAGTGGGAGTGGGAAGTCTTTCACGGCCTGGAAGTTAGAGAGCAATGGACGAATTCCCAGCGCCGAGATGTGGTGGCCCAGGAACTCGAGCTCGGAAGACCTGAAAACGCGTTTCGGGGGGTTGACAACTAGGTTAAATTGTTGAAGGCGTTGAAAGAGTCCCCGGAGATGACGCTCATGATCTTGTGGAGTGGGACTCGCGACGAGGATGTCCTCGATGTAGGCGGATACAGCAAGGAGGCCGC